>NW_022589767.1:7057860-7639335 GCF_004348235.1 Phoca vitulina
AAGAAAGAAAGAAAGAAAGAAAGAAAGAAAGAAAGAAAGAAAGAAAGAAGAAAGAAAGAAAGAAAGAAAGAAAGAAAGAAAGAAAGAAAGGAAGGAAGAAAGAAAGAAAGGGAGAAAAGGAAGGAAGGAAGGAAGGAAGGAAAGAAGGAAGGAAAGAAAGGGGGAGAGGGAGGGAAGGAGGGAAAGAAAGAAACCAGGATAACAATTTGATAGTTACAAGCATAGTTTTCTCAGGCATGACCAAAACTGAAGAATTACTTCCACACCTTATCCAAATGTGATCTTTTTTCCTTCCAAACTCTCATTTCTCTTATTATACCGCAATTACTCTAGGAGCTAAGCCATCCTAGAATCCCTCTTTTTTTTTTTTAATTTTTTTATTGTTATGTTAATCCCCATACATTACATCATTAGTTTTAGATATAGTGTTCCATGATTCATTGTTTGTGCATAACACCCAGTGCTCCATGCAGAACGTGCCCTCCTCAATACCCATCACCAGGCTAACCCATCCTCCCACCCCCCTCCCCTCTAGAACCCTCAGTTTGTTTTTCAGAGTCCATCGTCTCTCATGCCTAGAATCCCTCTTGTCCAGCTATCTAGACTTTTATTCCTGCTAGTCTTCCTCATATACGTCCTCCACCCCTTTTCTGATGCCATGGGCCTTCTTTGACTGGAATTCCCCATCCTCTAGCCATGAAATCATATCCTGACTCTATTTTGTATTTCTCTCATTCTCTCGCATACACTTCTTCCTATCAAATCTGCAGAAACAATCTCCCTAAAACTCAAGTATGTTAGTGCTATATCCCTGTTCAAGAGTTTTAATTTTGTTCATTTTCTACAGAAAAGAAATTACCTAACATCTTATCATGGCTTTCACAATTTTCCATGGCCGTACCCAACATAACTTTCTCATTTTATCTTTAAGGACCCTGTATTCCACCCATATTAAATTTCTGTATTTTTCCCTAGCATATTTGAATTTAGTCTTCTCCAGGTTTTAGGGCTCATATTATTCCTTTTGCCTTCAATGCCTTCATCCTCAATCTCTGTAAAAAATTCTATTCATTCTCCAAGAACCATCTCCAAATTTGCCTGTTCCACTACAATTCTCATATTTTCCTTAAAACACTAATGACTTTATCATAATTGTTTTATTGTATCTCATCTCTCATGCCAAACTGAGAACTATCTACAATAGAGTTGATCGGGACATACATAGTAATACGTTTAATAAACAGAGATTTTAAGTTTCTTTGATACTTATCACCAGGATTCTAATAAAACAGGCTCAGTATTGTTAGATAAAGCAAATTTAATTTCTGTAGGAATATTTCCATAAAACCCAGGGATATAATCTAAATTCTAATGGGAGCTAGAATCATATTATGAGAGGTGCATTGAATAAACAAATGTTCTGTGCATTTTGTTATGAAGATTCAAGTAAGGGGATGAAGAGAACAAGAGATAGGGTACTATACGCTTCCTGACATAAGCAGTTACCATTTCGTGACACCGCCATCGTAGTATGCCTTCAACTCTAAGGCATGCCAAATACTGCAGTGAGTCTTCACCAATATCCCTTCCCATAGATAACCTAGGATGAAGTAGCCAAAACTTTCCTCATCTTCTTTCCATACCCTTTGCACTAGGGGGACACTGGAGGAGTATTTGGGGTGTCAGTACAAGGGGCAGATGGTGGATATTATTGGAGATCATCACCCAAGGAAAAAAAGACTAATACAACTGCACCTGTTTTTCCATTGGTGCCATTTAACCTGGCACATATTTCCAGACTCACAAATGAAGCCCTCTCTACTTTGGGAATATCCACCCAAAGAAGATTCTAGACTCAAGAATCAGTTCCTAGGTCTCCTCCAAGGTGACCCTGACTAAAGGTCAATCCCAGGAACCTACACTTTAATATCCTTAATGATTTCACCCTCAAGGAAGATGTGACGCTGTCAGTAGTGTATT
This sequence comes from Phoca vitulina, assembly GCF_004348235.1. Lineage (NCBI taxonomy): Eukaryota > Metazoa > Chordata > Mammalia > Carnivora > Phocidae > Phoca > Phoca vitulina. The sequence continues at coordinate 7,059,841 of NW_022589767.1, forward strand.
ATATAAAATATCACGGGATGCTGGAACTGAAAATCTTACCCAAGTCATTTCTTCCATTCCTACATTTCCCTTCTGGCAAAAATGACTGAATTATGAATCCAAATATTGTATGAGTAGGTTTCTATGGCATCCTTAGCCAGAGCCAAAAGCCACAGACCTTTGATCTAAAATAATTCAAACAGTGAAATAAAAATGGGTAACATACTATATCAGAATAATCATACGTTCTTTATTTTACACAAAGGCTAGAAGCTAAGTAGATTTGCAGCCATCAAAATGTCCCTTTAATTCAGCAATATGGGAAGAAACATGAAAAGGAGGTCAAAGGGAAAAAAAATAGTAATTTTTCAGGTCAGATAAATTTTTGTATCTGTAATCTAAAATATATCTAAACAACACATTGAATCACTATCAAATTGTTTTCGCTGCATATAACCCTTTGGTCATCTAAAACCTAATTCAAAGCCCTTGCCTTGGGAATAATAAAGATGTCTCAAAACTCTATCACTAGATAAATTTTAAGCTTTCAAACAAGAAGCCTAGTAGAAGTTCAATAAAAATATATTAGGAGCTCACCATTTCTTTTAATTACACGAGTCTGCCGTTTCACCTGATCATTTGGAACACCAAAAATTTCTAGAACCACTAGTGTGTCAGCTTTGTTAGATGATGAATGGTTACTGGGAGGTAACTGGATACCACTGATGAGCTGCACAAAAATATTTGAATGCAAAAATTTAAAAGGATATCAAACTGCATAATCACATAATTTCAAAATAAAATATGTATTCCAAAAAAATGATAGACTCTCAGTTCCCACAAAAAAATTAAAAGTGGAATATAACACAAATCTTAAAATTTAACTCCTTTCCTCAAGTGCCAGTAAGTGAATACTAGGAATATGTCTATATTATTCCACTTTACTAATATATAGTTATAGTAAAATTCACATTGTCTGAGATTTATAGTTCAACATTTTTTTAATTTTTAAAGTCTTTGTTATGGTTGTTATAAGGCATTGCTTAAAAGTATTGTTATAATCATAGTCTACTGTAATTCAGCTTGAATTACTCTGAAAACATGAACTATCTTGAAATTCATACTGTATGTAAACAGCCAAAAATTAGAAACAATATTAATACTACTTCTGAAATGTAAGAAAAAACACTGCATAATTTCCTATGACAGTATTTTTTTCATAGTATAATTTATGTTTGGATAATTTATGATAAAATTTTATATTATCTATTATTGTCAGTATTATCATAAGTAATTTGTGTCTGACAAAATCAATGATTTCATATGTATATTAGGGACTGGGTATCAGAAGAACGCTTAAAGTAATTAACAATAGTTTCATTTAACCTTGTATTAGTCAAACTAGCTGTTGAAGCAAAGTTTTGTCTTACTTTAGGGAACAAAGTCCAAACAAAAAACACTATTTCAAAGTGCACTAATTTGTAAAATGTACTAATATAAAAATTCAGGCATAATTTCAATTTCTGAACATTATAATAAAAAGGAACAGGGGTGCCTGGGTGGCTCAGTCGTTAAGCGTCTGCCTTCGGCTCAGGTCATGATCCCAGGGTCCTGGGATGGAGCCCCGCATCGGGCTCCCCGCTCGGCGGGAGGCCTGCTTCTCCCTCTCCCAGTCCCCCTGCTTGAGTTCCCTCTCTCACTGTGTCTCTCTCTGTCAAATAAATAAATAAAATCTTTAAAATAAATAAATATAAATAAATAAATAAATAAATAAATAAAAAGGAACAAATAAATAATTGTTTGAAAAAAAAGAAAGGAGGAAGGAAAGAAGAAAGGAAGAGAAAAAAAGAAAAAGAAACAGAAGAAGTGCCAATGTATAATTTTTCCTTTCCTACATCCACACATTATAACATTAGCTGGAAACCAGAGTGACTATGTAAATATTTAACAACAACTATGGAATGGGCATCGATCAATCAGCCTAATTAGACATCAGGGAAGTTGGAACGTTGGCCATAATCAATAAGTACACTGATACCAGAGCCTCCCAGCTGAGTATCTCCTCCGCAGGTAACAGACCCTGACCAATACGGAGAAGGTTCGGCTTTGGTGCACCTTGTGTCAAAAAATATATAAAATAAAAAATAATAATAATTGAATATCAGAACGGAAAAAGAATTTAGAGTCTATTATTCAAATACTTTTTACACTCTGAGTCACAGAGCCCTTCCAGGTGCCACCACAGAGATAGATGTCAAAAAGAAAACCCTTGATGGTCAGCTAGAGTACCTCTGCTTTCATCTATTGGCCTTATGCATAAGATTTTGAACTTAGAAAATGGTTGTATCGTATTTATAAGTTTGAGAATGTTTGACCTAATCCAAAACTCTCCATTTGCAGATGACAGAGATTAAACCAGAAATGTTGAAATGTCTTCATCAAGGATATAAAGCTAATGGTAAACTAGGTCTCTTGATTCCCAAGTCATGCCTTCCACAACTTGTACAAGTTGTAATCAAAGCTCTCCAGGATGATCAAAGCAAGAGAGAAGGACCCACATGGCTATGGCAGCAGTTTGCCAGGAAAATCATTAATCCTGCCTGTTTTATTACCTACATCCCTACATGCCACTTACATCCCTATATGAGACCCTTCAGAAACAAACAGGTGGCATCTGTAAACATCTGTGCATACTAGCTATCTTCCATCTTTGCTTTCTCAATGAAAGAACACATCTGTTCTCCTTACTATTTCTAACTTGCAAAAGAAATCATTCAATTAACTTACACATGTTGAGCATACACTTTGTGTCAGGCACTGTGGATAAGACTTGAACAAAACACAGTCTTTATCCTTCCAGGGCCTTCAGACAAGTGGGCGAGAAACACAAGTCTAAGTAAATAAACAATTACAGACATACCTCATGTTATCGAGCTTTGCTTTACTCTATTTTGCAGATATTGCATTTTTTACAAACTGAAGGTTTGTGGCAATTCTGCAATGAGCAAGTCTATGGGCACCATTTTCCCAACAGCAATTGCCCACTTCATGTTTCTCTGTCACATTTTTGTAATTCTCACAATATTTCGAACTTTTTCACTATTATTATATTTATTATGGGGATCTGTGATCAGTGATCTTTGATGTTACTGTTGTAATTGTTTGGAGGTGCCACCAACCATGCCCATATAAGACAGCACACTAATACATGTGTGTGTTCTGACTGCAGATGGGGTGGAGACAGCAAGAGAACTACAGTCAGAATTGGAGCCCCAAGATGTGACTGAATTACTCCAATCTCATGGTCAAACTTGAACAAATGAGGAGTTGGTGGATGAGCAAAGAAAGTGATTTCTTGAGCTGGGATCTACTCCTGGTGAAGATGCTGTGACGATTGTCAAAATGACAACAAAGGATTTAGAAGACTACATCAACATAGTTGACAAATGGTACCACAGCCACCCTGACCTTGAGCAACCACCACCCTGATCAGTCAGCAGCCGTCCACATCCAGGCAAGACCTTCCACCAGCCAAAAGATTGTGACTCGCTCAAAGCTCAGATGATGGTTAGCACTTTTTAGTGACAAAGTATTTTTAATTAAGGTAGGTACATTGCTTTTTTAGACATAATACATTGCACATTTAATAGACTATAGTATAAACATAACTTTCATATGCTCTGGGAAACCAAAAAGTTCATTTGGCTTGCTTTATTGTGATATTCACTCTGTTGTGGTGGTCTGGAGCCAAACCTGCAATATCGCTGATGTATACCTGTATAATACATATTATGGCATAGGGTGTTATGGAAAAACAAAACTACAAGAAGAAGCCTAACTGATTTAGTGTGGGAAAAAAAAAAACTTCTGAAAAGAAGTGACCCTTGAGTCTTGAAAAATGAGTCTGAATGCAACAGGCAGGTGAAGGATGGAAGAATGACCCAGTCAAATGAAAAAGCATATGTAATGTGTGGAGGTGTCATATGGTTACAGAATAAGGTGCAAGACTAGAAGTGGAGAGAGATGGGCCTAGAGAATTAGGCTAAGCCCTGACTAAGAAAGCAAGCAGGACACCCAAAGAAACATTAAGTAGGCACGATGAGATTAGCACTGGGGCACAATGTCTCTGGGCAATTTGTGGAAGATGAATCAGAACTGAGACAGGCTATGTGAAAAACCCTTAGGAGGCCAAAGGAATAAATGTGATGACAGGTAACAAATTCCTTAAAAAAGGGGGGAGGGGGGTCAGTGGCAAATGGCATCAGACCAAGGGATTGGCTAAGGATGACATTTCTAATCAATAAAATTTAGAGATGGGACATGGGAAGTGACAGATGTGGAAGAGAAGAATGCTTCCCAATTTTCTAGCCTGAATTAATTGACACAATGAATTCAATGGAGATCACTGACATTTAAAGAAAATAAGATTGGACTAGGAAGGGATGTTCAGCCTTTAATATATTAAGCTTGACAGAACAAGGATTAAACAGGTAAGGATGTTAAGTAGGATATTTAAAATATGTCTTTACATTCCAGAAATGAAGTCAGATTGAAGATTTGAGCACTGTTGGTAGTTGAAACCATCAATGTATATAAAAGGACACAAGGAGAATATTTAGTTTGAGATAAGGATTAAGAAAAAGCCTTAGTCTAACAGACACATGAAAAAATGCTCTACATCGCTTGGCATCAGGGAAATACAAATCAAAACCACAAGATATCACCTCATACTGGTCAGAATGGCTAAGATTAACAAGTCAGGAAACGAGATGTTGGCGAGGATGCGGAGAATGGGGAACCCTCTTGCACTCTTGGTGGGAGTGCAAGCTGATGCAGCCACTCTGGAAAGCAATATGGAGGTTCCTAAAAAAGTTAAAAATAGAACTACCTTATGATCCAGAAATTGCACTACTAGGTATTTATCCAAAGGATACAAAAATAGTGATTCGAAGAGACACATGCAACCCAATGTTTATAGCAGCAATGTCCACAATAGCCAAACTATGGAAAGAGCCCAGATGTCCACCGACAGATGAATGGACAAAGAAGTGGTATATATATATATATATATATATATATATATATACACACATATATATATACATATATATATATGTATATGCTTACTTTGAGTAGTATTCCATTGTATATATATCCATATATACAATGTATATCCATATATACAATGTATATCCATATATACAATGGAATACTACTCATCCATCAAAAAGAATGAACTCTTGCCATTTGCAGCAACATGTATGGACTAGAGGGTACTATGATACGCGAAATAAGTCAAAGAAAGACAAATACCATATGATTTCACTCATGTGGAATTTAAGGAGCAAAACAGATGAACAAAGGGGAAGGGAAGAAAAAATAAGATTAAAAACAGAGAGGGTGGCAAACCAGAAGAGACTCAACTCTGGGAAACAAACTGGGGGTTGCTGGAGACTAGGTGAGTGGGGGGATGGGGTACCTGGGTGACAGGCAGTAAGGAGGGCATGTGATGTAATGAGCACTGGGTGTTATATGCAACTGACGAATCACTAAATTTTACCCCTGAAACTAATAATATGCTATATGTTAACTAAATTGAATTTAAATTAAAAAATTTTTTAAAAAAGAAAAAGCCTTAACAACATAAATACTTCAGAGGCAGGTAGAGTAAAGGAGCCCACAAATTTGAGAAAGAAAGAATCACTTGGGAAGAAGAGAAAAAAAGAGAGAGAGAGAGGGAGAGAGGAAAGCCCCAGATGCACAGCAAGGAGATTTGTGAGGAGTAGGAGGGGACCATACAAAGTGGCTGATTCATCCCTTTTTCTCACTAGAACAACTACTACAATGACTAGACTAGGTGTTTAGAACAATGTAGCCTTTCGCATTTTTTCATTCACGCAAAAAAAACAACAGGGAGACACTGGTACAAATGTGGAAAATGTTGAAATACCACCCACCTTATAGGGGCTAAAGAGATCAACAGAAATTTAAAGGCCCTAAAGGAAGTCAATGGAACTTAAAATATTAATGTATACTTTCTAGCTTATATCATAACCAAAAAGTAAAAGAAAAAGTTAATAATCTTTTAAATTTTTGTATTAAAAAAATACAAAAAAAAAGGGTGCCTGGGTGGCTCAGTTGGTTAAGCGGCTGCCTTCGGCTCAGGTCAGGGTCCCAGGATCCTGAGATCGAGTCCCACATCGGGTTCTCTGCTCATCGAGGAGTCTGCTTTTCCCTCTGTGCTCTCCCTCTCTCTCTCTCTCAAATAAATAAATAAAATCTTAAAAAAATAAAAAATAAAAAAAATGCCAAAGTTATGATAATATTTGCAAAGTAAGCTTAATGGAGAATATTTTGCTGGATCCTAGAAAGAGTGCCAAATAATTGATTTGGGGCAGCATCCAGTGCTGGAGGCAATTTCTACTATATGCCCCTACTTTTCTACCCTATATGCCCCTACTTTTAGAGTCACAGAATCCAGGGCGTGTGGGTAGCTCAGTCAGTTAAGCACCCACTCTTGATTTTGGCTCAGTCACGATCTCAGGTTTGTGGGATCAAGACCCACGTCAGGCTCTGTGTTCAGCATGGAGTCTGCTTATCCCTCTCCCCCACCCCCTTGCTTACATTCTCTAACTCTCTTAAATAAATAAAATCTTTAAAAAAAAATTTAGAGTCACAAAATCCCTAACAACCAAGGAAAAAGTCAGCTACATACTTCACTGGTACTGTTTCTCTCAGGGGCTGAGATCATTTCTTTCTCATCCAACTTTGCTCTACTCTCTTTCCACATTAATCTCTGAGAGAAAGCAACATCTCTTAAATCTCCATTCTCAGCCAGGACAAAAAGGCTAGGGCCGGAAGTGGATGAAAGTGGTCCCCCAAGTCCTGTGACATCAGGACAGTAGAGGAAGGAGCCGAGAGAGGAAGGTTTATGAAGGGCATGCAGTCTGGGTTAGAGCGTCTCCTGCACTCTGACTGCCAGGACGCCAGAGCAGGGCAGCTCCCACCGGCCAGCACAGCCAGCAACACTCCCCTCAGTCAGAACAGCAAACACAAAAATCCTCGCCAGGGACAGCAATACAAGTACCACAATTCCAGAGCAGAATCTGAAATGGTTCATACGGTTCTAGGAGCAACCAGCTAAACCAAGAGAGGGACCAAAGAGCCCTACCCACCCAATTTGTTACAAACCACAGGTTTGTAGATACAATCTAAAATAGAATTGCTGGGGCGCCTGGGTGGCTCAGTTGGTTAAGCGTCTGCCTTCGGCTCAGGTCATGATCCCAGGGTCCTGGGACTGAGCCCCATATCGGGCTCCCTGCTCAGCGAGAAGCCTGCTTCTCCCTCTCCCACTCTCCCTGATGGTGTTCCTTCTCTTGCTGTCTCTCTCTCTGTCAAATAAATACATGAATAAATAAATAAATAAATAAATAAATAAATAAATAAATAAATAAAATATTTTTAAAAATAGAATTGCTTATAACTAAGTGGAGAGAAAAAAGCTGAGGGCTTTTTAGAAGATTCAGGGACATTTAAAAAAAAGGAAATAAATAGAGCACTTAAGTTATAGAAAAATAAGAAAGTTTTCAGAAAGTCTATACTTTTTGGAAACAATAAATTTTAGACAACTACTTTTGCTCCCAATAAAATCACACAGAATCTAAGAAGACAGGTGTTGGGGGGTGGGGAAGGACGCTGGATAGGATACAGACAGAAATAAAAACGAAGCAGTATGAGGTAAATAAAAATTGGAGGGGAGAAACTGATAATGCAGGAGAAAAATTCATATCTACATTAGAATTGGTAAAGAATAAAATCAAATATGGAAGAAAACCAAAGGCAGAAAAAAAGAGACAGTGATAGAGTTGACAGGAATTAGTAAACATGCAGGCAGATACTCAAGAAAAGCATACGGATAACTTTTGGTTTCCAAATACTAATCAAAGAATATTCGGAGACAAGGGGCAAAAATCTGGAACTGTGAAAGTCTAATGCTGGAGATTAATGACAAAGCAAAGAGCTCCTAAAATTTTCTAGTAAAATTCTATAAAGTTAAGGAGGGAGAGAGTCGCATATCTACAAGGTAACTAGTGGGCTGAACTCAGACTTCTCTATCACAATATTAAATGCCTAAAGACAATGGGATAATATAGACTTTGGAGAGGAGAAGCTTTCAGCCTCAGTATTTCTATTCACAAGCAGGTAATCATTCATGCAAAAAGTCAACAAAAAGTTTTTCAGATATGGAGCGATACTGAAAAAGATGAACAGAATTTTTTTTTTAAAGATTTTATTTATTTATCTGACAGATAAAGAGACAGCGAGAGAGGGAATACAAGCAGGGGGAGTGGGAGAGGGAGAAGCATGCTTCCCGCCCAGCAGGGAGCCCGATGCGGGGCTCGATCCCAGGACCCTGGGATCATGACCTGAGCCGAAGGCAGACGCTTAACGACTGAGCCACCCAGGCGCCCCAAAATGAACAGAAATTTAAAGGACATTAAAGGAAATCAATGGAACTCAAAATATTAATGCAGACTCTCTAGCTTCTATAGTAGCCTCCCCCAAAAAGAAAAAGTTATTCATCTTACCCTTATCGTAAGTGTAACTGGATCAATGTCTTTTGGTGTTTCATTTGGATTAAACTCTGTTTTAATATCTCTTAGGAAATGTGGTTTCAAAATATATCCAGAACAACCATTATCCAAAAATTTCCCATTTTGAAGATCCATAGGCAGACCAGGGGTCTGGAAATTTAAGGCCACTGTGAGAAAAAAGTATTTTGTTATTGTCAGGAAAAAGAGGGTACATCTAAAGAAACACAGCTCAAAGATTTACTGAAACCGAATCATGGATTTTATATGTCCAAACATTTTAAGAGTGAGCATCATTAGCCAAATAATTCCTAATTTTTAAACATGTCTTCCTGCTATGTGTATATTAATGTATGAAAGTGGGTTTTAATTTTTAAATTATTTTATAGCTTTGGTTTAAACATCAGAATGATACACAATATAGATTACAGAATAGCAATGTGTAGGTCAGATGACATTCAGGAAATATGAGAATAGAGAAAATCAGTACACTTAATGCCAGAAGAAAAGACACTGAGTATATTTTAAATTTTCAGGCCCAAAGAGATACTGTTATCACTTGAAGAGGAAGTGGGAAACAAGCAGAGCAATAATTGGTGTCAAAATATAGAAGTCCCTCCATAGAGGTTGGTAAAAAGCCACTGTATGCAGTACCATCCTCCACTCCCCCCTAATACCCCCTCCCCCACCTATCCTAACCCTACTCTCCCCCTCCCTCCACAAACCTATGGGCACTGCCACAAGCCAGGAGCAGAGGGGTTCACACCTGGTACCTGTGCTGTAACAGCGAATCAATTGGAATAGGGAGAGTCTGGTAAAGACAAGTAACAGAGCCACGTAATCTCATTCACTTTTCAATACTGTGAATGCAGAAGCTGGTGTAGAGTATAAAAGGAAGAGGTCCCTTGATTTAAAGAAGCCCTTAGCAAATCTTTCAAGCAAAGGATTTGATATTCATTGTCCTCTTACATCCATTTTGATGTCTTTTTTCCCTTCCTACCCTTCCAATGCCAACTCTTCATGAATTGAACTTCCATGCCCCTAACCCTCACTTAGAGTTACCCTCTCTGACCCATTTAGGAATAACTTCAGCTCTTGAAACTAATGATTCGTCATTATTGCCTGACCCTAAAACACCCAGGGCCAAAAAAATCTACTTGGGAAGCTCTTTTCATAAATCTTTCATTAATTCACAAAATGAACTTATTTTATCTTATTTTTGCAGAAACTCAATATTCTATATAACATACCCATTTGACAACCTATATTCCAAAATTCTTGAGGATTAAAATTAGAGGAGTCTGCTCTTGTTGCTTTGGGATAAATTCTGGTAATGAACTTGCTGGTGTGAAGAATAAACTCGTGGCCTAAAAAAATATATATGAGAACATCGTGAAAGATTTCAAATAAATAATAAACTGCTATGCTTCTATATATTATATAATTCTACAATTGTTTCAGTACTTTTGATACGTATGTCTTAGCAAAAATATTTGTAATTCATGGAAATCAAAATAAATCCATGCCTTTGTTTGACAGTGTAATTCACTGTTATTGAGAAGTTAATAATTTTTTATTATACAATTTTATGTATATTAATCATTCACTTGAGGAAAAAATGATTAAATAATATATTTGTTTTTCACATCCAAATTAATCTCACTTTGACATAAGAATATATAAAATTTTCAAATAAAATGCATCCATGTTTTAAAAAAAAAGTTGTATCTTTCTCCATTTTGTCTTTTTTTTTACTTTGGTTTTTGCATTAGGGCAGAACCACATGTAAGTCATATAAAGATATATAATGCCATCCAAATTAATCCAGTTGAATAACCAACAGATTCTCAGGGTTGAAAGGGATGTTAAAGTTATTCAGTTCAGCTCCCAACCCTAACCACCACAGCATCTTCCCTCAAAATTCCTTCAATCTCTGTTTGCATCTCTCCATTGAAAGAGAACTTGCTACCTCCCAGTACAGCAGTCCCCCCTTATCCGTGGTTTTGCTTCCGGTGGTCTCAGTTACCTACAGTCAACCGGAGTCTGAAGCAGATGCTCCTACTCCTGACAAATCACCAGAAGTACGCTAATACCCTACAATCATTCATCTCATCTCATCTCATCACGTAGACATTTTAGCATCTCACATAATCACAAGAAGGGTGAGTGAAGTACAATAAGATATTTTGAGAGAGATCACATTCACATAACTTTTATTACAGTATATTGTTACCATTGTTCTATTTCATTATTAGTTATTGTTGTCAATCTCTGTGCCTAACTTATAAATTAAATTTATCATAGATGGAAGCCTGCTTCTCCCTCTCCCACTCCCCCTGCTTGTGTTCCCTCTCTCGCTGTGTCTCTCTCTGTCAAATAAATAAGTAAAATCTTAAAACAAAACAAAACAAAAAAACATAGTATATGTAGGGTTCAGTGCTCCACAGTGTCAGGCAACCACTGGGGGTCTTGGAATGTGTCTCCCATGGATAAGGGGACTACTGTAGTTCTGATTATTTTCAAATGTTTTCCTTACTGAGATAAGGTCTATACTTATAATACACACACACACACAGTCCGTTTGTTTCTCTATTTTTTATGTTTTTACTTATCTATTTATAAGTTTCTATTTATATATGTTCTATCTAAATCACTGGAGATTCAAAACTAATTTGTACTAATTTGTACCCTTTACCATTGGACATCCTTCAAATTTTTGGACATAGATTTCGTGTTTCTCCAAGGCTTTTATTCTTTCACTAAGCAGATCCTGTTCCCACAACTACTCCTGCTAATACAATGACCAGTATCGGGAGAAATGGTTACTGCCTGGGGCCCACTACATTTGCTGGTCAAACTGGAATTGAATTGATGCCACCCTCATTCCACATACTATTCTTTAGGAAGCATTGTCAAGTAGAAAAATTATAATTACTGAAGTTAATAATTATAATCAACTTCATCAGCTCTCAATTTTAGAAGTTATACACTCCTTGAGAGAAAGAAAGCTACTCGCGTATAAAGGCACCATGTTGTCCAACTATCATGATCCCTTATCCAGCCCTAAGCAAGATATTTATCTTTTGGTAAGAAGTGTACTCTTCTGGATCTTAATTTTCCTATCTACAAAGTGATAATGATCACTAAAGACCCTTAACATAATATGATCTAGTTACTTCTGAAATTGACCTTTAGAAATTAAACATGTTATGTTATTATAAATGCAATTTATGTTCATCTTAGATAAATGAGAAAATCAAAAAATAAGAAATAAAACTATATATAATCTCGTCACTTAATTAATAACCAATAACCCTTGGTATATATCTTTCCACTCTGTTGTCATAGGTATTTTCTTATTTTTTAATTGAATCATATTGTTTGTTCCCTTATATAAACTTCCTTTTTTTAACTTAAAAATAGCATAAAAAATCATTCCATTTCAATACTATTCACCTACTACATTTTTTTGAAATGACTGAAAAGTATCCATGCATATAAAAAATTGTTTGTTTCTTATTTTTCTGCATTATAAAATTAGTAACATTTAAGTTTTTAATAATAATGGACATTCTGGGTGCCTGGGTGGCTCAGTCGGTTAAGCATCTGCCTTCAGCTCAGGTCATGATCCTGGGACCGAGTCCTGCATCAGGCTCCCTGCTCCACAGGGAGTCTGCTTCTCCCTCCCCCCTCCCCCCACTCGTTCTCTCTCTCTCTCCCTCTCTCTCTCCCAAATAAACAAATAAAATCTTTTTAAAAAATTTAAAAAAATAATGATGGACATTATCTTAGAGTACACCTTTGCCCACATCATTAATTATTTATCATTGGATTTTGGTGCAAGAAAAATGCCCTATACTCTTTCCAAAGAAATGGTGGTGCTACATTTTATGACTCTATTCAGAACTGCTCAGTGCCTTTTCAAATTTTGAGCAAGCGTCTAATACAATGAGAGTGAGAGAATTATAACAACTTTTGCTGTGCCCAGAGGGCTTGTCCCCTTGAGAAACAACAAAAACTATCCAATAATTTGAAAGAATAGAGACTAGCAAAGTAGGCCATTCAAGTTCAAACTCGGCTGACAATACTCACAGTAAGAAATATATCTTATATCACACCCAACACACAATACACACACATAATTGTTTCATAAAATAATACTCTTATTGCATCTCCATTATTCTATTCTATTCCATTCTATTCTACTCTATTATTTTAACGGTGGTGGTTCAGATTTACTGAATTGATTGTTGATCATCATCTACAGCTTAAAAAACAAACAAAAAGGGCCTAAAATATCCAGTCAGTTTGAAGAGATGAGCTGCAGTATGCCTCAAAACCCTTGGGTGCCAGCGGCCAGCCCAAAGCGGTTAACCAGCAAATATATCAGAATCGCATTTCCAAACAGCCAACAGCTGTTTTGAGTCCGTTGCAGGTGCTGATTTGCCTGCCATGGTGTTTCTATGCAGGACGGTAGATTGCATTTTTTAAGAAGGATTTGGAGAATCACTTGACTGCTGAGTTAATTGCCCATCCCTTTTTTCCCCCCTTTTTAAGTTCAGGTTATCCCCCATCATATAAGTCTGAGAATAGGGTAGAGTCGGCTTCCCATTCTCTTTCCAAGGCCTTGTTGCATCTTTGGCTCTAGCAAACAGAATAATCCACCTCGGGTTCAGAATTAGAAGACAGTGAAAAGATGCGGAGACCAGTGGTACCAGTGCAGATGTGCAGGGACGGTGCATACTCTGTACAGCCATCTGGCAGCCTGGCGGGGATGCCATGTCATCCTTCTCCCTCACCTTGGACACACAGCCTCCAGGTCTATTTCATTGTCTACCTCGGGTGCCTACTGAGTCCACAGCTCACCATGGCTCCCTCTACCGTGAGCCCTCATCATCTCCTCCCTACAGGGAGTCTCGCCTTTACACTGCTATCAAAGGCATCCTTCAGAAACACAGAGGGGATGGTGTGACTCCTGAGATTTCAATCGTGTTCACCTTTGATTCTAGGACAAAGTTCACATTTCTTGTGATTTGGCTCCGCCTACCTCTGCAGCCTTGTCACTCATCGCTCTCCTCTACAAACAGCTCACCAGGGCCCCACCCACAAAACTGTCCACACTGGACATTCTCAATCAAAATTTCATGACTTAAAGAAGTCAATTAAACAAGTTCTGTGAAATCACTTATTGTGATTTGAGGCATATAGCCTTTTTTTAATTACATTAAATTTGTTGAAAATTTATGAGAATATAGTTTTAGAAATGTCACTGACCAATCTTGACACCCTTGCAGTGAATTAAAGTTGTTTAAATACTTCATCTGTTTGAAACATAAGAATTTACCTTTCAACTTTGAAAGTTTTCGGGCTTCTGACTCCCCAATAGAATTACTTTCATTAAATTGCTGATATAGTCTTGAATGCTGAAAGCTTATGAACTTCTCAGCTTTGGTATAAATGACAAGATCAGATAGGGCCATAGCCACTTTTACCTATGTGGTATAAAAATAAAATGCAGAAATTTCATATTTTTGCAATAAATCATTTGAAAAATTCCTTTTCCAATAAAGAAAGTATGCTTTCAGATCAATTATATGAGTCTTTTCATAATATTATCTCCTCAAAAACCATTTGGAATGCATCAATGTGATTATTTTTCCTGATGATAGTATTTAATGTTAACATGAGACAGCATACATTTAAAATCCCAACTAATGTAGTAAGTATTGAAGATGACAATTATTACTATTTCCTTTTTCCCAAAGATCTGTTTACTCTTGTGAATTTTGCAACTTGAGGATATTTAGTCATGAGTAAGTATATGTCCAATATGATCTAACATTTGGGAATAACTTCTGCTGTATGGTACACATTTATTCTTTTACATGCCAGCAACTAGACCTTCTACACCTCTGTTATCCCCTTCCCAAGTTTTGTTTTGGGAAAACATTCCTTGCCCAAGCTCAATCCATGGGCTTAAGTATTGATAATGTGGCTCAGACCTGGCTAATCAGAGCTTTGCAGTTCCCTAGCAATAGCATTTGACTCTGGGCTGTGCCCATAACTTGATTATAGCCAATGCCCAAAAACATTCGCTTTGCCATGTGAGAGATAAGTAGGTCTTCCATTGGATTGAGCCTGAAAGCATCTGAAGCTAAAGCTTTGGAGAAGTCTTGCACCAATGTAGAGAAAGTGGATCCAAAGTTAGAGAAAGAAAGTTCTGTGGACTTTGCTTGAGATATTATACCACGTCATTCCTGAAATCTGAACCCCTTTCCCTGAACTTTTCATTGATGTGGGCCAATTAACTAATTCACATTTTACTTAAACCAGCTGAATTAGTTTAATGTCACTTGCAACCCAAGATACCTTCTTTTGTCATGCTAATTTGTATACTTATAATACTATATATTATAATGGTGATTTTCTTGTCTCTGACAGTATGGTCTCCTTGAGGGCAGAAATATTATGTTGTTTGTATTTTGTACATTGCACAATGCCTAGTACATAAAAATGCATAAAATTGGACCATTAAAAAAACATTAAAAACAGCCAGGAGCACCTGGGTGGCTCAGTTAATTAGGTGTCTGACTTGATTTCAGCTCAGGTCATGATCTCATGGGTCATGAGATCAAGTGCCTGTCAGGCTCCACGCTCAATTGGGAGTCTGCTGGAGAGTCTCTCCCTCTCTCTCCCTCTGCCCCTTCCCCCACTCTTGCCCTACTCTCTCTTTCTCTCAAATAAAGAAATAAATTTAAAAAAATAAAAACAACACAGGAAAAGATATAACTTTAAAATATTCTTTTCCCATGTTAATTTTTTCTAAACAAGTTTTAAATGAAAGACTAGAATTTTTATAAGGAGAAAAAGATTTTTCCCTCAAAAAAAAAAAAAAATGTTTAATTCTCTACCAGTAAGAAAATAAAACAACTTTTCAATCACTTGTAAGATTTTCACAAAGTATCATCTCACCCTCCTTCTCCTGAAAAGTGGTAATCCAGCTGCATTAATTGCCCCTGCTTCCTTCTGTGAATCATCTTCTAAAATAGCCAATGCTTTTGATTCTTTGATTTCATCGTCCACATCTTGATCTATCTCTTCATATTCTTCTACCTGACCATGCTTATCAGAACCTTTTCTTTCACGGGTTTCCCTTAAGGATCCTATTTTCTTGTTTCTAACTAATATTTTGAATTTTAATGCCTACAGAAACGATTTGAAAGAGAGATACAATTACACATTTACAGGGAAGTTTGCATTTGAACAGTCATTGAAAAGTCTTTCACCATGTTTTCAATTAGCCCACAGTAGTAAAATATGTAAGAACTCCATCTTTTTCCATACTGCTATAATACCTTAATAGAAACCAGTGATATTATAGTATTGACTAAAATTTACCCCAAAATAAGCCTGTTATATGATTGGGACTTACTATGGCTCCATTTGTTTTACTTTCCAAAAATTCCTACTATTTTAAAAAATTGACATACATGAAAATTATATGTGTATATATATATATGTATACACACATATTGTATATATGTATAATTTATATATATTTATTTATAATACATTTTCTATATTTATATATATATACATTAAAATGCTTGAAATGCTATAAAAGAATGTTACAACTTCTGGTAGTAAATGCTTCAGATCATTACTTTGTTATCCAACATTAAAAAGTATTAAATGAAATCAGGTATTCAAAAATGTCTATTGTAATGTTTGACACCTAGAATAGACTAAATTTAAGTTAAAGATTTGCAAATCTTCTTCATATTTCAACTGTATTGGCCACAAGCATCATCAACTCTATTTCCTGTCCATCAAAACAAGGATCATGGCAAAATTGACCATCAGAGCCACTCATTCTAAATCCAAAGACTTCCAGTTCCTTTCTTTCCCTTATTTATCCCTACCCTTTTCAACTATTAATTAATTTATCAACGTGCTTTTTCTTTTTTCTAAGGAGGCTCCACACCGAATGTGGGGCTTGAACTCATGACCCTGGGATCAAGAGTTACATGCTCTACTGACTGAGCCAACCAGGCACCCCTATCAATGTACTTATTAAATGCCTGCTATGTTTAATATATAATGCTGCTGAAATCTGGACTATGAAATAAAGTTCTTTTCTTCAAGGAGCTTGATTTGTCCATTCCCTTTACTATTCTCAGGTACTCACTCGAATTATTCCATCACGTTAGACCTTCTCTCTATTACTATGGCCCTTATATTACTGTCTAATATGGAGCTTACCAAAGTGCACTATGCAACCACATTCATCAAAAGCATCACCTGGGCTCAGTCAATTAAGCATCTGACTCTGATTTGGCTCAGGTCATGATCTCAGGATCATAGAATCATGCCCTGCATCGGGCTCCACACTGAGTAAGGAGTCTGCTTAAGATTCTCTCTCTACCTCTCCCTCTCCCCCTGCTCTCTCTCTCTCTCTCTTAAATAGATAAATAAATCTTAAAAAAAAAAAAAAAAGCATCACCTGGAGTGCTTGTTAAAGGAACAGATTCCTGGGATCTACTTCAAAATTAAAGAATCAGAATCTTGAGTTGTAGGGCTGGAATTATGCTGCTTTAACAAGTCTCTAGGCAATTCTTTTGTACCCCAGTGACCAAGTGAGGAATGAGAAACGACTCTATCTCCAATTCCTCATTTAGTCATTGAAAAGCATTCCCTTACTTTAGTACAGAAGCAAAAACGTTAATGAAAACTACATATCTGGATGCAGAAAGTTGATTTATAAATAGGAGGAGGAATCCTATTCCTAGAAAACTATACATTGTTATAATTTCCTGAATTAGACCATTAGATTAAACCTTAGATTACATCTTTGATTAGATTAAATATTTGATGGTATGTTTCCAGCACTTTTCACAAGGTCTTTAATCTCTTTTCTGTCATAATTGAGCACATTTAGTTGTGAGCATTCTCATGGGGTGAAAGAGTCAGTTTTTCCATCTGTTCAATTTTTTTTGTTCATTTCAATACTATCATGAGTCTTATACTTCTCATCACCAGTGTCACAACTTTCATCTTTAAATTTTCCACTCGTCTAAATAAAATACGGAAAAATATAAAGGAAAATATTCAAATATTACAAAAACACTGCTCTAAATACCAAAATGATGACACATCAAAATGAAACTATTGATTGTTAGACAATCATGCAAAAAAAAAAAAGTCTCATGCAAAAAAAAAAAAGTTCGCTCGTCTATTACCTGATGAAATTTGGGGTGAGGAGACTAGGCTGGCAGAGGAAACTAAGAAAGACTGGCCAGAGAGGAAAGAGGAAAACCTAAAAAATATGGTATTACAGAAGAAAGTGTTTCAAGGAAAGGAAGGAGGCTTCCCAGTATTGAATGTTGTGAAGGAAAGAAGTCAGATGGTGACTGAAATAGGTCTGTTAGAATTTACTGGTAGAAAAGTCTCTGATGACAATAAGAAACTTACTGAGGTGCAGGTGGAAGAAGAAGCTCATTAGGTTGTGAGGAGATGAGAAAGTGGAAATTTGGGTTGAAACAGAGAATAATAAGAGATAGCTGAAGAGAAATCGAAATCATGAGGCTAGGGTGGGAGTGCTTTTTTAAACCAAGTATTTGAGTATGCTCAGTTGAAGATGGAAAGGATCCCGTAAGAGACAGGGAAACTGAAAAGAGCAGATTTAAAAAAAAAAAAAAGGGAAGGGAAGGGGCACCTAGGTGGCACAGTCAGTTAAGCATCTGACTCTTGGTCTCGGCTCAGGTGGTGATCTCAGGGCTGTGAGATTGAGCCTTGCATGGGGCTCCACGCTCAGTGCAGTCTGCTTAGATTCTTTCTCCCTCTGCCCCTCCCCCAATCTCTTTCTCCCTCTCTCCCTCTCAAGTAAATAAATTTTTTTTAAAAAGGGGGTGGGGCAAGCCACCCAGATGCTAAGGAATTGGACACGGACTCTATTAATAACCTAGATCTTTGCCTCTTTCTTTGCCTTTGCCTATAAAACATACCAAATTCCTGTGGCCTAATATTAACTGACTTGAAATTTTGGACTCATGGGGTATGGCACACAATAAAAATGTGAGTTTTTACCTATATCTCTATATATTCTCTTTATCAACATACATTTACCTAGATGCTCACGGGAACATTTCCCAGGCAACACATTGCAAAGATACACCTCTATGCATCATCAAAACTAAGCATTTTCATTGATCTCTCACCCAGTTTTATGGATCAATATAACAGTGACATGCTTTTTCTTTTTTTATTAACCTGAGCTTCTCAGACAAAAGGTTACCTTTGGTGAAGGTAGTTTGTCTGGAAAATCATCAAGCATATCAGAAAGCAAGGCATCTCCAAAAACAGACTGCAAAATGTCTGCCATCACTTCTTGTTGGGAAGGTGAGCAGTGGTTTTCTAAAGAGAGCACCACTGGGTAGTCAGATGTCTAAAAAATTAACCATTGCTACGGTTATTGATCAGAATGCCTCAACGATTTTAATGCAATTAATAGAAACAGTTCGTCTATTTTAAAACTTACATTCAATGTTCTGTACTTTTGCAAAATAAGTATTCTTTAAACTGAAATTACTTTTGATTTTGACATAACAGGGAACATTAAATCTGTATGAAAAGGAAGATTATTACTATTTATACTAGAAATATAGGAAACAACTGAAGCATCCAACAGTAGGTATTTGTTTAAATAAATTATGCCACGTCCATTTAAAGGAATGATATAAGTCTGGTAAGAAGGAGGTAAAGTTATATATACTGCTATAGAAAGTTATCTATGATATCGTCTTAGGAGGAAAAAACCAAGTTGCTAAAGAGTAAAATTCTACATTTTAATGTTTTAAGCATATATATATTTGCTTACCATATATATTTATTTATTTAGATATTTTTAAATGTGAAGGAAACTTTAACACAGAGAAGTTAGAGGAGATGTTAATTTTCTACTTTTTTAGTCAAAGTCTATAATCAAAACTCATGGCTTTATAATTAGAAACAAAGATAAAGATAATAATAAAGAGAATCTATTAAGTAAAGATGGCTTTACAAAGATATTTTCTGCTGTTTGTCACACAAAATAGAGAAACCACATTCATTTTGGAATCTCATTTAAAATTATTTTCTTTATTTTGTTTCCTATATACTTATCAGGACACAAATTTACCAACTTGTAAACAAGCCAAGGACTTCCAAGGTCTGTTGCATTATCATTATCAGACCTTTGAATAGGAGATACAATATTCTTCCTTTTTAATGTATGAGTATATTGGTTTCTTGTGGCTGCTGTAGCAATTGACCACAAACTTGGTGGCTTGAAGCAACAGATATTTATTCTTTCATAATTCTAGGGACCAACCTATAAAAGCAGTTTCACTGGCTAAAATCAAGGCAGCAGCAGGCTCTAAGGGAGATCTATTCCTTGCCTCTTACAGCTTCTGGTGGTTGCCAACCTTTGTTGGCTTGTGGCCATGTCACTCCAATCTCTACCCCTCATCTTTAGGTTGTCTCCTCTTTGTGGCATTTGGGCCCACCCAGAATCCTGGATAATCACCTTATCTCAAGGTCCTTGATTTCATCCATCTGCAAAGACTCTTTTTCCAAATAAAGTAACATTTACAGGTTCCAAGAAGTAGAACCTTTGTGGGCCCTTATTCAGCCTACTACAATAACCTCATATATACTCACATACATATAAATGCCCTAGTCTAATATCAAGAGAACATTGTAAAATTTTTTCCCAAATATAAAAAATGATTTTTGAAAATAGGCAAAGTGATGGCCTCCAGACAGATTTCTCAATCAGACCTGACACTCATTGGGGAAAGTTCATCTTTTTTGAGGGGGGAGGGGGGGTCTTCTGTGGTCTTTGGCTCCACCTTCAGGGAAGGTCCTCTTGTCTTATCTTGGGCCACATTTGAAGTATGTATTGAGGAGTTTGCTTCCCTTAATACCAGGCTACCTTTGCAGCTCACTTCTTTTTTTTTTTTTTTTTTTTTTTTTAGAATGACAAAGAGAGAGCATGAGAGGGTGGAGGGTCAGAGGGAGAAGCAGACCCCCCGCTGAGCAGGGAGCCCTATGCGGGACTCGATCCCGGGACTCCAGGATTATGACCTGAGCCGAAGGCAGTCGCCTAACCAACTGAGCCACCCAGGCGCCCTGCAGCTCACTTCTTGACCAAGGGTTGTTTTAAGGCTCACCTAAGAATCACACTTGTGTTTTATTTTGCCATGTTGTGTCATGCTGTGTTTTGGCAATGTAATTCCCTTAAAATGTTAGACTCCTTATATATACCCACAGTTCTTTCCTAGTCATAATTATCGTCTATTTTATTTTATTGCTCTCTCTTCCCCAAATTAATGGTGGCTATCTTGAGTAGAAAATTCAACCTTCGTAGAGAAGAACACAGACAGCAACCTCAGTGTCCTTGGCTGCAGCAACTTCTTGCTAGACATGTCTCCAAAGGCAAGGGAAACAAAGGCAAAAATGAGCTATGGGGACTTCATCAAGATAAAAAGCTTTTGCACAGCAAAAGAAACAGTCAACAAAACCAAAAGACCACCGACAGAATGGGAGAAGATATTTGCAAATGACATATCAGATAAAGGGCTAGTATCCAAAATCTATAAAGAACTTATCAAACTCAACACCCAAAGAACAAATAATCCAATCAAGAAATGGGCAGAAGACATGAACAGATGTTTCTCCAAAGAAGACATCCAAATGGCCAACAGACACATGAAAAAATGTTCAACATCACTCGGCATCAGGGAAATACAAATCAAAACCACAACAAGATACCACCTCACAGCAGTCAGAATGGCTAAAGTTAACCACTCAGGAAACACAGATGTTGGTGAGGATGCGGAGAAAGCGACACCTTCTTACACTGTTGGTGGGAATGTAAGCTGGTGCAGCCACTCTGGAAAACAGTCTGGCCATTCCTCAAAAGGTTGAAAATAAAGCTATCCTTTGACCCAGCAATTGCACTTTTGGGTATTTACCCCAAAGGTACAAATGTAGTGATCCAAAAGAGCACCTGCACCACAATGTTTATAGCCAAACTATGATAAGAGCCCAGATGTCCATCAACAGATGAATGGATAAAGAAGATGTGGTATCTATATACAATAGAATACTACTCAACCATCAAAAAAATGAAATCTTGCCATTTGCGATGACGTGGATAGAACTAGAGGGTGTCATGCTAAGTGAAATAAGTCAATCAGAGAAAGACAACTATCATATGATCTTGCTGATATGTGGAATTTAAGAAACAAAACAGAGGATAATAGGGGAAGAGAGGAAAAAATAAAACAAGATGAAATCAGAGAGGGAGACAAACCATAAGAAACTCTTAAGCACAGGACACAAACTGAGGGTTGTGGGAGGGGACAGGGGTGGGGGGATGGGGAACTGGGTGATAGACATTAAGGAGGGCATATGATGTAATGAACACTGGGTATTATATAAGACTGAGGAATCACTGACCTCTACCTCTGAAACGAATAATACATTATATGTTAATTGAATTTAAATAAAAAATAAATAAATAAGAATATACACAGATATTATTCCACTTACATAAAGTATAAAAACAGGAAAACTTAATGTGTGGTATTAGAAGTCAAGACAGTTGCCAGCTCTTGTTTGGGGGTTAATGACTAGGAAAGGCACGAGAAAGGTCTCTGGCTATTGGTTATGTGTGTTCAATTTGTAGAAAGGTATCAACCTGTATGATGTTGATTTATATACTTGTACATAAATATAATACAGATTATATTTCAATAAAAATTTGTAAAAAATGAAAGGTGGGAGTGAAAAATAAATAAATATATGATAAAATAAAATAATGTAATATAATCTTTCAAAAAAAAAAGAAAGAAAATTCAATCTTTGATCTAACCTTTGCTACAAAACTGAGTCATCCTGTTCAGCTGAGAAGTCTCAATGAGTCTTTGTTGTTCAAAACCTTTTTTTCATTCCATCTCTTTCTCTTTGAGTCTTAGAAGCTGTAAGGGTTTCCATACTTTCAAGGCCTTTGAATTTTTAGATTGCCTCTATTCCCTCAGTTACCCATCCTGAAGGATGGGAGAGGGCTTGCTATGCAAGTATTTGGGAAGAGTGTTTCAGACAAAAGGAACAGGGAGTTTAAGGGCTTTGAGCTGTGTCTGAAAAAGAGTAAGGAGGCCAGAATGGCCGTGTGAACAATGGAGACACAAGTAGGAGTCAGAGGTAACAGAAAACAGGTTAAACGTGTATTTCAGTTCATATTTTGAGTGGGATTGAAGGTTTTGAGAAGGGGAATGACATGATTTGGCTTACCAAAAAGTCACTCTGGCTGAAACATTGAGATGAAACTGCAGGGGAAAGGGAAAGAAGGGGTTAATTGCAATAATCCAAGTGAGAAGTGATGGTAGTTGCCCAGGACAGTGACTGTGAGAGTGGGGAGAAGGGGTTAAATTCAGTATATATTTTGAAAGTAGACCCACAAGGATATACTAAAGAACTTATTGAAGGGTTGGAGAGAAATGAGGTGAGAAGGGTTAAAGTTGACAATGATTTAGGCTTGAACACAGGAGTTACCAGTAACTGAGATGGGGAAGACCATGAGAAGAGCAGACCCGGGAGGAAGAGGAATATCTGGAACTCAGTTCTAAGCATGTTAAGTTAAATATGCCAGTTAAATATGCAAGAGGAGAGGGGTGCCTTTGTGGCTCAGTCGTTAAGTGTCTGCCTTTGGCTCAGGTCATGATCTCAGGGTCCTGGGATCGGGCCGCGCATCGGGCTCCCTGCTCAGCGGGAAGCCTGCTTCTCCCTCTCCCACTCCCCCTCTTGTGTTCCCTCTCTCGCTATATCTCTCTCTGTCAAATAACTAAATAAAATCTTAAAAAAAAAATATGCAAGAGGAGATATCCAGGACATACTTGTCTATGTTGGTATAGAGTTCAAGGGAGAGATATAAATTTAGAAATCATTAGAAATTAGAGAATCAATGCCATGTATTAATGTTTTATACTAAAATAGAAATTTTTCATGTTTTATATGTATATTTTGTAAATTTTTAGTATTTTATACTCATATAATAAAGGAGTCGATTTAAATTTGTGATTTTTAAGTTATGTTTATATTTACAGATAATGTATTGACCTACTTAGGGGAACTTCAAGTTTATCAAATTTGTAAGTTTAATTTATTAGATATACATTGTTTAAGTACTCAGTAAGATTTTATTAAATCTCTTCAATGACACTGCAATTGAAGTACTTAAGAAAGAAATCAAATATACTAACTTTACAAAAACAATTTAAAATGTCTGAAGGTGGTTAATTAGCCAAGTTCATAAATAGAACCAAGTATTATTTTAAACAGAGTGTTAAAACCCACTCAACTTATAGACTAGGATTTGTAGGCTGAATTTAGAAGCTCTCAAAAGAACTAGATCTTTGAATCTGTAACCTTAATAAATCCAACAGTAATTTTTTAAAATCCACAGTAAACTTCTAAACATTCTTTGCTGTATGAATTGCTGCCATCATAGTCACAAAAACTGTCAACAATCTATATAATACATTGTTGACATATTTTATTGTGCATTTTGAAAGTAAAGTACTTGAATGTTGGTAAAATATTTACTATTATATAGACCAGTATTTCTCAAATTTTTTTTGGCCATAACTCACAGTAAGAAATATATTTTACATTGTAACACAATAAACACACACACACACACACACACACACACACACACACACTATATATATATATATATACACACACACACATATAATTAAACAAAAAGTTCCCTGAACCATTCATCCCACTACTTGAGATTAACTTTGATAAATCTACCTTTAACTACATACTACATAGATCATAACACACCATTTGAAATATCACTGATCTAAACTAAGGTCGAGTATTATAGGATTTTGAAGCAAGTAACTTATATTGTGCTTAGATAACTGTAATTTAACAAAGATACGCACGTACTATGAATGCATATTTCTGTATCGATTGGATAACGGTTTTAAACAGAAGCTTGCTGGTGAGTGTATAACCATGGTATACAACAGGTTCATTCCGTGATCCATCCCAGCAGTCAATCTCCAGACAACGACATCCTTTCACAAGGGCACTAGCAAAATTTAAACAAAATAAATTGTCATTTCTGGATCATTAAAAATGTATGCTATGGTGTCAAAATATCCCAAAGACTATTTGTGATTTTGCAACAAATGTATAACAGAATCCATAAAAAAGACAAGTAGTTGCGTTGAACTGAACACACTTTTCTTCTTTTCTGTGAGCACAGCCCAACATGGAAGTAACATGTGCTATCCATAGTTTCAGCACCACCAAGATGGTGCAATGTGGAGTTCTGGGGACTGTGAATCCTGCAATTTCTCCCTATTCCTTACGCTCTCATTTCTACAAGGGCAGGAACTAAAATTTCAGTCTCATAAAAAAATGTTTTCTAGATATAGTTCATGATCAATAAACATTTATTGTGTTATTAGAAAAAAATGGGAATTCTAGGGATGTAAGAAAACAAGTGGCAGGCAGACAGAAGTGATCTCCTAAAATACAATCTTGGAAGAGAAACTGAATGAAAAGAGGGCTGACTTGAGACATCAGGATTTTAGAATTGACAGCCATGTATCAGGGAGTAGATAGAAGAAGCCCGCTGCTATACTCGAAGATCTTTTTCCCAGAGGAAACCAAGTTAACACTTGTTTTCCAGGAAGTATATTGAGTTATCCCACTGTGTCTAAGCCAGTGGTTTTCAGTCAGGACAATTTTGACCCCTAGGAGACATTTGGCGATGTCTGCAGACACTTTGGGTTGCCACAACTGGGAATGGGAAGGAAATTTGTAACTGGAATCTAATTCATAGAAGCCAGTGTTCCTGCTAAACATTCTACCATGCACAGGACCAGACCCCCACAGCAAGGAACGATCTGACCTCAAATGTGAAGATTTGGAAAACCCTACCCTAAACCATAACAGGAAAAGGGAATGTGGTCCCAACACCAAGTACTTGATAGAAAATCAGTAGGTCTCCCAAACAGAAACAAAGGGACCATATGAGAAAATAGATCTTTTAGATCTAATACTCCTTGGGGGATCAAATTTAGTCAACTTTCTAAGGATATGACTCAAGCAATAGTCAGGGACAAGTGTTAACTGAGCAAAGATAAAGCAATTATGACCCCCCAAATCCAGGTGCTGAATTCAGAAAATAAAGAGATCTTATGCTCCTTTGGGAATAATATGGATGAAAGATGGAGGGAACCCGAGGAGGTAGAGCATTAGAGGGGAAGGATATCTCGTCTATCTTGGAGGCTTCACCAAAACAGTGCAAAATATAAAATTAAATAATTAATAAATTTTTTTGAGTTTTTTGGAGGTTTGTTTTTTAAGACCATTTTTGTTTTACTTTTTAAGTGCACACGGCTTTATTCAGGTATATAGTGATGCACTATAATGTAAAATTTCAGAGTTTTGTTAGTCTGCTTCTTGTGTTGGAGAAATGACCTAGTGTGCTCTTCTGAGAAAATTTTGTTTACCCATTGATATTTCCATGGGTGAATTAGGTGATAATCTAATTTACGTACAAGTCCTGAACTGGGCTATATTTGTAGAATTCAAAATGAATGTATTTCTCTTCTCATCTTGTGGATTTATTTACATATTTAGATTTTATATTGGAGAAGAAGCAATATCTATTTGTAAACTTTATTAATTGCCATTAAAAAATGTTTGCATCACTCTCCTCTTAGTTGATTGTCAAAGTAAATTATCTTGCCTTTTTTTTTTATCACTACAAAATATCAGTCCTCTGGGCTGTTACCAGAGAATAATATTGAATGTTCTGCTGGGAAAACAAAAAAACTGCCAAAAACCAAATTGTGAAAGAAAACTTTCCATGAAGGACAACCTAAATAATACTGGTTCTTGCTACTTCTCTAGATAGCTTTAATTTTATCCTTAGATCAAGCCAACCTTTACCAAACTGTTTATTTCCACTACATGGTTTGGTCCCCGGCAAAAATGATTTGAGTGGATTTCACTGTGTCAAGCCAACTCTTTTTATTCAGAGACACATAAAAGAAAGTTGTGGTGTTAGGGAAGCCACTTTCTACTATTTCACACTGAATCCCCTTTTTGGAAATGAATAATAGAAATGTCTCTGTCACTCAGTAAAAAAAAAAAAATTCCACTTAAATAAGTTTAAGGGGCTTTTCATGGATTAAAATATTTAATGCTATAAGGCAGTTAATATTAGTCTTCCTCTTTTAGAGATGAGGACGTTGAGAATCAAAGAGGTTGGAGCTGGGGCGCCTGGGTGGCTCAGTCCTTAAGCATCTGCCTTCAGCTCAGGTCAGGTCCCAGACACATATACTTACCTGACTGACCTAGCCCTTTGACAATGAATTGGTATCTCAACTAAATGTGGGAACTGTTACACTCTTGCTTTTGCCTCACAACCTAGAATGGCCTCAGTAGGCTTCACTATCTCTGTCAATAGTATCATTGTACGCTAAGTTATCAGGCCAAAAATCTTGATAGTATTCTCTTTCCCTTATACCTCCCTTCAGATCACCTGGTAAGCCTTCTTGGCTCCACCTCCTTAAAATATTTCAAATTCAACCACTGATCTCAACAGCTGCCTCATGAATTCATCATCTACATAACCATCATCAGCTGCATTGCTACAATATCTTCTCTAGTCATCTTCTACCTCCACTCCTACACCATCAGTCTTTCCTGCACAGTAGAAAGTAAATCGAATTATGACATTATTTTAAGGAAAACCTCTCCAATGGCTTCCCAATGCAACTGGAATAAAATCCAGTCTCCTTTCCATGGCCTCTAAAACCCTCATAAACTGACCCTGTCTACTTCCTCAAACTCATCTCCCTTCATTCTCCATTCATTTGTTTCCAGCCAAACTTGCTTTCTCTCATTTGAATATGCCTAAGCATTTATTATTTCTTCTACTTAGTGTGCCCTTCCTACCAAATATTTCTGAGGTTTCCTCTTTATCGTCACTCAGACCAAACTATGTGACCCCTTGAGAAGCCTTTCTTGACACTTTAACTAAAGTAACACCCTCCACCCCACCTTTACTTTCTCTCATGTTACCCTAGTTTACTTTCTCCATGTGACTAATCTGTCCTTGAAATTATCAATCTGTTTACCTGCTTATGATGTCTATTCTCATGAACACATGAGCTCTGAAAATCTTGTTCACCAGTGGATTCTCAGATGACTGCCTAAGCTGAAGCCTGGTATTGACAGTGTGATACATTGTAGAGTGCAAACTTAGAGGTGTGGCATAGATTGCTTAATCTATGTAAATCATTTGACATATAAATCTCTATATTTATCTATCTAATCTATAAATGCCAAAGTATATAATTTATCTATTTATGTGTTGCCTTTACTTGTAGCATGGTGTCTTGATGTCTGGGAAATAATTTTAACTATATTTTTTAAAAATCTAAGATGTTTTGGGGCGCCTGGATGGCTCAGCCGTTAAGCGTCTGCCTTCGGCTCAGGTCATGATCTCAGGGTCCTGGGATCGAGCCCCACATCGGGCTCCCTGCTCGGTGGGAAGCCTGCTTCTCCCTCTCCCACTCCCCCTGCTTGTGTTCCCTCTCTCGCTGTGTCTCTTTCTGTCAAATAAATAAATAAAATCTTTAAAAAATCTAAGATGTTTTGGTGAAATAAGATAAGAACATTCTTCTTCATATAGTTTCCTGTAGGAGGTATCCAAATTATTCAGGAAACCTCAGAGGGGCAATAATCAGGGAAAGAAGGTCAATAGGCAGAATTTGAAGGAAAGTGTATGATACTAAAATATAGAATAATTATATAGCCATCGAAGGTTGGCTCTCCAAGATATTCACAAATCAAAATTTCTTTTTCCTATGTTTTTGCACAACATCCATAGTCTTCTTTTACTGTGAATTACCACTTATTGAAACTTCCAAGTGCTGTAAAATGTAATGGATATAAAAATCAAAATAAATACCTTACATATCCCCAAAGGTCACTTGGTCCCAGTAACTGGTCAGATACCAAGTATGTATTATGTGAACTTGAAATAAAATAATCATTTAATGGATGATTCATATCTTGATAAACTTTTCCACAATCATTTTTAAGTATTTGACATTCAGGTGAACCCATGTATCTTATAAAACCTTCAAATGACATCTGGTGTGCTCTCTTAACTATAAAAAATAAATTAAAGGGATGCAGAAATATCATTAACTGTATAAAAATTACATCTCATTTTAAAATTTATTCTATAGTAGAGCATGTTTCTAAAATATTCATTTAGAATTAATATTGATACTATTTCTAATTTTTCTGTGGAAACAATTTTTTTCTAATGAATACCCCTAGTTCTTCTCTATCAACATTCAAGTAGAGAGTATATTATTTAATTCATCTCTGATTTTTTAACGTTTTAAAAATACGTATAAGAGGGGCGCCTGGGTGGCTCAGTCGTTGGGCATCTGCCTTCGGCTCAGGTCATGATCCCATGGTCCTGGGATCAAGCCTCGCATCGGGCTCCCTGCTTGGCAGGAAGCCTGCTTCTCCCTCTCCCACTCCCCCTGCTTGTGTTCCCTCTCTCACTGTGTCTCTCTCTGTCAAATAAATAAATAAAATCTTTAAAAAAATACATATAGGAAAATACACATATCATAGGTCAATGAATTTCCATAAGCTAAACATCTAGATAAGCAGCACCCACCTCAAAGAACAAAACATTGCAGCACCCCAGAAGCCTGCCTTCTGCTAACTTTTCAGTTTCTCCCTCCTAACTCAAGTGTATTCAGTGGTCTGGCTTCTAATCACCTAGATTAGTTTTCTCTGTTTTTTGTGCTTTATAGGAATGAATTCACACACTACGTATTTTTTTGTGGCTGATTTATTTTGCTCAACATTGTTTCTATGATTTATTCATAGCTGCATATAGTTAGACATTGTTTATTCCCATTGTTGAATAGTATTCCATTGTGTGAGTACACCACAATTATTTATCAATTCTATTCTTGAGGAGCAGTTAGATCATTTCCAGTTGGAGGCTCTTACAGAGAATGCTGCTATAAACAACCAGTACATGTCTTTTGGTGCAAATATGTATACATTTCTGTTGGGTACATGTTTATGAATGGAATTGCTGGATCATTTGCATATTAGCATCTTTAGTAAACTATCTCTGAACTTTTATACTATTGGCATAACATTACCAAAATTATGTATTTAAGCAAAACACTGACTCTGGAATCAGATAGTTTTAGTTAAATCTATTTACTTGTTACACATTAAGCATGTTAGTTAACTTCTCCCTATCTTTGGGATGATGGTAATCATAGCTCCTATCCTTATATATTAGTTACATAAATTAGCTCTATCAATGCTAGTTGTTATTATTATTTTGTTATTCATAATTCAGTTTGTCTCAAAATAACAGCTGGTGTGAATATTCACTTTAAACTAGAGAGTGATCCTTGACAAAGAATTTTATTTCTGGGAATTTATACTATAGAAATAGAGACTCAGACAAAGATTGATGTGCAAGAATGCTCGCTCACACTAGCGTTATTTATAAAAGCAAAATAAATGGGGGAGAAAACAAATTAAAGCTCAAAATATGATACAGTACTAAGCAGCAATTAAAGATAATGTATCAGAAAAAATATATAGTGACAAAAGTAAATGTTTATTACTTCATAAAAGTGAAAAAGCCAGCATTCAAAATGCTATTACAATTTTGGCTTAAAAAAATGAAAGCTAGAAAAGAATACATAAAATGTTTATAGGCAGGCAAACTCTCTGTTTGAAAGACATGACAATTTAGGAGTATGGGAGCATATGGGCAAATGCATCATATATTGTAATAGTAAAGATTTGCATGAATTTATTCTTTTTTCTGGAGCAGTGATTGCTTTATAGCCCTTTTGAACTACTGAATAATGAAGTTAATATCTTTGATAATGGAATAGAAAACAAACAAACTCATTTTGTGCCCTTAAAAGCTACAAGATTGAGATGAGAGTTAATCTCATGGATATTTAAAAACCTCTTTTGGTACACATCACGTACCAAAGTGGGATGAGATTGAGGAGCCAGCAGCATTTGGGACTATCCAATCATAATTCTAATTGGCCTTAATAAGTGATCAATAAGCATGTAAATGAAACACAAGGTCTTGGGTGTGTGTGAAAGTATCTGAGCAGGAGGGAGGCTCAAACGATGTAATGGATGAACAGTGTAGTATTATAGTTAAAATGCAAACACAGTTCCAAGACGTCACTGCCAACCATCTCATTATCCTTTTTTCTTTTCTGATTTACCCCTGCAGGTAACGGTGCCAAAGTAATTTTTTTTTTTTTTGAATACTCACTACTACATCAGTGCTACTCAAAGAGCTTATCTGTGGACTGGTTGTTTCCAGTCAGCAATTGCATAAAGAGCTTGAGCCAAAACATAAATCAATTCACTACTTCTTTAGAGAAAATTTTTGCTGTTAAAAAAAGAAGAAGTAGTCAGCTGAACTTATCAGGCATGCTTAGTGATGTAGTTGTTTTACATCCTGGTGCAAGCTCTTTATCTTGTTGCAAACCTGCAAAAATTTTAATAGTGATCACACCAAACTCTTACTAGTACTGCATTCAGTCTTACCACTACGACTCTCCAAAATCTTTTCATGACAGTGAGTCATGGGGCCCAAATCCTAATTATGACCTGCAAGACAAACATGATTTGATCCCTGCTTATCTCCCAAATTCATCTTGCCCTCATTCTCCAAGTTCCAGCCACACTGTTCTCTTATTTCTTGAATTCTCCAACTCATGTCCAATACTTTTCTTCCCTTGACCTCAGAAACTTCTCCCATTTTGACACATGACTAGTTCTTTCCCATCAATTCGGTGTCAGCTTAAAGGTCACATCCTCAGAATGGACCACCCTAAACACCCAACCAGAGCTAGTCTTCCTGGGTTGTTTACTCTCTATCACTCACAGTACAGAGCATTCTGTGGAATCATCCTTTTATATATTTATTCATTGTCAGTCTCCTTCACACCCCCATCATTAACATAAGACCTACTTTGCCTTATTCTTCATAAGGCGTATCCTCAGTCCCCAGAAGCAGACTTGGTTGCCACAAATAAATATTGGAATAAGTTATGAATATGTGACTCAATGAAGAAATGTTTGATTTTGTTAGAACCCATATTATCATAAACATTGGTACATAAACCAACTTTCAAAGGCAGAACTTGAACTTTCATACTTCCCTTGTTAAATAAATATTCTGAGCTATTTTATTAATTTGTGTAGGGCTAAACACTGCTTTAATGGTACTTTTACATAATTATGTGAATATTTTATTGTATTATGTCTTTATTTTCATTTAAAGATACGCATAAGTAGAAAAAATGTGAAATGTTTTGCCCATTAAAAAGGTGGGACAAAGATCAAAAATTATATGACACATGATTAGCTTAAATGGTCATTTAATTCAAACTAGAGGACTAAGGGTGCCTGGGTGGCTCAGTAGGCCTTCAGCTCAGGTCATGATCTCGGGTCCTGGGATTGAGCCCCTGTCAGGCTCCCCTGACAGTGAAGCAGTGAAGAGTCTGCTTCTCCCTCTCCCTCTACCCCTGCCTCCACTCATGCTCTCCCTCTCTCTCTCTCTTTCAAATAAATAAAATCTTTTAAAAAATAAAATAAACCAGATGACTATATTCAAAAATGAAGGTAAATTTTTTTTCATGTTTATGAAACTTTATAGACAATTATGTGTATAAACAATGAAGAAAGTAGTGATTTTGTAATATTTTACTTTTTTCCTAGAATAGTTTTCACTTAGCTATTTAATACTTCCATATATTTTCAGTAGTATAATGTATAAATGTAGAAGACTATTACTTGGTTTTTAACTTATTAATGAAAATGAAGACTCTTTCATCACAGCACACATAACAGAATCTCATCTTGCTTTCCATGCCTAAGCTGGTCTCTGAACACTTAAGAGATATACCAAAGCAGTTTAAAAAAAAAAAAAAAGGAAGCTGGACAATGAAGTAGGAAAGAATGTAATTGTTTTCACAGTGCAGTTTTCTAAAAAGTATATATACAGTCTATAAAATATAGAAATAAAATTGCCAATATTTTACGTTATCCAGAAGAAATCTGACCCATCCCAAAATTTTAACTTGATAACTGTAATTCATAAAAAAATACTGTGCATTTAGATATTTGAGAAAACTTTGAAATGTAAGCATACCTTCTTCAATAGGCTCATATTTTTGAATGATCTCAAAAGCAATATTTGTGGTCATGTCAAGTGCATACTGTTCTTGTATCAAAAATTGAAGCAGGTTTTTTTCAAAAAGAAATCTCTGGTTTCCAGAATATGTGTTGAAAATCTCAATAATTTCTTCTCTGTGTGCAATAATTCGATAAATTGATCTAAATTCTTCTATGGTGATTCTTCCTTGCTTCAGCCTGTCATTATCCTACTAAAAAAAAATGACTGGTGGGCTCACATTGTGAATATAAAAAATACACAAAATAAATAGTTTAGAGTATTTGTGTAATATATATAACAACTAATACTTGAAAGAAGATGAATCTTACATTGGATTCTTATCTCAAATAAAATATATAAAACTGCATGAAATGATGCTGAAGTTGGAAAAAGGTAAGTGGAAAATACCACTTAAAACCCAGTGGCCATAGTGGGAATGGAAAAATGTGTGGGAGTTGATGAGGATTCTAAGTTGTCTTTCAATTATACGTTTCATTTTTCTCTTCCACTCTCCTTCAGTACCTTCTTACAGCCATGTGAGATGGTTTGTAATCCCATGCCACTGATACACATAAACATCAGAGTAAATCTGAGACATTCAAGGTCACTGTAAACTTCAGAAGTTGCAGGGGTGGTAATAGTACTACAGTAACCACAGTAGCTACGGAGCATCTTGAGGAAGTGAAATGTACATTATCATTGAAGGATTGGGGGCAGCGACAAACAAGGTGGGTTCTGATAAGAAAGAGTGGATTCACTTGGCTTTTCTGGAAAATTCATGTTTGAACTTTATGAGATGGAAACAAGAAAGTGGGCTGTGTCCAGTTATTAAAAGCATCAGAAATAGTGTGAGGTTCTGAGTAGGAAAATGACTAGCAGAAGTAAAAGTGTAGAATGACCAGTTGGGCATGACCAATTGGAAGTGATAGAGAACTGCAGGATGGAACATAAATTAAACTCTCTGAGCTTCATATTCTTCATCTGAAAAATGGGATTTTTCACTACCTATGTCATCAAGTTGCTGTGAGGACTGCAAATATACAATAAATGGTTGTTCTAGATATCAATGTATTGCTATGTCTTATCAAGTTCTGCTTCTCTTACATCATCCAGCCTAGTGTCTCATCTTTTGCACTTTTGCTCATAAAATGAACCCCTACGGTACAACAGCAAAAGTTCAGTGGTAGACCAGACAGTTTGATATGAGGGATCCAAGAAGCAGTCTGAGCTGGGAATTGAATATGAAGAGTATCAGGTTAGTTCACAAAGGAATGTGAATCCATGTGTATGGAGCAACATGAGGAAGCAGGGACTGGGATGAAGCCCCAAATGGGAATGAGATGAAGATAAGTTTGGGAGAAAAGCTGGGATCTGTTCTTGGCAAATTGGGCCCAGAGCTCATTCAACAATAATAGCACCTTAAAATTATATAATCTTAAAGTAATTCATATTATCAATTATCTTAGTAGACTAACAAGATTCAACTTACTATTTTTAAATTCTGGATTAAAGTCAATGTCATAGAATTAAATTTATTTTATTTTAGCCCCATCCCACTCATAATTTGTTATAAGATCTTTAACAAGCCCATAAAAATCAAGTGTGCCTGTAATTCCTGCAAATTTGGTTATATAAAATTGTATAAATTAAAAATTACAGTCCTATTAAGTAGCAGTATAAAATAAAATACATTATCCACTAAGTGATGAAAGTTTTATTACTTTCAAGCAAGGTTTAAACTTGGCCATCTGACTTGTTCTGTTTTGTTTTTCCCAAAAGATCAAAGCTGTCATCTGATACTAGAAAGAATTAGAGATGTAAAGTTCAAACAAAATTCCACAAATCCAAATAACTGCTATTTGATCCAACCCAAAGGAGTTAACAGTCAAACACTAATTAAATTACCAAAAAATAAAAACCACACAGAATAGATGAAAATTGTATTACTGAAGATGGGAAATTTTAATTTTAGTAGAAAGAGAGAAGGAAAAGGAAAGCAAGGGAAGTCAGTAATGATGGAGCCTGGATAACAAAACCAGCAGCCGGGGAAGCAGGAAAAAGGAAAGCGATAAGCAAGAAGGATTCAAATCTGAGGACTGACACACATCATAGCATCAAAACTGATAGATTACCAATGTATAAATTTAATATCTCCCCTGTAGGAGGAAACTGGGGCTCAGAAATCTTAGGTCAATTGTCCCCAGTCCCACAGGCATGGTAGACCAGGATTTGAACTAACTCCAAAACCACACAGAGGAACAGCAGGAAGAAAGACATGTCAATACACCATCATGCATATCGAGAGTATATAAGTAGAAATAAATTGTGTAAAATACAAATCTGATCCTTTCAACCACCTGTTAAATAGCTCAGTATTTCTTTTTTGTCTTCAAGACAAAACCCAAACTGTATCGTGTTGGCATCCAAGGTCCTTTAAGATGTCATTGATGGTGTCTGCTCTAATCCTTTTCTTTCTTGCACCTCACACTTTTGGTGCTCTGAATTAGTTACAGTACAAATACCAAACTATCTTGCTATTGTATAGGCTGTTTCTTTTGTCTGGAATACCCTTCTTTCACTTCCTAACCTACTAATTTTTACTAATTCTTGGAAAAGTATCCTCTTCTAGAAGTCTTCCCAAATGTTCCTCTCTGTCTCCCCCAGGCCACATCAGATAGCCCACCTCTGGTTTTTTTTTATAAGACTGAATCTTCTTCTATCATAGAATTTATTACACTGGAATGAAAGCCTTTTTTTTTCTAAATCCCTTCTAGAATCGCCTTGGACAGGAAGTTTGCCATTTGCTTCTTGTACTCTTAGTACTTAAAAGAATAAAAGAATGCCTGACTGAAGGTATTAAGAACATGATCTAACACCTAACCAGTTTTACGATTCTGGTGAAATACGTGCATTTAACTGGATAAAGAGTTAACATATCCCTAAACCTAGGAAGAATAGGAAAAGATATTTTTAAATACATATTACCAAAAATATGCAAAATCTTGGGCCCCACTTCAGGGAATACTACAGCTTTTAGAAATGTTACATATTAATAATTTATAAATACAGCATAAAATAAGAGTAATGAAGCCATTTTTCTCTTGTTTAAAAAAAATTCATTAAGTGTTAGTCTCTACAAGGCATTACAAAAGGAACTTTATCAAACAACCCATTCAATGTTTATGTATAATTTAAAAGTATATGTCTTACCTTAAGACCATGAACACCATGAAGGTAGATATTTTATTCTTTTTATTCCCAATGCCTAGTACTGGACCTAGCCTAGCATAGGACATTAGTGACTGTATGTTTGAATGAATGGTTGAAAACATGAAGATAAAAGAACATATTAAAATGATTCTATTGATATTCTGATCATATGCTTTCAGAAAACAAAATTAAAGCTTTTCATGTTACCATTTTCCCTTGCTCAGGTTGCTAGTAAAAAGATGAAGTGTCACTTAAAATAATGACCTCACAAGAAATTTGATCTATCGAAACACAGAATTCCCTTTTAAATTAAGATGAGGTGTTTCAATTTGTCTCCAAAATTACACTAAAAACAGAGTATTCAAAATATATCACAGGAAATGATATGATTTGCCACCTTTTTCCCCAAACTCTGACATACTAATTTAAACTGCTTAACAACTCTGTCTTCTGTCTTCCCTTTCTTCCTAACTAAATATATGAATCAGAAATGAAATAGAGTAGTAAGGATGTAAAGGCAACACCTTATCAGTGCCCCCTGGGAGCTCATATTCTAGAAAAGGAAAGCTGACATGAAAGTGTTAAAATGGACACTTTATACACAACAGAAAAAGAAAGTTGGGCAATTCCTCTTGGAGACAAAAGGTCTTTATAGAAGAGGTGATCCTGGAGCTGAACTTTCATTGAGAAAGAAGATGGTTGCCCGAAAGTGAAGAGGAAAAGGGTTATTCTAATTGTTGGGATCAGAGCAAATAAAACACATGACAGTACAAAACAGGAATGTGATTAGAGAGGATGTTAGTGAAGCTGCAGTGAGAGATAAAGGTGAAGTCAAAATTGCATCCTAGAGGCCCCTTGGATGCCACACTGAGGCTCTCAGACTTCATTCTCAACCAGTGACTGACTGATGAGCTTTAATGAGGGAAATCATGTAGATTTTGTTTTAGAAAGATCATTCTGACAGCTACATACAAGGTAGGATTAAAAGCAAGGAACCAGTTTATAGGGCTATTCTAACTTTAATGGACATATAAGTCACTGAGGGACTTGTTACAATGCAGAGTCAGCTTCAATATGTCTGATTCTGTGTTTCTAACAAGTTCCCAGGGGATGCAAGAGATGCTAGTCTGAGGAGCACACTTTGAGTAGCAAGCAGCTGGAGACCAACTGACTTTGTGTAGGAATAAAATAGCCCTTAAAAGATTTGAAAATTTGATGTAGAGGTAAGGTAAGAGAAAAAGTCTGGGACTCTCTCAGGTTTCTGGCTTGGATAACTGAGAGAATAGTGCTGCCATCTTCAAGAAAGAGGAAGACAGTTTTGAAAGGAAAGATGGTTTATCTTAAATATAATAAACGTGAAGTATCTTCACCCAAACCAAGAGAGCCAGGAGACAATTAGTTGGGATGGGAAGTGAGGATTGGTGTATTATAGGAGAAAACACAAGGATTTTGCAGGCAGACAGACCCAGACATGAGTTTCCACAGTAATATGACATAAACAAATTAAATCAACATTCTTATCCTCTATATCTCTATGTGTAAAAAGAGACTAATAACAATGTCCTTGGATGTACATTGAAATAATGTATGCAAAAACCTAATACAAGGCCTAGAATATGGCAGGTGATGAACAAATAGTAGCATGTACATAGCTTTGTTGTTCAAGATAGAAAACTTGTGCTTTGTTCCCATTAAAGTGGTAATGAAAGTCATTGAAAGGCAATAAGGTGGTGACCCAGGAACCTCCAGAACCCACCTCCTCCCGTGGACATACCAAATCTACAACTACATATGTGACAATTCCCTCTGCAAGAAATCCAAAAACTATTTGAGTGAACTAACTTGCCTTCATATTGGACAAAGGAGAAAAAATTCTGCATCAAAATAGGCAGGAGAGGCTGAGACACAATCTGTCCACAAACCTCACCCCCAACATGGTGACATATAATTGGGAGAGAACCCACAACTCTCTGCTTCTCCCTGAGGAGTGAGGGGTTTGGACCCAACTTCTAGTGCCCCAACTTTTAAGACTTCCACCTGAGAGATAGGCTCCCAAAACACCTAGCTCCTAAAGCCAACTGGGGTTTGTGTCCACAAGATCCACAAAGCTATAGTAAACCATTCTTAACAGTCCACAAGGACTCATGATGGCTAGCCCCCTGGGGCTCAGCACAGAGGCAGCAGACTAACACAGAGTTTTTTTTTCCCTGAAAGAGGCCTATTTGGTTATCTTAAAAGCTACAGCCTGAGAGTCATGCTTCTGATCCAACACAGGTGGAGAGGCAGACTACAGTCTTCCCTAGAGACCAGGGAGGCCAGAGGTACCATCTTCGTGTTTCTGTCTCCCTCCAGATCACGAGTATCTCCCTGAACAAGCACGTGCACACATCTGGCACCCCAGCTTTTGCAGCTGCCCCTCAAAGGATGACAGCCTGGATCTGACAGCCAGTAGGGTTCATGCTCACAGGTTCAGCAGAACTGTGGCAAGCAAAGCAAAAACCCTTGGCTAGTTGTCCCACTGGAGCTTGGTGCGGAGGGAGTTATAGAGACACTCATTTCCAGTCTTTCCCTGAAAAAGGTTTATTTGTATACTTTAAAAGCTGCTACCTGGGGGATCGGGCTTCTAATCAGCCCACATCTAGGTGCTGACTGGGATCCTCCCCTTTGGAACACTGAGAGGTCTTGGCATTCCCTCAATGACAGGGAGACGCTAAGGATAAAGTAGGCTGCTTGGACAAAGTCTGAGAAACAAACAAAAGCTAAGGCTGAGCTGAACAGTAAGTTTCATCTTCTGAATGAGGCCACTCCTTCCAGACTGGTAGAGGTGGCTGTTCTATCTAATGCACAAAAGCCAAGACAGAGAGTAAAAAAAAATGAAGAAACAGAGGAATACGTTCCAAACAAAAGAACAAAATAAATAGAAACAGACCTAAATGAAACAGAGATAAGAGATTTACCAGATAAAGAATTCAAATAATGGTTATAAACAATATGAAAATTACTCAAAAAATTAAAAATAGAACTAACTACCATATCATACAACAATTCCACTTCCTGATATTTATTCAAAGGAAACAAAATCACTATTTTGAAAAGATCTCTGTACCTCCATGTTTATTACAGCATTATTTACAATAGCCAAGAGATGGAAGCCACCTAAGTGTCTATCAACAGATGAATAAAGAAAATATGAATAAGATATTACTCTGCCATAGAAAAGAAGGAAATTCTATAATTTGTGACTTCATGGATAAACCTTGAGGCCATTATGTCAAATGAAATAAGTCAGAGAAAGACCAATACTAAATGATCTCACTTATAAGTGGAATCTAAAAAAACTGAACTCATAGAAACAGAGAACAGACTGATGATTACCAGAGGCAGGGCTGATGGGGTGGAAGAAATGGGTGAAGGTGGTCAAAAGGTACAAACTTCCAATTATAAGATAAACAAGTACTAGGGATGAAATGTACATGATGACTGTAGCTAACACTGATACAGCGTATATAATAATAAGTTCTGGGGATGTAACACACAGTTTGGTAACTAAATTAGCAATACCGTATTGTATATTTGAAAGTTGCTACAAGAGTCATCTTAAAAGTTCTAATCACAGAAAAAGAAATTTGTACCTATGTGAGCTGATGGATATTTACTAAATTTATTGTGGTAATCATTTTTCAATATACACATATGTCAAATCATCATGTTGTACACCTGAAACTAATACAATGTTGGATGTCAATTATATCTCAATAAAACTGGAGAAAAAAGAAAAGTTAATAAAATTGTTCAGAATAGTATATAAAGTAAAAATAAATAAAATTAAGAACTCTAAGAGAAGAGCAAAAGAAAAAATGATGGCAGGACAGATGAAAAAGGAATGATCAGAAATTTTAAAAGAAAACTAGGAGAGAGTGATGTCATAGAAGTCAGAATGGGGAGTAGTTTAAGAAAAGAGGGATAAATAAAATGCACAGAGAGCCTAACCACTGTATTTACCATTTTAAAAAATTGAGGTTTTCAAGGTAGATGTAAAGGCAAAATTTATTGCAATGAAGCATCGAAGAAGTGGAGAAAGAAATGTAAAGGATTCTTTCAGTTTATCTGCTAAAAGAGAGGATGTAATGTTTAGAAAAGGATATGGAGCTATTTGTTTTTGAGATAAAAAATAAGCTTAGACTGTGGAGGACCAACTAAGGTAGGAAATCATAAACCAAACAAAAATATAAGTGGCTGAGTTGACCCAAGTTTCACATTTGTAAGGCAGAGGCAGCAGAGATATACGTTCCCTCCTCTCTCTACCTTTTAACTCTCAAACCACTCTACATTGCTGCCAGATTTATCCTAAAATTTTCACAATTTCCCTACTCAAAAATTTTCAGTGGCTACCCATTGCCTATAACAGTAAATCCAAATTCCATAGCCTACCACTCAGGATTTTTGTCATCTGGCCATGCCTAGCATTTGCAGCCATTTCTCACCACTCCCTTCATGCATCCTACATGCAAGTCATGCTTCATTACCTTTTACTCCCCAAGCACTTCTCACACTGTACTCTACACATACTGCTTATTATTCTTCAAGGGCCGACAAGAATGCTTCCTCTACAGTGGCATCTTTTATAGAAGCCCACGTTTGAGTCTCTGTCTCCTCAGATTCCCTGTATGTATTACCTATGAAATTTATTATAATCTACATATAAAATAGTAATTTCTGCATTTCTTTTCCTTCTAATGAGAGAAAGAGAGCACTTTATTAATTTTTTACAATCCACAGTTTCTAACAGAGTGCCATGCACATACTATAGATTTAATAATGGCTGTTAACTGCTTAGAGAATTTGAAAACTTAAGGTAAGCCCAATAATAACATGAATTCTTAAAATTAAGAAAGATGCTATTTCATACTCAACCAACAATCAAGAAGGTAGTCTCAGGCTAGCAATGTGTATTGAAATGATACATGGCGGCCATCAAAAGGAATGAGATCTTGCCATTTGCAACGACGTGGATGGAACTGGAGGGTATTATGCTGAGCGAAATAAGTCAAACAGAGAAAGACATGTATCATATGACCTCACTGATATAAGGAATTCTTAATCTCAAGAAACAAACTGAGGGTTGCTGGAGTGGGGGGTGGGGTGGGAGGGATGGGATGACTGGGTGATAGACACTGGGGAGGGTATGTGCTCTGGTAAGCGCTGTGAATTGTGCAAGACTGTTGAATCTCAGATCTGTACCTCTGAAACAAATAATGCAATATATGTTAAGAAAAAAAAAAAAGAAGAAGAATGTAGCAGGAGGGGAGGAATGAAGGGGGGGAAATCGGAGGGGTAGACGAACCATGAGAGACGATGGACTCTGAAAAACAAACTGAGGGTTGTAGAGGGGAGGGGGGTGGGAGGATGGGTTAGCCTGGTGATGGGTATTGAGGAGGGCACGTTCTGCATGGAGCACTGGGTGTTATGCACAAACAATGAATCATGGAACACTACCTCTAAAACTAATGATGTAATGTATGGGGATTAACATAACAATAAAATTTAAATAAATAAATAAATAAAAGAAATGACACATGGTATTTCCTATAAAATATCTTGCACACTACAAATTAAAGACAATGATTAAAGTAATAAAGATTTTTTAATAAAGGGATTAAAAAATCTTAGGGAATTGCTCTTCAAGTCATGACTCAATAATTAATTTTGTAAAATGAAATTTAGAATATTTTTCCAAGGTCATAAACGTACATCTTCTTTACTTAAATTTCATGGTAAATATTTACCCAATAAGGAAATAAAGTCACATCATAATTTATGCCAGCTTCTTAAGAAATCAATAAACATAAGGCAATTTTCTATATTTTTTGAACAATTA
Organism: Phoca vitulina; assembly: GCF_004348235.1. Classification (NCBI taxonomy): domain Eukaryota; kingdom Metazoa; phylum Chordata; class Mammalia; order Carnivora; family Phocidae; genus Phoca; species Phoca vitulina. Next base: position 7,101,845 of record NW_022589767.1, read on the forward strand.
TGATTGTTATAGCTTCAACTAATATTTGTTGAGTGTTTACTCTTTGCCAAGCCTACTATTAGACACATTCACAAATAATATTTAATATTCAGCACAATCCTGCAAGATAACTATATCAGTATCCCCATTCTGCAGATTACGATGTTTGCTCAGAGCAACTTCCGGGTTGCCAAGTACTACACAGTTAAGATCTAGTGGAGTAAAGAGTCTCCATGCCCATTGAGCTTGCCAATAACAATAGCCCTGAAACTCTAGAAGATTTTGGTCATCAAAATAAGATTCATCATGATTCATTTTATTTACTCTGGCTACAAGCTGTACCCATGAAGTGTAGAAAGACAGACAACAAAAGTTGAAACAAAACAGTCCAATGTTTAAGAAGCCTAATTTTTAACTATCCAGAAAATTTAGTAGGCCAAAACACCTTCCCTAGCATTCTATTTAATTAACATTTTAATGCATATATGGCAATTTAGCCTAAGACAGCAAAGTATTATTTATTAAAGGGCCTAGGGGAATTATTTTAATAGATAAAAATTGCTTATCCGGATCATCAGCCCTGTTTATATAAAATTTATGCTTTAAATTATTTGAGGTCATTTGAAAGGGGCTTTGAAGAATTCTAAACAACCTCTGCCCCTCTAATTTTTACAATTCACATTGTTTTCATAGCCACTCCAAAAAGGTTTTGCTAAACAAAATAGACCTTCATTCCTGCCATGTCCAAATAATCATCAGTTTCAATTAATGAGCTATTGCCTTACTTGTTATAACTGCTGCACATTCGACATAATACTTTTAAATATGGCATGCATTTTACTCAAGTGCATTTCAGACACATATCTTTATTTTGCAGATAATTCAAAGCAACCTGATAATCACTGAATAAGATTTATCATATTTCACATTTGATAGAGATTTAATACATTACCTCTACATTGTATTACATGTGAATTTTATTAAACTAGAAAGTACATAATTGTTTCTCCCTTTGAGTGACACTACTGGGGGAAAATTCTACATGTAAAGATCTTTCACAAAAACTTACGTTCTTCAGGTATGGTATTAGACATGAGTTGATTAAAATTCTGATAGCTTATGGCAGCATATACTGCTTGCATTCATAAATACAACCTGAAACTCGTCTTTTACTGCAATCTCTTAAGAAGTACAGCTTTTTTTTTAACCTCCTCTTTGTGATTTATAAACACGGGGGCTAAATCTTATTGAGAGAAGTACTTGATGGGGGGCTGCTCTCCATGGTCTCCCATGTCTCTGCAAGTTTCTGAGCAGAGGCACCAACACTTTCTTCAGAACTAGCTGTTGAAAGATGTTTGCATAATGAGAGATAGTATCTCCTTCCATAGGAAAGAGCAGGTTTACTGTGCATGATAATAATGATAATGACACCTTCCTGGGCAAAGATCAGGCAGGCTTACTGCCCATGATAAAAGATTGGGTTTCCTTAAGCTTGAGGTCCTTCTCTGGTAACTCAATCCGCTGCATGTGCATGTGTCAACTGGCCCTCTTCACATCACGCTTTAGGAACTGAGGCTGGGAGAAATGGCACCAAAATGCTGATGCTCTTTCAGTTGCTATTTTTGTGAGTAACAAGTTATTTTTCCTGAACCAGAAACATGCCTCTGCCATCATCCATGAAATTCTATCGGGCTAATTGGTTAGCTTGCAAGTAGGTAACACAAGCTTCGCAGTTTGCAATAATGGTAACATTTCAACATAGGTTGTTATCTGGGTAGTCTCTTTCAAAAAACACTATCAGCTTCAGGATTTCTATCTTCCTAACTATCTAGATCTAGTATTCTTGCCTGATTCGCCAAGAAATTTGCCATCTTCCTAAGGCAAACTCAGCTGAATGCTTGACTTCTTCTCTTGTACTTAACGATCTTTCCCTCTGTCCTCTAGTGAAAGAATTGAGTCAGGTTCCCTCCCTAGTGGTTCTTCTTCAAACAAAAAGAATTTTGGGCATGATTTTCTACTTTGATGTGAGTAAAATGCCATTTTTCTCAATATTACTTGTTCCTTCTATAAATTATTAAGATCCAATCCATTTACCATTTCATCATTTATATGATTTTGATCTAATCATATGAGCAATCCTAATCTTATGTGAACATTCCTATATTCAGCTTATAGTGCTAAATTAATAATCTGGTATTATTTCAAATTTTATTAATAACTCATTTTACCGCCTACCTAAATTCTCTCCTTCTTGATTATAAACATATTTAGCATAATTAATTGCTTTAATTCTTAAGAGACTGATTTTTCATATGTATTTTCTGCAGAAAGCATCCAAGTAGCTATTGACATTTCCCAATATTGAATCAAGCCCTTCCTAGGATGGGGTAGACAAGGAGCGGATATCATCTCACCTTGAAAACAGATTTCACATGAATATAATTGCACGGAATATCTAATTTTTCAAGTAATCTGTAAGTTTTTTCTACGTTAATTTTTCCACCTTTAAATTCATCCCGAATCTTTGACAAAAACCATGTATGAAGCACAAAAAAAGAAGTTAAGGAAATTCTCACAGAAAATCATTAAGTACTTAAAATGCCTAAAGAAGTATTTTACTTCTATTCAGTTTAATGTTTTTATTTTTATTTTTAAGGGATAGTCTATTTTGTGCTCAAGTGACAAGATAATTCTATGATAAATATTTAAAACAAAACTAGGTAGGTACTATTCTGTAGTAAAGGTATGAAAGGGCATATATAACACAATAAAAAGTACAGGTAAAGAATAAAAATAAACATTTGAGAAATCAAGTTATTATTGGGGAAATATAGTCTGTTTCTTGAAGACATGGACTTGGGGGACAGCTGGGCTTCAAGATCTCCCTGTCACTTGACCTGTTGCTCAGCTTCACTTCCCTTGTCTGAAAAGTGAGCAAATTAATACTTAGGAAGGTGGGGGCATTAAATGAGTTCTTAACATATTATTGAACACAGTTTCTGTTACTGAGTGTTTAATACATAGTTACCATGCCTGATATTAGTTAACATTAGTTAACTGTCCAGCTACACACACACACACACACAAACACACACACACACAAACACACACACGCAAAAAAAAAAAAGCAACACTTTTAAGCACCATCAAAAAGAGTTAAAAATGCCATGCTGAGTGTGTATATTTGGTATGAATGAAGAAACTAAAACAACTTTACTTATCATATACAAATAAACTACAAAAATTAGGACACTTCAATTTGAAAAACTAAGGTTGAGAATTAATATGACATTTATAAAATCATGAAATGTTCAAAAATCCACTCAATTTCAGATTGTTAAAGCTAATGAAAGCCCTTAAATGTAATGGCTATGACTTAATATGGCAAAACTCATGCTCTTATAAGAAAAAGACAGGAAGCTAGGGAAATTCAGAAAAGCTTAGGATGGACGGAAGGAAGCAGTTTATACTTAAATGAGAGAGGCTTAACTTCATGACCCTTCAAAAAGAATGAGAGGAGAATCAAGTAAAGGGGATAAATCAAAAGAAAGAAGAGAAAAGAGGAACAGAAAGGACTTTTGAGTGGATATTTGTTCTCCATATTTTCATGACCTGTCGTTCCGCTTCTCCTCGCCTAGAAGTCTCTCCCCATTACGTGTTGTCACAGGTTCCACATATAGTTATCTCTGCCCTTTTGCAGTAAAGGAATTTCTTGATATTCATCAGCTGTTGCCTCTGCCCCTTTTCAAGGGAGAAAGCAGAAAACACAGAGTGGTTTGTGCCCTTGTTTTTTGGAGATAGTTTAAATCCCACAGAAACCATATGCAAGGTGTGCACCCTGCACTTCACTGCCCTTGAAAATTTCTGTCTTCTTGTTATGTTTTGACATCTTCAAACCCTCAATGTTTACAAATGCAGCATCCTCTGCTCTTTGGCATTTTTCTGTCAACTGCCTTCCTTTCTTGTTTTTATTTTTACTATTTTGTTGACCCCCCTGAAACTTTTCAGCATAATGTGCTTCCAGTGGGTTTGGGGGTAACTATTCTGAGGGACTGAGGATAAATCAATGCCACTGTGGTCCCCGAAGGTGCAAAGGGCTGCCAAACACTCTCTAGAAACTCTGGGCTCTCTAGAAACACTTCTCTAGATCCCCGGCAACATAGAGATCCCTGGCAAGACTGAGACACACCACTTTTGAAGAAGGCTGTTCAGGAGGTTAAGTTCTTAAAATCTTCAAAATATGTACAGCTGGTTGGCTGGGTACCACGCTGTCAGGTGACTGTCATGTTTTTCTTTGGGTCTGAACACCCATTGTGATATCATCAACAGTTCCGCACTTCATAGAGAAAGCTTCTTTATGACTTCATCAGGAGACTCAGAGCTTGCCAAACAACCTGTTTTCATGGTTAGACATAGTAATCTTAAGCTTGAATGTTTAACACCTTGATGGGAAAGGTGTCTCATGGAATGTTTTCTCATCCTTTGAACACTCTTTATTTCAGAAGCTTTGCTTCTGCTGCAACCAAACATGTCACGTAGCGTTCTGAGTAGGAAAGAGAAAGAAAGAGTAATTCGCAGACTGTTAATACAGGCTCCTCCAGGGGAATTTGTTAATGCCTTTGATGATCTCTGTCTGCTTATCCGTGATGAAAAACTTATGCACCATCAAGGTGAGTGTGCAGGCCACCAACACTGCCAAAAATATTCTGTACCACTCTGCATCGATGGAAATCCAGTACTCCTGTCTCACCACAATGTAGTGGGTGACTACCGATTTTTTGACTATCAAAGCAAACTTTCTTTCAAATTCGACCTGCTTCAAAACCAGTTAAAAGACATCCAAAGTCATGGAATCATTCGGAATGAGACAGAATACCTAAGAAATGTTGTTCTGTGTGCCTTAAAACTGTATGTGAATGATCACTATCCAACAGGAAATTGCAACGTGCTGAGAAAAAGTGTGAAAAATAAGGAGTTCTTGATTGCTTGCATTGAGGATCACAGCTATGAAACAAGAGATTGCTGGAATGGCCTTTGGAAATCAAAGTGGATTTTCCAAATAAATCCATTTCTAACCCAAGTAACAGGAAGAATTTTTGTGCAAGCTCACTTCTTCAGGGCTGTCAACCTTCATATTGAAATCTCCAAGGACCTGAAAGAAAGCTTGGAAGTAGTTAACCAAGCTCAACTGGCTTTAAATTTTGCAAGGCTTGTGGAAGAGCAAGAGAATATATTTCAAGCTGCAGTCTTAGAAGAACTACAGGAGTTATCAAACGAAGCCCTGAGAAAAATTCTACGAAGAGATCTTCCAGTGACCCGCACTCTTATTGACTGGCAAAGGATACTCTCTGACTTGAATCTGGTGATGTATCCTAAATTAGGATATGTCATTTATTCAAGAAGTGTGTTATGCAACTGGATAATATAAAGGATTGCTCCTGGTAATGGTCTCCACCTGATTTCTTTGTGTTTCTGGGAGTGGTGTTGGTATTTTCCTAAAGTTGAGAAGCTACTAGAGATGCTTATCACTTGACAAGTGCAAGTTTAAGTTAGGGAAAAGTATAACAAATAATTTGACTCAGGGAATATTAACCAATAAGGCAAGAAGAACCTAAAATAGTTCCATAGAATGTGGCACCCAGAAGTATTATAAAGGTGGCCAGGGTTAAGGCTCTGTGTGTGTGTGTGTGTGTGTGTGTGTGTGTGTGTGTGTGTGTGTGTGTAGGAATGACCTTTGACTTTCTTTGTAACTAGAGAAGGTATGCAAATGAAAGTCACTCTGCAAGTGATACTTTACATAATTCAATTCAGTCCTACAACAACCCGAGAGAGGGGATTTCAGTAAGTGACATTAGTGTTAGATATTTCATGAAACCAACAAATACCAAAACCTACCTCAGATGAAGAACTATTAGTAAATGTGGATCCACTGCCCCCGTGGCTGCCCCTGCCCTCCAAGAAGTGGGATTACTCAAATCCCTGGGCTTTTCTGATAACTAACATGGTCTTTGAAAAGTCAACTTGAAAAGTCTGACCTCTCAAGCTTATAGAGTCAAACTCTTGTGAAGTCATCACTATAAGCATTTATAAGTGCTTATTTCATGCCAGACCCTGTGCTAAATGATTTGCACACAATTTTTCACGATTGGGCTGGCGCTAGTAGTAACTCCATTTTATGTGAGAAGAATCTAAGATTTCAAGTTTTCTAATTCGTCCAGGCACATAGTAAGTGACAAAGGTGTCTGACTCTGCTTTTAACCTCTAGAGGATGACCACTCTCCATGGAGGCTTGTTTCATTAAGAGTTGTGAGTTCTACAATGATTTAGGCAAGCACTTCACATAAAGGACACTTCCATAGGAACTGGAACTGGTGAACTGCTGTGTTTTAGCCAAGACAAATTACCTATTCAGTCACCCTATCACTATTCTCAGCAAGGTTACTGACCACTTGCCTCTGGTCTCAAAGAAGCCAAAATCTAAAGCTCTCCAATAAGATTGCAGAAGTGCAGTAGAAAGGCCCCATCCCCTAATTCTGACTGGCAGAATACTCATTCTACTTAAGAAACATTGGAGCAGACAAGATTAGAATTCCTAAAAGACCTTTCTACCTTAACTGGTGGTTCTTAGAGAATCTCAGGAGAATTACCTAGAGTATATCTTTAAAAATACAACTTCCTAGTACCCATCCTCAGATTCTGATTTAGTAGGTTAGGAAATCTACATTTTAAAAAACAATTACCAGAGATGACTCTGTTGCAAGGGATCCCAGGACCACATTTTAAGAAATATGGGTCCATCATAAAGTGACACATTTTATGTTTTCTATTTACTTAATTAAAATCATTTCTTATAAAACTATTGCCAGATGAAGGTCATGTCTACTGCTTCACTGGATTCACTACACACAGATCAAGGACATGCCTTCATCTGTTATGTTAAAAAGTTAAGGAAAACCTTTCTAAAGAAAAATAGCAAAGACAGTTGCTCTCATTGTACTGAAATATAAAATTTGAATTGATATTATGGTTATATATGTAGGTGATGATTTGCCAGAATGCTCCAAAATAGGACTCAATGGTTTATGGAACAATCACAGAAGCATTTAGCTCCCACTGAAACATGGGGTTTTTAAAATAATATTTATTGGTATGTCTGGATATAAAAAGTCACATGTACAAATCATAGAAAATGCTTGAGGTATAAAGCATTTTGGCGTCTTTCTTCTGATTCAATTTTATGGAATTGTTTTAAATATTAAGAATTTACAACATATATTAATTTGTATCCTGTTCTTTTTACATAACTCCTATATCATAAATATGGTCCCATGTCATTAAAATTCCTTGAGCACATAATTTTAATTATTTACATGATATTCATACTGTTCATGTACCATAACAAGACAACTATTTCTCTATTCATACATAATTTAATTTTTAGCATTTTATTTCTGTTATTAATTGGGGTATAGTGAATATTTCTATGCATAAAGCTTTGCCCACATTGTGGATTATTTCCCTTAAGATAAATTCCCTAAAATTGCATATTGAAAAGATATGAACATATTAATGATTTTAATACATATTGCCAAATTGATTTCCAGAAAGATTTAACAATTTATAATCCCATCAGTAGCATAAGAAAGTATCTAGCTCACCACAGTAATCTTGGCAATATTGAATATCAAATGTTTTCTTTGATAGGCAGCAAACCTTAAAAGCATACAAAACAAATTAAAAAGGTGCTCACTAACTTATGCTATATTATACCAAAAACTTTCCCACATTGATTTTATTTGGTAGTTATTTTCTTTGTATGGGGCTGGCATAGCCAGAAAAATCTACAACTACGCCTCTCTGTACCTTTATCACAGAAACAGACACACACACAGACACACACACACCCTATACTTAAACCCACTCTAGCAAGATACGTATATACGCACATGCCCAGGCATATACACACATACACAAAAAATGCTTCAGATCCTGAGGACTCAGTGCATCATTTTTTAATATTCCAGTGTTTTCTCCTCCCCATCCCACTCCCAACTGGAATGTAAGCTCCATAAGAATGGGAACCTTGTCTATCTCAAGGATCTAGCCTATTACAGTCTGTTATTTGGTAGGTACTCAATGAATGAATGAATGAACAAATGAATAAGGATAACAAAGACATGAAACATGGTAGGTTTAGTTGGCCTTAAGATTTTGTAAATCAGCAATACCTGCTGTCCCTGTAGGAACTGTGTATTCCTTTGCAGACTTCCCCAGGCTAATGTTGTGACCCTTCCTTCTAAGGCAACGGACTGCATTCTGAAGCTACCATTGGCTCCTATAGCTCTGATGAAAACTTTTGCTCTTTTCCCACTCCAAACGGACGGAGATTTCTTCTCCAACAAGTTTAAGAAAATCAAGTTCTTCAAAAATCATGTATTTCTTTCAATTTCACATGATTGTCAAAGATTTGTGTGCCCTTCCTCTTGGGGGTCTGGTCAGGAGGGCTACCTAATGAATATATCAGCTACATCACGTTTTACTCAAGCAGAGATTCAGGAGGGGCATGGATCCTTCAACTCCACCCTTACCCCCCACTGTCCCACCCCGGTCAGACTGAGTCCCTGCTGTTCCGGGACATGTCCTAGCCACAGGCTTGCCTTGAGGCTAAAGCGGGCTTCATCTTTCTTTTTTTGTTGGAACTTGGATCACAGTATACAAAACCCAACTACTCCTTTCTACTTATCATTCAGATCTTCAATAATCAAATAGAGTTCCTACTGGGCTCTGCATATTTATGAAGGTCCCATAGTTGATTAGATTTTAGTGAATCAATACAAAGAGTACTTTCAGGTCATTGCCTCTCAACCAATTTTTGATTTATCTCACCTTCTCCTCAATCTCCACATCATGACACATCTCAGATTCTGACTTTTTTACTTGGATCATTTCAGCAGCTTCTTAGGATAGAGTACTATTGTTAAAGAATGGGTTCCCAGTCTACTGCTTCCTATATTCCAGTGAAACCTATCTCAACTCCACATCAGTCACTGGTCTCCCTCCTGATAAGCAGTCAACTTAGTCTTTTCTATTGACCACTGTAGCCTTCTTCTTGATATGTTTTTGAATTTCTCTACTCTATTTAAGTTCTACTTCTTCATCATTCCTTCATTTAGCAAATGACTCCGTCCCTTTACTAAGAAGACACATGCTTTCAAAAATAGCTTCCTTTCTCTACATTTAAAAATATATTTATTTTCTTCCCCTTCCAAATAGTCTCCAAAGAAGTATATGTTCCTTTCTAAGACTAACTCTTCCTCCTGTGGACTTGATCCTAAATCCTTGATCTTTTGTCATCCAGGCTTTTGATTTTTCAGTTACCTTTTTGGTCCTTAGTTCCTCACTCTCCCCATCCCACCATGGCTCCTCTCCTCCACCAGTAAGCATACTCAGTTCCAACTAGCCTAAAAATTTTTCCCTATAAATTTCTCAGGTCCTTTCACCATGAAACTTTTCAAAAGATTATCCTATTCTTAATTTTTTTTCTGCATCCTTACCATGTAAGAAATGGATTTAATTAAGAGACTGTTATGTTATAGGCATTCTACCAGCAATTTCGTTTGCCTCATTGATTCCTTATAAGAATCATACACCTGAGAATTATTTTTCACAGCTTAGAAAACTAAGAATATTCTTAGGTAGCTTTGCCAAATTGACACAGCTGGTAAGGGACAGAACTGGGATTCCAAATCAGGTCTGTCACACTTCAAAACTCCTGCTCTTTATACCATATCGTGCTGCCTTAACTCTGCACCTCTGGCTTCCAATCTAATAGTCTAAGGAAAAGCCATTCTCAAAAGTTTTCAGTATCATAATTGTTGATTCCAATTGCCTTTTGTTAGTTATCACCATGGGAGCATGACTATTTCTTTATCCTGAAAAACATTTAATCCCTCAGTTATAACTGAATCTTAGTCTCTCCCTCCTCTAATTCCTTTCATTTCTCCTCCTCCACTATACCTTACATTCAAACACAGGCATTCTCCAAACCTTAGTTTTCCATCCTCTTCTTTTTACATTGTCACCCTCAGTCACCAAGGTCTTCACCAACCACCATATTCTTCACAATATTCATCACAATATTCATCAGTTACAACAGGACTGGAGAAAACTCCAGTACTCACAATCCATGGCCTATTACAAATAGATCTTCAAAACAGTATTTTTGATAGCATATGCAACTTTTTCTCTTCCCCCTTGGCTTTGAAACTTGTCGCTTATTTTTTTCACTAAGCACAATATTTATTGTAAGAGCCAACCTTAACAACACTTGGCTAGAATGGCTTTGCGTAAACACATCTCCCAGTTCGACTTTGACCTCCAAGAATATTCTGTTGGCACTGCTCCTCTGCTGTCCATTCTCCCTACCCCTCCCCCTCCCACATCCATCCAACCCCAGTTTGCCTATGCTCTATAAATGCAAACAAGACATCTACTAAATAATCATACAGATGACTCTAATCAAATTGACTCTGGGCTTCATTTTCCAATATTACCTACAAATCCTACCTTACAGTGTCAAAATCAATGTTTCCAGAGCTAAGCTTTTATTCTTTCCTGCTCCTCTTTCCCTCAAACAAATTACTCTCTTTTTTCTGCTCTTAGAAGCACTATCTTGCCATTAACTCAAGGTCAAAACTTCGGGCATCCTTAACTTCTTTCCTATTTCCTAAAATTTAATTAGTCATTGAATCTTTTTATTTCTGTCCCTGCAAGTAGTTTTCTTATTTATTCCTTCTCTCACCTTATCAATAATCTTTGTTACTTCTCACTTATCAAGTTTTTTAACAGGTCTGCCTTCATTTCTTTTCTTTTTTTAATCTCCAATCTATTCTATAAAGTTCTGCCAAATTAATTTTCATAAACCTCAACTGATTACTCACTGCTGTTATTCACAATCTTCAACAAACACTATTAAAAGATACCTGTTAACCAGGGGATATATTTCAAATTTTCTGGCTTAGAGTTCCAAGGTTCTCATGATCTAAGTGCCCCTTCCTCTTCCATGGACTTTATATGACTAAACTGGACTTAAACACTTCTTCCAAGAACCCTCTCTTAGAAGCTTCACCAGAAATGCTCTCTCCATTTCCTAAATGTGAATACATTTTATCTAATTCTGCCTTGGTACTTGTCTACTCTAATTTGAATATTAGATGTGTGTGTTTGTCCTATTTCTCTTAATAGACTGAAAGGGAGATTTTTGTTTCTTTAATACACAATGTAGTGGAAATCTATGAAACTTTGAATCAGAATATCTAAGTTCAAGTCTTGATTCTACCAATTACTACCTTTGTGACATTAGGCAAGGTTAAAATATATGACTTCTTTTATACTCAATTGTTCCATTTGTTAAGTGAGGGTTGAATGCACCCTTTGCATAATGTTTTACATATACTGTGTGAGCAATAAACGATTGGTGAATAAATAAATGTCCAAGAGAAGAAAGCTTCCATCAGTCTCTCACGTTGGCCAGAACTTCACAACAAGCATTTCCCAAAGATAAGAAAAAGTTCCTGAGAGCATCAATCCCACCAAATTCTCCACCTTTCAGGAACTGTAATTTACAAATGCCTCCGAAAGTATAGCTTTACATTTTAAAGATCTTTCGTAGTGTCGAGCACATGATAAGAACACAATTCCCACATTCTATTTCCCTGATAATTCCTTCTTGATGTTATATTATATGCCATGTGGACATAGATACATTAAGGAGGCTCCAGGGACAAGATTTGTCTTCCAAATTTAATCAGTTTGTGCCCCAACAGAATATAGATGACAAATACAAACTGGATTATTCAAAGAAAATATAATGAAAGAATTATCCACAAAAATATGGGAACACAGAGGAGAGTAAAATAACATTAAGGCCATTCACATATTTAGGTCAAGGTTAGGAAGTGGCCACTAGAAGCTGGAGGGAGGAGTCAATTTAATAGGCCACCAGAAGTAGGGTTATAACCATCTGTGAAAGGAAAATGTCAGTGTGAGGAAGCCCCTCAGAAAGAGATGTCTCAGGAAGAGACCCCTCAGGAAGAGAGGAAGGGCATAAGTGCTCTCCGTTTTTACTCCAGCTTCTGTCAGAGCTCCCCATTGGCAAAACCAACCAAAACCAGAGGGCAAGGGACTTTGTTAATATGGGCCATGTACATCAGCCTCCCAAGGCTAGAAGTAGGATGGGGAAGGAAAGAAGGTAGGTTTAGAGGGGCCAATGGAGGATACCAGACACACATTCATTCATCTGAATGTGATTTCTGACACCTTACAGGGCTTTTATTTTAGTAAGGTGAACATCTGGCATTTACTAAGTATATTTTGTCCTTTTGTTCATTTAGAAATGCCATTCGTTTAAATAAATAAATATATTTTATAGAGCTACATAAAAGATGTGTTTGGAAGGATTTCAAGTAATTTTTCTGAATATTTCAGTCCATTTTAACTGCCTTGAAAAGGACAACCTCTTCTAGGTTATAAATGCAACAGCTTTCCTGAATTAACTTTATTGCATAAATATAATGCTTATCATACTGTTCTTATCTCCCTAGTCACTTTTTATTCTTATTTTAGAATATGTAAAGTGCCCTCATTTTGCAAGCCCCATGTTCATGTTCCAAACTCATACAAATAAAAAAGAATTTATTGTGTGAATAGGATTTACTAATTGGACAGATTTATTTTTTTCATTCCTTAGGAATGTGATCTGTGACCCTAATAGCATGCAAATGCAGCCCTCAGTTCAGAGACAGTCGTAGCATGAGACCGAAGAAAGGGAAAATTCCATAAACATTATATGTGTTTTTACCAGAGATACCTGAACAGTATCATAATGTTTTTTAATGAGTATCTCTCATGTTCACTTCAGTACTTCTTTCTATACCTCATTCTTAGATAAACAGTCTTCAATCCAACAGCTCAAATTCTTGTGGATTTATAAAAAATATAGGATTTATAAAATTTATAAAAATTTATTTATAAAAATAAAGGACAATCAGGGCTTTTTTGCAAAACTATGATCATAGCATAACAAATACCTAAAGTTTAAGAAGAGCCTATAGTATTTGTCTGGAATTAAATTAGCTATGTCTACACTGGTAATCATATGTTTAACTGATTCTTCAGATTTCTAGAAATACTTGAGGAGGAGCCTGATCTCTAATGGCAAGACCTCAAGAAACATGAGAGGAAAATTTGGTGACAGTGGCCTTTTATAGTTATATAGTACCATTCAGTACATTTTGTTGGAACTAAATTGACTCCCAGCATACATCTATTTATGGGGAATTTATGGAAAATTTGAGTTAACTTGCGTTAACTTACTTAGCTTGGGCCAAGATAAACTTGTAACCCACTTGCCAACATTCATAGTCGCACTGTATTTGTTTTACCCGAGAATACCTCACTTCAAACCCTCAAAACCTGTTTAAAAATCTGACCTTGCTACCAACCCACCCATACATGAGTTCCAGCTTCCTCCCAAGAGACTGCAGTCCCAAGAGCTTCCCTTATGTTACTACAAATTTATTTAACTCGCTCCCAAAATTCTTTTGCAAAATATTTTCAGTATGACTAACTCTGCCTCCCTTTTATCTCCTTATTACTCAATTCCTTCTTTTAAATTAATTTTCAGAAAATAGTTCTTTATAAATATGCCTTGAAGAAAAGGATTCTATCTTATTTACTTTGGTGATCTGATTACTGAGTCTGAACAGAATGAGGGTTTGGTAGATATTTGTTGAATATGTAAATGAATGGTTAAATGGATAACTATGTTGAAGGAAGAAAATAAACTCTACTACTGTTTCCTTTTCTTTCTCCTTTTGTTTTCATTTGTTTCTTTTGTTATTTATTATTTTATTACATTTTATTTTTTATTTTTTCAATTCAAGTATAATTAACACACAGTATTATATTCGTTTCAGGACTACAATGTAATGATTCAACAATTTTATTATTGTTCCCTTAAATAGATAATTTTCCACTAAACATTTTAATTTCCAAAGCATCAAGAGGTGAATGTCAATTTGAGAATGCAAGCACAAAGGATGTCCTAAGGTTTAAAGAACACTGTCTGGGATTCCATGGACAAACAAGTTCGAGAATGTTATGTGTGCCGCTACTTGGATTCTCAAAGTACATTAATACATTAAAGGCTCTGAGATAGTACGTCACTTAAAAAATATATATTCAGTTGAGTGTTATCTGGAAGTCATCTGTGACTCTTCCCTTTTCTGCTCACCACCCAGATCTAATCTATCTGCAAGGTCTGTGAGTTTGACCTCCAAAAGAATATCTGCCCCCCTCCCTCCATCACTGCTGCCATCACTCCAGTCCAAGGCACATCCTTTCTCGAAGGAGCACTGCAGTGTCCTCCTAATTGATGTCGCTGCTTCCACTCTTAGTTTCTTAAACCCATCCAGCAAAGTAGCCAAAACAAGCTTTAAAAAAAAAAAATTAATCCTCTACTTACCAAAGCATACCAACACGTTTAATGTTCTTAAAGTCTAATCTTAAGTATATTGGCCTATCGGATCTTAGGACCTCTGGCCCAAGCCTCACTCTCGAACCTATCAACCACCACTCTCTTTCCCCCTGACCACTCCTGTGTCCACTTAGGCTTCCTTCTATGCTTTTTCTATATCAGCCCTTCCCTACAGGAGGGCCTTTGTACCTACAGTTTCCTCTGCCTGAAAACTTACACCCTTCAGCTCTTATTACCAATTTCTCTTCATCCTTCAAGCCTCAGCTCAAACACCATCTTTCTTTCTTTTTTTAACTGAAGCACAGTTGACACACAATGTTACATTAGGTTCAGGCGTACAACAGAGTGATTCGACAAGTCAGTACATCACACGCAGCTCACCACAAGGCACAGCTATCATGTGTCACTGTACAACACTATTACAGTATCCACCACGTCACTAGCTGTATTTCCTTCAGAGCACTCAGTGCCATCTGAACTTTTAAAAAATTCTGATTTTCTATCCTGGAATACAAAGTTATGAGTGCAGCAACCTTGTTTTTCTAGCTTCCTGGAATATCCTCAGAGCCTTAATAATGCCTGGCACATGATAGGGAATAAATATTTGCTGAACAAATATGTTTGTGCATGGGACCCTCTTTCAAGTAAAACTTATTAACATTCTACACAATACATTTTGGGAAAGTCAAGTGTAGGCCGTCAAAGTTACCATTTTACATAAGAGGTCCATGTATTGCTACAAGGAGTTAAGAATTTCTATTCATATATATAAAACTTTATAATTCTGATGTAGAAACACAACACATGTGCACAAAAGTCCATCATACAGTATATGTCAAGACTATTAGGTGAGGATTATACAACTACCATGATAATATATTTTTATTAACCATTATATATTTTACTTTCTATAAAGAATTCTCCTTTTCTTTGGGTATTTCCTTACAACTGATTCCATCCTTGTCTTGAAAAATTCATGTTCAAGCCTTCTTCAAGCTCTTAATAAGCTTGGAAATAGTTTGAAGAACTTCATAGTTTCTTTGGTTTTTTGGTTTTAGTTTTTGACTAAGACAAAACCATCATACGGCTTTATTTCTTCGTTCATAGATTGGGAAAATGAAATGAGGCCCAAGAGTTTGTGTGCTTTTTTCAAATTAACACTATAGTCCTGGTCCAGTTTCTAGTCACATTTTGTTCTATTTTCCCTATAATTCCTAAATCCACAAGGCAAAAATTAGAAGGAGTATATATGAGAAACTGGACCCAAACGATGAACTTAAGCAACACATAACTTCAGGGAGGATACTTGGGAAGACATCTTCCGTCTCCTTGCAATGAAGCAGTCTGATTAGTTGTTCATTCTGACGAAAGTGGGATTAGAGGACAATTTTATTTCCCCTTTACCTTCTGATAATTGGAAGGGACCTGTCCTAACAAGGAAGTCTTGACAGCTCCATTGCCATTTATATTACCAATCTGCCTACAAGTGGATGGTATCAAGAAAGGAAGTAACCTACAACTTCCTACTAAATCAAGTTAACACTAATGCTCATAACTTTTAACAGATCTTTTAACATGGTCTTCATGTGGTTGATGAATGGTAAAATTATACAGGTCTTGAGTGGGAAACTATAAAGGAGAGAAGTAAATCTTACCCTTCTTCCGATAACACACACACACAGTTTGACACAAGAAGGGAACTGAAAAAAGACAGCAATCCTAACAGAAAAATGGGCAACGTATATAAACAGGTCATTTACAGAGTCGGAAATCCAAAATGCCTATGAAAAAAGCACATGAGAGAATCAAAGACATGCAAATTAAGCAACCATTTGTTGCATGTTACACTTACTTAAAAAGGCAAAAATTAGAAGCTGGTTTAAGTAAGTTATGGTAAAGACGTGTATTTGCGTATGCATACGTATGAGCCTGTGCACGTGTGTATGGACGTGTGTGTATTTGTGCATGTGTGTGTAGGAATTTTCATGCAATGCTGGTGGGCAGTTAAGCAAAAGCTGCTGTTCTTGAAAGCAATCTGGCACGATTTAGTCAAATTAAACATATGCATACCCTATGACTTTAGCAATTCCTGGGTATACTTCCTTCCAAAAGTCTCACACTTGTCTGAAAGGAAGCATGTTCAGTGCAGTGCTGTTTGTGGTGGCAGGAAGCTCATAGTAACTTAGAAGTCCACCACTGATGAATTAAAAAGTAAAGGTGTGGCCGCACACCCAGGAGGACCGTGGACAGCTAGAAGAGACAGAGCAAATGTACACACAACAGTATGAGTGGATCTTAAAAACGTGCTGCTGGGTAACAAAGAGTAAGACACAATGTGATTTCTATCACAATAACAAATGCAGAAATTAAAAATAGATGCTCACAAGTAATACACATTTTTTAAGAACACACTTTAAAACACACACACACACACACACACCGAATGTATTAGAATGATTTCCTACACAGGGCAGGTAAAAAGAAATGCGGAATAAGATAAATAGGTAACAGGGGTAAGTTAAAAAGCCAAAAGAAAAGAAACAAGAAACAAATGAAAAAAAAATAATAATAATAAGCCACAAAGAAACAACGGCAAACACAAAAAAAAGAGGCAAGTAAAGAGAAAATAAAAGTAAAAACAGTTATTCAGAAGCAGCAGGAACTTAAAGCCCCCTAAATATGAACCAAAATATCCTCCTGCAGTTCCCCCACTCCCCTCACTCCCCTGGGGCAGGGGGGATTAGGAGGCACCACACTTCATTGCCAGCTCATGTAACCCTGAGAGATGAGCAGTAGTAAGACTGAGGCTGAGAAATGGGCATGGCTGTGTTCTGAACCAAGGCAGCAATGCCCCTCATGTGTCTGAGGTCGAATTCCTCATCATAACTACAAAGTGAAACTGGGAAAGAAGTCCATCTCTTGTTTTGCCCCGGGGTGATTAAAAGGTGAGTTTGGCTTCGTAGCTGCCCCCGGTACCGAGGCATTGCTCAGAAGAGAGCGACGGGGGCCAGGACTTATACCGGGTGTAGGGTTCCAAATGGGAAATTGGAAAGTCAGTGTATTTCTTACCAGCTTGGAAGATTATGAAAGTCTGACCATAAAGCTAGAGCATGGCTTTCCTGTGACTTGCACAAAATTGTAACAATTTTCTGTTTAATAAAACTGCTTTGCAGAGTACATAAATTACCTGCTTCTCCAGTTTTGCGCATTCTGATCCTCAGTATTATTCATTTCTATCTTGTTGCCTCACCTATTTCCTGATGGTGAAGAAAATTTGCAGAAAGAAGTTGCTGAACTATTCATTTTTAAATTTTTACTTATTATAGTTCAATGAGTATGTCAGAAAAAGCGAAACCACAAAGATAAAATCCATTTATCTTTAAGCAGAGTGTTGCATTCAGAGGAATTTAGCTGTAAAATTATTAGTGATATTTTTCTGAGAAATGACAGTATAACAGAAAATGAGTTGACACTTTTCAAATAGGTATTGGAGACGCTTGGTGCCCTTCCACACAATCACATGTATTTTCGGGATGCCCTGGAGTTTCTGGCACAAAGAACAGAGAGCGCAAGACTTGATATTAGACAGCCAATTTACATCTACCCCAAGATATGTGATTCTGGGGAATACAGTGTATTTCCACAGTTATTACCGTAGCAGTAGGAAATACTATGGGTCTTCCTATAGCCAAACTCAAAATATATACAATAACATTTTAAGCATACTACTAAAATGTGGCTCTTACACACCGAAGCCAAAAGATGTTTGGAATGACTACAGTTGAGAAAATATCTTATGGAGTCAATAGAATGCAAGAGATTCCCTTCCAACCCGTCTGCCATGGCCATCCATCTAAATCCAGAGTTAGAAATGTATGTATGCTATCCATCAAATAAAACTATTCCCCTCTTCTGCATTCCCATCCTATTAACCTTCTCTTGGGAAAGTGACCATGGAGAAACTTCACAGGATACCAACAGTAAACTCTTTCCAAAGGTCTACAGAACATAGGAATTTCTAAATCAAGATGAATTCATCCACCATTGGTGAAACAAAATATAAATCATTGATTGTAATGTTTTATAGCATTGGATTTATGACGTATAGAATTTACTTTTCATCAGTTTATTCTACAAGTCATTGTTCTGAAAACACCGCTGTACCAGGAACTGTAGAATTAGAAAGGTAACACGAGTGATGATCCCTGTTCTCCAAAATCTTGATGGTGCGATGCTGAGGAAACAGGAATAATTGTATGTCATATAACTAGTGTCCTTATAAAGAGCGATAGTTATTAGTATTTAATGATGAAACTTCCAGGTTTTCCACTGTTTGGAGATGATAATTTTAAGAGAGTGTTATTGAGAGATTAGTACCTTTGCTCTTTGCTCCTATAGACCCAAACAATAAAAAGAATGAAAAAGTAATATTTTTTATGAGGAGAGTTTTGAATTCTGGAATCCTTTGTCCTAAAATTAACAGTTTTTTGTGTTTTTGGTTGGTTGTTTTGTTGTTGTTGTTGTTGTTGTCGTTTTTCTGATTCAGATCCAGAGAAAGTGAATTAAGTTGGCTTATCCCTGAATGGCAGGAGATGGCGGGTTTTGTGTTTTGAAGGTAGAGACAAGTGAGGCTAAATGGGAGTCTGGCAGAAATATACTCTTTCTAACACATGGCAAGAAGTGTCAGGAGCACTGATAGGGCTGCTTACGCAAACAAAGGAGGAATTACTCCCAGCTCCAGCTCTGTGATTGAAATTGGACATTCTACTTTCCTTGTATTCAGGTGTCAAGAACCTATTCCTATCCACTTCATGAAAATAAACTAAGGTCTAGTTTGTAAGAAATACGAATTTTAAAAGACCCTTCCAGTGAATTATTCTATGATCTCTTAAACAGCTTATTTTCTATTTTTCAGTCTTAGGAAAAGCAAGAATATTCCTTCATTCAGTTATGTTTAGTAAGCCCACTCTTCATGCCGAGCCCTGTGTTAGGCACTAGAAACACAAGAAAATATAGGACACTTTTCCTGTGTGTGAGTAGGTCCCAACTGAGTCAAAGATACTGGCATATCGAGAACTAAGTGCATAATAGGCAGAATCATAAACTACACACGGGGAGAGAACAGATGAGAGCAGCAAACTTTCCCTGGGAAAGGTAAGGAAGGCTTGTATAGTGGATGCTGCCACCACCCCAAGCAGGACACACCCATCCCCCCCAGAACTGGAGCATGGACTGAGCCGGAAGACCCCACCCCCTCCCACTAATTCAGGACAACTCTGCATCTTTATATAACGTCTATGAGCCAGATTTGCTTTGCTGAACCCTGCTCCAACCAAAACTGCTTCCTCACCTGCTTCCCACAGGAGTTGATTCCAAAAGGACTTCCCAGTAAACATCCTGCAAGCAAATCTCTGTCTCAGTTTGCTTTCTGGAGAACCGACGACAACGATGTGACAAAGGAAGTAACTGAGACTCAAAGGTTTACCAAGAGTTTGCTAGACAAAGGTGGTGACAATATAGATTCTACCTAAGCCCTGTGGTCCTAGAAAATAAAGATGGTTAATGCTCCCAACGTTTTGTTTTCCAAAAACCCTTACCCTGTTGTGTTCCAGGAAAGGGCTTACTGCAAAGAACTACCTTTTTTTTCAGCTTGACTTAGAAAACACTCTTCCTGGATGCCTGAGTGGCTCAGTTTGTTGAGCATCTGCCTTCAGCTCAGGTCATGATCCCAGAATCCAGGGATCAGGTCCCGCATCGGGCTTCCTGCCCTGCTTCTCCCTCTACCCTTCTACCGCACCACCACCCCCCCCCCCCCCCCGCCCCCCCCCCCCCCACTCCTGCTCTCTTTCTCAAATAAATGGATAAAATCTTTAAAAAGGAAAAAAAAAAGAAAACACTATTCCTTCTCCTGACTCCCATAAGACTCTCAGATGACTCTCTTATTGACGTATGACAAGGCCAAACACCAACCCTCAAAATTCTTTTTTTGTCTTATAAATGATTGGCTAAACTGTTGGTACCCCCAAAGCTAGATTGACAAAAATAAATAAATAAACTTTGCTTGTTCATCTAACTCCTTTTTATTTCAAAAACCAATCCCACTGTACAATTACTCCACCTATAACTTCTCTATTCTTCTCTATAAAATCTGAGGCAAAGCCACTCTGCCAAGACCTGATCCTCAGATATGGGGTGCTCTCCATTTGCAATATTCTAAATAAAGTCAATCTTCCTACACGTTCTGGGTTTCTTGCCTTGGACAGCGAGGTGACTGCAGGCACAAGAAACATAATGAACAAAGGCAACAAAGTAGGAAAGGACCTGGTATTGTCTAAGAGACACTGGGATTTTGATATAGCAGGAATGTAGATTTGTGGTCGAGACCAGGCTAGATGGTAATCCCCTAGGGTAGACTGACACTCCTTGCATGTTAAACCAAGCAGTTGATCCTTAATATGAGAATTCCAAAGGCTTTTCCACAGTCTTTCTTGGAAGTAAAGCATTTGGGCCACTAGTGAGAGGGGAATAGATCCTGCAATGGACAAAAAGGCTTTAAAAGTTGTTATCAAGAGGGCACGTCATCAAGCAAAGTCTTCAGCTTACCAATCTTTAAAATCCTCAAAAGAATTTTGCAAAACTATATATCCACCTGTACATTTATAAGTTACACTTATGATTTTTCATAAAAAGTTTAAACAGTTGTAATTTCAAACATATTGTAAATATTGACATTTTGAAATAAAATATTCATACCGAGTTTTAAAAAATATCCAGTAGAATCTAAATATGCTGGATTTATCTAAAAGGTAAATGAACAAACACTTGGCCAATTTTATATGGTTCCTTTATCTTCTTGAACTTTCAAGTTTCATTTCACCAACATATTTTACACTAATGTAATATAGTTTTATGCTAGAAAGGCTTTTACTCAAAGTCTTTTACATTAAAAAGTATAATACATCTTTGCTACAAAAATATGTATGTAATTTTTTCCTGTGCCCATAGAGTCTATAAGTTTTTTTAATTTCTTCTATAAATGATTATTCAAAAACATAAATATATTACAAATATATGATTGATTATTAAAGATAAAAATAAAATCTATTGGAAATTCACCTCATAATGATATGGATCAAGTTAATTTATTTCCAATTAGTTTACATATCTATGAATGAATATTGTTGTTAGAGAGGGCTCAGCATAAAATCTATTTTTATTTTTATTTCATAAATATAAGCAATGAGCAAATAATCAGATAAATAAGTAATAGGAATGAGAAGAGTTTTTTTTTATAACAATGAACAATATCACTCTGTTCTTTAAGTTCTTCTGAATTTTAAGCAAAATCACACAGTAATCTAGTATCAAAAAATATTTTAATACTGTATCAATTCATAATTTGTCAGGTAGCCCTTCTGTTGTATTAAAAGCAAAGAATTAGAACCAACTTATTTACAAGGGCTTTATTATAGGCATTGACACTCTCAGTTTCTTGAAGGAGAACAAAGGCTTTACCAAGACTCATCCAATGACTAGCCTTACGTTGTAACTCTTTCACTTAAAGGTATTTTATTAATCCAATATACTCACACAGGGAGAGGGAAAATGAAATATTAAATTCAATACATCTTTGTTAGTGCAACAATCTTTTTCAACAGTATGGTTTTATCTTATCAAAGTCTGGGAGCTGCAGAGTTAACTCATTTAATTAGTGGAAAACGCCTAGCTTACAACCTAATTAGCAAAACAAACCCCCATTGTCAAACCAATCAACCAGGGCAGAAAAAAAAAATCTGACTTCAAGTTTTCACTTCCAATAAAAGTGTTATTACATATTTTTAGAAATATAAAAATTCTGTGAAATTAATTAGGAATCAGATCTTACAACAGATTACTAAAAGTAGTCATTAAGACTAAATTTTTTCATATCTAATATAATTTAATTTATCCATATTCTAATAAGTTGAAAGCCTAATAATATGCCATTTTTATTTCTTAATATACAAGCCTGTTAGGTGTAAATTTATGAGTTATTTATGAAGTGAGGAGTAAGATATCAGGTATAGTATTCCTTTGGTAAATGTGTACATTTGGTGTATAATTAAATAAAAACTATGTATAAAATACCATAAATCCAGAATCAAAATTCCCTATGTATTTCATGAAAGAAATGATAGGTACTGCTAAAAATTACTTGGTCCAAAAATTAGAACATGGTTGTATTTTTTGCTAATAGGAAGTAGAAAATATTAAATATTTTATAGACAAAAAAGATTAGACTGAAATCAGAATAAATATTTTATGAAATGATTTGATAAAATAAGTTTAATTACATTAGTAAATAATTAACACCAGTCTAAAAGAAATCATATAAAATGTACATTTACAGGTTTAACCCAGTATCTTAAAAAATTTGATAATGTCAAAATAATTTCCGGTTACATGTAAAAGAATCAACCGTCCAATTTTTAATCCTTTGGCTCCTCATCTCCAGCTAACGGCCTGGCTTGAGGATGATTATTGAAAATAGGTAGAAAGAATCAGTTACCTTCAAATGGCAAACGTTGTTCTCAAGACACTCTCAAGAACAATGCGTTCTTCCATACCTCTCAAGGCAACAGAAAAAGCAAAGTTACTCCCAATATCCCACTCTACAATGTACCTAAATTCATAACGTGACAACTCTCAACCAACACTCAAGAGTCCTTTTGCTTAGTGCCCTAGAACCTTTTACATCCTGGGGAAATGTACCATAGTAAGATTTGGGTGTAGGCTGTGCCTTGGTTTCATAGGGTGGGGGTATAGCTTTTATGTATTTATTTATTTTAAGATTTTATTTATTTATTTGACAGAGAGAGAGAGAGCACAAGCAGGGGGAGCAGCAGGCAGAGGGAGAGGGAGAAGCAGGCTTCCTGCTGAGCAGGGAGCCCGATGCTGCGGGGCTAGATCCCAGGACGCTGGGATCATGACCTGAGCTGAAGGCAGACGCTTAACCAACTGAGCCACCCAGGCGCCCACAGTATAGCTTTAATGAAAAGAAAGGCGGCAAAAGAGAACTGGCCTGAATATGCAAGAAGGTTCTCTTCAGATATGTTTTAAGAAAAATATGTATGGAAATTGAGGATCTAGAAAATAATTCCCTTAACTGTCTTTGCAAACTCCCAAAAGTACTCATAGTCCAGTTGGAAGACTATCATCATAAGGCTGTGCATCTAGTTCTAGCCCCCTAGAAATAGAAAGCTAATAATGAGAGAATGAAAAAAAGCATGAGATATCTGGCAAAGTTTTTGTGTCTTACTTTATGTCACAAAAGGTTTTGCATACTTGCTTCTTTATGACTTTTCTACGAAAGAACAGAAAGTGTCCACTTCTTTATGTCACAAACAAAAAAAAGAGAAAAAATTGTAATTGAGGGTCGTTATCCCCAATCATTTAAGGTGAAAAAAAGAAAAAAGAAGGTCACCTCACTCCCAGGTAAGTAGTGACCAATATATTCCACTGAGTTTGCCTCTTTTTTTTTTTTTTAAGCAGGCTCCACCCCCCGCATGGAGCCCAAAGCGGGGCTTAAACTCAGGACCCTGAGATCAAGACCTAAGCCAATCGAGTCAGAAGCTCAACCAACTGAGCCACCCAGGGGCCCTTGAGTTTGCCTTTTAGACAAGGATGGAACAGGGTGGATGATAGAAGTGGGGTGACGCGTTATCTACGAGGGCAGAACGGGGAACATCTTCCCTGTTCAATCATTTGAAATAACTCCAGGAAAATAAACCTTCTGCCTGTAGAGCTAAAAAACCATTATAAGCAATATCTGCTTACTACTTACTATTTTTGATAGGAAAATAAAAGGAATTTTATTTAAAAACACTTTAAGCTGATGTCTGCTTCTTAGGCTTCTGACTGCTTCATGGACAGCCATATGAAGGAACCAATTAATTCATTTAGGGCCTACTAAGTAGAAGAAAGTCCTTCTTTGCCTAAGGATTTATCTAAATGAAGTGATACATAGCATTATATTTTTTTAAATTGTTATATATATGAAACATATAAATAAAAATGGATTTGATTTTTCAAGCCTAAATACATATTCTTCATATTTATTATGATAAAAATTGAAGAAAAACAAAGAAGGAAAGTCTCAAGAAAGCCTAGTAGGAAAACTGCTTGAGTGCTTTAATTTCCATTTTAAAAATTAATCTTGCAACATTTTATACAAAATCTTATAATTGGTTCCACAGTTAATTAAAATTTCATTAGTGAGCAGATATGAAAAGCACAGCTTATTTGAAGTATTTATTATTCCTTCTTGGATTGTTAATGAATTAAACCCTCAAGTGCATCTGTATTAAAGTCACCTTCCTGCTCATCTATCTACATTCCCAGAAAGTAATATGTTAAAACCAAGAGGGCTTCATATATTTCGTGCTATTATTTCTCCTGCCTAACTTGAGAATGTAAATTTATTCCAGGGTACTGTCTGAAAAATTAACTACTGTTTCAGCTATCATAGTCTTTTTCAGTCCAGTTACTTTAATAATTAAGATTCTATTTGAAGTTCATTTTCATTTAAGCATATTATAACTTTTGTCAACATTTTTCTCTTCATCAAAAGGTTGGTTTGAAGTCACGTCGACATTAACTGTTCTAATCTGTGTACTCTTCATGAAAGAAGATGCTATTTCATCCTCTGGAGTTGGGTTTGCATTTCACAATCATTTAAAACAGATTTGAAAGAAACCAATCACTGCTACAAATATCAGTGTTTTTGAAGACGCTTGGGATATTTCTTAATTGCAAATGTCCTACTATGAAATTGACTAAATTATCTGCGAAGTAAAACCCATATATACATACAGTTAGTAAGTAGTAATAGTAGTAGTAGTGAATATTATTAAGCTCTGCTTCTGTATTCAGAAAACCATGAAAACCTTCCTTAAGAGCTTAAAATATTTCCTATTATGAAAATTTCTCACTTAATTTATTATAAGCCAATTAAAGAAAACTATCATAATTATGAACGTTAGGGCAGACTAACTACTACAATATACATTTTTCTCATTGCTATAGCAAGGTGAATTGTTCCCGCCTGAAGTGGGAGTAAGATGTTTTAATGAGGGGTATGAAGTTTTGGGAATTCTATTTTTCTACAACAAACAGCTATGGAGGCATTGAATCCTAAAGTCATTTAGGGGACAGATACAAAGATCAGAAAAGGGAAAACTCTAACACCAATCAGCCTCTATACTGGGACGAACCACCCGAAGTTACTGATATTTGACCATTGTGGAGGCCAGAATTGGCAATTTCAGACACTTCGGCCTACAAAGTCAATGTTCATTTTTAAACCAATTTTTCTGTGGTTTTAGACTGTGTTCTCCATAAAGAGGTTCTGTGGAAGCGATTACATCGCTACTCAAGAAGAGGCAGGAGCTAGGGCCATGTGGAGAGGAAACTCTGTAGCTCTTTGTCATTAATTCAAGCAGACAAGCTCTGTTTTTTATCTTTTGTATATAATGGAAATCCCAGTAAACACTGTTTTGAAAGAAAGAGGTCTACATTTGTAAAAAATAACGCCAAAAAATCATAGATCAACTCCAGTGTTACAAAAAAGAGAGTGAAATGATAGTATCATAAAAATACAGAGGTGATCTCATCCAACACCTTCAACTTATAAAGAACACTGAGGCCCTGAGAGATTAAGGGTTTTCCCCAGGACCACGGTGCTTGCGAGTCAATGGCAAATGCACTACAGAACCCCTTATTTCAGTTCAAGTCCCGCGTTTTCTTCACTATAGCATTTGACAATATTCTTGCCTTATAATCATAAGTGAAGCCTTTCATTTTCTAGGCTGTATCTCTCCAGTTCCTTCACCTATGCTTTGTCCTATGTTCTCCAGACATGTCATCATCTTCATTTCTTCTGACATTCCAACTTTTCAAGTTTCCTACCATTAAAAGGTACCATAGCATAACCTGATTTTGACCAGTGCGACCATGCCCCATAGGTTCTAGGCACTGTAGTTCTATTTTCAGTCCAGCATTTCATTAGTCCCTTTCCAGTGGAAATGAAAGTGTCAGATGTGACTCTCCAGGCTGTCCCAAGTTTCTGCCACTTTAAGAATTAAAGAGGCAAAGACTATGAAATGTCACCTCAGAGCCAGGAGTAGAAAACCATAATGAGAGTGAAATGGAGCACTCTGGGTGAGAAATGGACTGTATCATCGTAACAAAGCTCTGTAGGAGGTCCTAGTGATCCTGCAGCAGAGCCAGTCAGCCCCTGCCTCGTGAAAGATAGAAATAGCAGACCATTTTCTTAAAGGGACAGAAACCCTCTTGTGGAGTGCTGCTGAGACAGCCACTTTATGGGGGAAAAAAACTCCCATCTTTAACTAAATGGATTACTCCCAGAATGGAGGGAAAACAGTTACAAAGTCCAATTTTAAAGTCTGTGGGATATAGAGATGGGAGAAACCCTCTGACTACCCAAACTCACCTTTTGTATGAGTACAAACTTTGTAAGTCCTAATGTCAAGATTTTAAATGTAAATCGAGGCTGGATCTTACGATCTGCCTGGAAGAAAGGAGGCAACTATTCGAAAGCACCAAATACGAATGACTTTGCATGTGACCATGCAGCTACTGTAGCAAATTTGAAGTAGAATGTGTCCAAGTTTAAAATGAAAAAATGGAGCCATCGCAAGAAGTCTCCAAGCAAGTAAATTTGCTCTTGTAAAGATAGAAGGTTATTTGAACACCTGGAGAACCTGAACAATCTATCAAGAAAGTTAAAGTACACTTATCGATGTACAGCAAGGTATACTTCAATAAGGAATTTAAATCAAATTACACACATTTTTCCCCTGTGATTTGATGGCGTGATGGTACATCTTTAAAATTTTAACTATGTGGATTTTATTTTGTCAATTTGTGTGAAATTGTTATTAAACCTTTTTTTTCACCACCCAAAGTGTCAATGCCATTTGGGTGAATATGCTTACTTATCCCATTAATTGATATATTAAATCCTCCCATATAGTAGTGTCTGTTTCCACTTCTCTGTTTTCTTTTCTTAAATCCTTGTCACGTATTTTTAAATATGTCACTTTAGGACATCAGCATAACTCTTCTTTGTCAAAAAGTTTTTGACCGTTCTTACCTACTTCTTTTCTTGTACGTCAACACCAGAATTTTTTGTCAAGTTCCCCCTTGAAAAATTATTTTTAAATTTGATTGGGAGTCTGGTAAACCTATCATTGAGTGTGAGGAAAATTCAGGCATTCTGACGTTTTCGAGCCCTTAGAATTTTCTAGACACTGTGCTGAGAGCTTCACAAAAATTTGTGACTTTATATACTCACAAAAACCCTAGGAAGTATCATTACTGTCCCTGATTTATAAATAGTGAAACTGAGCTCAAGAACTTTAAGCAGCTCGTAAGTGAAGGAGCCAGAATCCAAGCTTGGGCCAGTTTGAATCCCTGTGTTAATTATCATGATATACTGTCTTCTCATCAAGTATTACAATATGTATATCTTCCATCTATTGAAGAATCCTTACATGTACAGCAGGTAAATGTTACTTTTTTTTTAATATTTCTTTACATTTCTCAAGTTAATTCCTGATTTTATTATCTGTTCTGTTGCAGCTGTGAAATTCCCCTGTTGTTTCATCTAAGTGGTTGTTACATTGTTAATGATTATTAATTTCATATAATTTTCTTAAATCCAGTAACTTTAGCGAGATTACTTAATTCTAGGATATCTATACAAAAAAAAATTACATCATCTACAAATAATGATAATTTGTCTCATTCCTTCAAATCACTCTAGCTTTTATTGTTACATGTCTAATTACATTGGTCTCCTGTAATTCTATTAAATAATATAGTGGCAAGAAACACTTCAATAATAAGAAAAGATCTTTTGTTTCATCATTAAGAATGATGTAGCTTTTAGTTTGAGACAGTTTTTTATTAATTTTTAAACCATGAGAGACTATGGACCCCAGGAAACAAACTGAGGGTCTCAGAAGGGAAGGGGATGGGGGGAGGGGGCGGGGGGAGAGGGTAACAGGGTGATGGGTGTTAAGGAGGGCACGTGTTGTGATGAGCACTGGGTGTTACACGTAACTAATGAATCGTTGAACACTACATCAAAAACTAATGATGTTCTATACAGTGGCTAATTGAACATAATTTAAAAAGATAATGAAGTATTGATCGATTTTTAATAATAGATCCATTAGATTTTATTAAATACTTTTTCAGTGTCAAGATTATTTTTCCTTATTTAATCTATTGATATGAAATAAATGCATTAATATCAAACCATCCTTGTGTTTTTTTAAAACAAACTACTTACTCATGGTGAGTATATGAATTTATTAACATTTAATTTAGAATTTTCTTTCTAATGAAAAGTGAGATTAGTTGATAATTCTTTTGTGCACTTTTTCAGGTTTTGGTATCATATGTGTACTTTATTAAATGATTTGTTTATTGTATTAGAGTGCCAGCAAGAAACAAATATCATTTGGTCAAATTAAGATTATTCCATGGGACACCTGGGTGGCTCAGTAGGTTAAGCGTCTGCCTTGGGCTCAGGTCATGATCCCAGGGTACTGGGATCAAGTCCCATCTACACTGGGCTCCTTGTTCAGCAGGGAGCCTGCTTCTCCCTCTGCCTGATTCTCCCCCTGCTTGTGCTCTCCCTCTCTCTTTCTGACAAATAAATCAAATCTTTAAAATAATAATAATAATTCCAGGGGCACCTGAGTGGTCTATTCAGTCAAGCTACCAACTTTTGATTTCGGCTGAGGTTGTGATCTCTGGGTCCTGGGATTGAGCCCCGGATGGACTCTGCCCTGGGCATGGACCCTCTTAAGATTCTCTCTCTCTCTCTCTCTCTCTGCCCTCACCCCCCACTCATGCACACGCTCTCTCTCTCTCAAAAAAAAAAAAAGATAATTCCAAAACAGATTAATAAAGTTACAAACTACAGACAGGTGAGCAAGAAGTAGGGGGAGACAGGAGCTCTACTGCAGTATTTTAGGGCTGCTAACATACCTGGATCTTAGAAAGGAACAGTCACCAGAACCTGGAATGAGAGAATAACTTGAAAATGATCACTTTGAGAAAACCTGTGATCTTCATTTGGGGGGTCTCAAGCAGTAAGCTCCTCAGGAGGGGACCCAAGGGAATAAATCCAGCAACCTTCCTTTCTTCCCTCCCTCCTGCCTCCTGCTGGGTTTCCCTTGTGGCTGGACCCCATCCAAAAGCAGACAGCTGGGAAGTCTTCTGATGTAGTAGTGTGGTGCAGAGGGCAGGCTGGAGAAGGAAAGTGAATCTGAGGGACACACGAAGAACACACAGCACACACAGGTTTTCAGGGCTCTGGAGTGTTTATTGAAATGAAGTATTCCTTGAAAATTTAAATGGATAATTTCAAAGACTTTGTGACTCTGGAGCCTATATTTTTATTTTATTTTATTTTATTTTATTAATTTATTTATTTGACACAGAGAGACACAGCGAGAGAGGGAACACAAGCAGGGGGGAGTGGGAGAGGGAGAAGCAAGCTTCCCGTGGAGCAGGGAGCCCGATGTGGGGCTCGATCCCAGGACCCTGGGATCATGACCTGAGCCGAAGGCAGACGCTTAACGACTGAGCCACCCAGGCGCCCCTGGAGCCTATATTTTTAAATAATTGGCTGTTTTAAAATTTCTTTCCTAACGATTACATTGGAAAGGTGTTCTACATCTTGATTAAATATTAATACTTTTTCTTCAGAAAGTTATTCATGTTATTGAAATGTTTAAGTTGTATGCTTTAATAGGCATAAAATCCCTTATGATTTCTGTCTACTGTTTATTTATTGTTAAATTCTCTCTCATTACAAACTGAGTTTGTATGTTCCTTTTTAGATTTTCCATTGGCTTGGCTTATGTTTAAAAACTAGTTCTTGTATGTATTTATCAAGTTAATTGTAACTCCTTTTCTAATTCTATCTTATTTTTTTTAAAGATTTATTTATTAAAGAGAGAGAGAGTTAGTGGGAGGAGGGGCAAAGGAAGAAGGAGAGGATCTCAGGCAGACTCCATGTGGAGCCCATCATGAGACTTCCTCCCAAGACCCTGAGAGATCATGACCTGAGCCGAAATCAAGAGTCCGATGCTCAACCAACTGAGCCTCCCAGGTGCCCCTAAGTCTGTCTTATTTTTAATGTTCTACGTTAATATATATATAACCTCCTTCCACTTGGATTCCTTAAATTTCATTGTTTTTCTTTTATTTCTATCTTTTTTAATTGAAAGCTTGATTCATTTCTTTTTTTTTTAATCTTCAAAACATGTGAAAGTGTTTACTCCTGAGTATATCTGGCCAAATCACATAAGCCTTAATATGACTTATATATTTTTTCTTTGTTAACTGTTGAATTTTTATTTGCTCTTTGTTCTATGATAATTTGTGGGGATGTTTTAAGTATTTAAGTGATTGAGGAATTTTTATTAAAATTGTTAGTGAGTTTTATTTTAGGTAACCAAGGAATATAGCCTATATGGCCCTTACCTTCCATAAGGTAAGCATTATAGTGCATTTAATATTTATCATTTTCATTTTTAAAAATTTTATGGGGTATATTCTGCGTCTGCTAACAAAATATATTATTTCCTTTTAAATTTATATAAATAGTATCATGCTGTATCCTTTTTATCCTTGCTTCTTTTTAGCTAAATTTTATTTATTTATTCTTACTTTTTTAAATTTTATACTTTTTAGATCCATTCATGGTTTCAAATAACCACAGGTTATTCATTTGAACTGCTATAGAACTTTATATTGCATGTATGATCCAGCATCTATTCTTCTGTAGATGGACGGTTAAGTTCTCTTCAATTTTTCCAAGTATAAACAGTGTTGTGTAGCTTTCCTTACGCACATGAAGAAGAATTTTATACGGTATTTCAGTTATGCACATCTTCAACTTGGAAAGATACTACAAATTGTATTCCAAATTGATTATAACAATCTCTATATACTTTCTACTTTTAAAATGTATTGATTTTGGTGGGGGTAAGCTAGTTAAGATTTCATGTTAATAAATGCTCCTTTAACACTTGAAAAATAATCTATATAATAAACCAGAATAATATGTTATTAAGTTTCAGAGAAGTGTTTTACTATGGCAGTTACACGCGTAGACTCTGACTCCAGAATTTCAGGGTTCAAAGTCCAGCTTTGCCACATGCAAATTTTATGCCCATGGGCAATTTAAACTCTCGGCAGCTCAATTTTTCTATCTGTACCTAGGGACAGGAATAATACTTGCTCATACGGTTATAGCAAGGGTGAAATGAATTAAGGAAGAAAGTACTTAAAATAGTCACTGGCACATGATAAGACTCAATAAACATTAGCTTTAGCATTATCATTATCATATTAAATTTACAAGGATTGGAAAGAGTAATGTAGATCAAGAGTAGGAACTACTACTTTTCAAAAAAGGGAGTGAAACGGTATTGCTTTGTTACTGAATGTGGTAGTTAATTTAATATAGGTCATTGTAAAACTTGATGGGATTCACTAGTAGGAACAAAGTCAATTCTTTCTCTTCAGGATTTCTTGAGAGAATAATGGCAGAATCATGAAGGAAACCATGAATAGAATGCATGAAATAGAGGTACTGAAACCAAAGCAAACTAAACAATTATGATATTTAATGGAAATGGAAATTTTGGAGATAGGGATATATATTCTAATATTGATATCTTGAAATCTTCCAAATCAGTGTGGAGCAAAATACCATGTTTGAAAAGTTTAATGTCCATCGAGATATCACATAAATGAAAAGTAAAGCAAAGAATGCCATCATTAAATTTTAATTTATGAATAGATAATGAATAATGCAAGTGAGTGAAGTAAAAAATTAACTGTAAGTAAGGAAACTAAATTTTCCTGTAAAACAAAATTAGCCTTAATTAAATTTAAAAATAACTTGAACAAGCTGTGGCTTATAACAGGTCCACCTAAACCCAAAAATACTAGTAACTTAAAAGTTAGGGCATAGCTCTTGCATTACTCCTTCATGACCACGGAGCAGTTTATTATCATTTTATCTGCACAGGAATTCTAACGAAACAGTAAATGACAGAAAGACAACAAAAGGCACAGTTATTCTTATACCAGGTGCCTACGTGGCAAATATATTGAAACTTGATTGCACAGGGATTGCTGCTGTAACAAATTATCATAAACTTAGTGCCTTAAAAAGACGTACACTTATTATCCTGCAGTTCTAGAGATCAGAAGTCTAAAATGGGTTGGCAGAGATGTATTCTTTCTAGCGGATCCATGGAAGAATCTATCTCCTTGTCTTTCCCAGTGTCTAGAGTCAGCCTACATTCCTTGGGTCATGGCTTCACATCATTGGCTCTGTCATCAAATCCCCTTCTCGGGCTCTGACCCTCCTGTTTTCTTCTTGGAAGGACCCTCGTGATTCCATTGGGCCCACCAGGGTAATTCGGGATAATTTCCCCATTTCAAGGCTTAATCACATCTGCAAAGTCCTGTTTGCCATGTAAGATAAAAGATACACAAGTTTGGGGGATTAAGACACACACTGAGTCCCCAGTGTCTTTCTGTCCCATTCAAGATGGGAGATACTCGGGTATAGTAAAGAAAATAATCTAGTAAAAAGGAAAAAAAAATGACAACACCAGAGAAAGAGGACACAATAGTAAAATCCTTAAAACATGAAAGGAAATAGCTTCCAAATATGCTTATTCCATTTTAGTAGTACTTGGCACATTTTAGGGGCTTGGTAAGTGTTTGCAAATACATGCTATTCTGAAGTCCAAGTATTTACTTGGAAGATGCCAAAAGACAGAAATTTGCACTACATTTGCAATATTCATAGCAAAACCAAACAAAAACATAGTTATCTAATAATAAGTTAAAACTACTTCTTCAAAATCTTATTTAAGAGAGAGATAAGATATCAAAATATTTTAACAATAAAAATAAAAAGAAAACACATCAAAATGTGTACGATATTACCAAAATTATATTTAAAAGAAAATATACCTTTCTGAATATATATGTTAACTGATACCATCCTAAGACTTGGAAAAGAAACAAATTAAACCAAATAAAGTTGGAAATAGAAATGATGCAACTAAGAGCAAAAATAAGCATGCTTGGGGAAAGAGAGACAAAAAGCAGTAAAAATTGAGCACCAAAAACAGTAATTAACTGGGAAGAAGGAGTTAAAGCAACTAAGTTATTCACTTCCTTCAGGAGGTGGAGAGACCCCCAGAGAAAAAGGCAGGTGACCACCTTGTCAAATGGACCTCCAGATAAATAGACTAGAAATATTTGTTAGGAAGGAGAGTACTTATTTCTGAAATGCCTTAAACTGGAAGCCTCAGGCTAAAGATTACAAACAAATAGAATCCAAGATGTAAGGGGGGTGGCTCCTTGGACAATGCCCCCCAGGATATAAAACACAGCTGTTCCATAACCGAAACACTCTAGCGGTAGGCAGTTCTCCTGTCAACCTCACACAAAGACCTCTCTATTCCAGATCAGAGGAACATATTCGAGGCAGGAAGAACCTCTCTCTGTTGCATCTGAACTTTTTGACTGCCTGTATCCTTGCTCTTATTTGGTGAAGCTTGTTACTAGGTCAGATTTCTGATTCACGTGAGTCTGGTTTTTCAATCCAGTCCTGTGCATTGGTAACTCGTTAGTCAACAGAAAAACCTAACATCAGTGATCAACCACTGGCTCAATTCAAAAAAATATTTAATAAATTCTATTTTTAAAAAATCATTTCAATTATGACAAGAATACTTGTCTCATTGAACTACACTCATTCAACAAGAAAGCAAAGTAGCATGGATAACTATTTACAAAAAAGAATATATTCAGATGAGTATTTCATAAAAGAACCACATTAATAAAATCAGAGAGAAAAATAGAAAAAGTCATTACATAATGTGCATTCCATTGTTATAATTCATTGTAAAACTTTGTAAAAATGTCAAAGAATAATACATAGATAACAGTAACTGTCCAGAAATATTTAAAATTAAAACATAGCCCAAACAATTCTGTGAAGCAAAAACTCTTTGGATTCCAAAATCTTAAAAAAGAAATACCACAGAAGGTTTATTAGGCCAATTGCAATTACAGAATGATACACAAGCATCTAAATATTATAAAAACTGCCAGTGATTTATCCTAGGATTTTAAACTGATGCAGCAGAAAGAAAATAACCAATGTGACTCATCATATTAACAAGGGGGAAAAAAAACTAAAATCTTCTAAGCTTCTCAGTAAATGCCAAGAACACACTTGACAAAATCTAATATTTGTTCTAAATTTTAAGTCTAATAACTAAACCTAATAACTAAGTCAATAACTAATGTCATCGGGAATTTCTTAACTGACCATCAAATATGTCTATTTCAAGTCCTGTGTTCATATATTTAATACAAATCTATTGGAGTCATTCCCTTAAAAAAAAATGACAACGAATGCCCCCCCCCTTTAGCTCTTCTGCTTAATATATGTATAATACTTGCAATTCACGTATTAGTATTATTGGTAATTACCATTCAAGCAGGAAAGGAAATAGGGATTACAAACATAAGAACGAAGATATAAATGAAATATATTTGCAGATGGCACGAATATGCATCTGGAAAGCAAAAAAGAAAAAAAAAGATAGAAATTATTACCAAAGAAAATAATCCACCAGGCTCCAGACTCGGTAAGATAATCCACCAAACTTAATTGCATTCCTTTATAAAAATGATACCTGACTAGAATAATTTAGAAACAGAATTAATTTCACTTATAAGATAAAAGAAGTCAAGTATTAATCTACAGTCACTATGTAGTAAGAGACAAAGGCTGGACCACAGGATACTTCTTAAAAAATTAAACAATTGTTATTGAAGCTTATTGAAAAGAATAGGCAAAAAGTAATAGCATATTTTTTCTCTTAAAGAAAGGTTAAAAATAATAAACTTCTTGTACCAGATTTTTTTAAAGCTTCAAAGTGATAATTACATATTTGTATTTTTTGAGGCCAGCTACAAGTGGTGTGTTTGATTAAAAATTAAAATATAGAAGTAATTTGTTAACATATAATTAGAAAATGGGTTTCTGCCAAGTATCTAAATTGCTCTGGGCACTGAGCCCTGTTCAGACCCATGTTGCCCACGACCTCTAACTGGCAGGTGCCCTGGGCCTCCCAGGTGTGCCTACGGGGCGGGGCACAGGCAATGGAAGAGGACACGGCCCAGCCCCGCTGGGCTCTAGACCTCACCAAAGCCTGGGGGTGGCGGGAGGAGGAATCCTCGGGAATACATTTCCAACTTTCAAATCTCTACCAACACTTCACACTTGCCTGAGCCAGTGTGTCTCATCAAAAATGATTAAAAATTCCCTGTGCTTTTTCTTTCTAGTCTTTAGACTCTATTTCATTCTTTGAGTTGAAAAAGCAGCGTTATTCCCATGTATCCTGGTTCACGCTGATTTGACCTGTTTTGTGATCTCATTTCTTATGCTTAAGGTACTCATTTCGACTTCCTCTAAATTTCTTGATTTTTCTCAAAATTTTATTTGCTCTATCATTTTTTTAAGTTTTTATTTTAATTCCAGTTAGTTAACATACAGTGTTATATTAGTTTCAGGTGTACAATATGGTGATTCAATAATTCCATACATCACGCCGCTATACTAGTTCCTCCTTTCATTGTTTTAACACAAACTGGGCATCTGTTTGCAAAGCCAGTGGTAGAGACGGGATCTGGCATCTGTTGTCAAAACTAATGCTCGGTCATTTTTTAATTAAATACTTTTTATATGTTGATTTTGCCTGTCCTTAACCTAATCTTTCTTCGTGAACATTCATCCCATTTGTTATAATGCTCTTAACATTCTAGCTGTCCAATATTAGTTATTTCTAACTTTGTGCAGTTGCAAATTATTTATAATTCATGTATTTCAGTTTTTCAAATGGTTCCTTAACTTTTGGTCGTATTGTGTGTGTTCACAATTGTTTTTCAGGATTACATGTTTCTAACAATTCTTGATTTTTCTTCCTTTTATGATTTTAAGTATAAATATTTTTCCACTTGCACATGAACTTTTTTTCGCTCATGATGTGTCTTCACGACAGCTGACCAAAGTTATAGTCGAGAGCGCAGTAAGAGAGAGGGTATTCCATCATAACAGGAAAAACTACAAGCTCTTTCCCTATTCTTCTTCTCCTACCTTGCCTCAACATGTAGCTCTCTGCTGCCATCCCCACCTGCACCCCAAGCCTTAATCTTTGGCAGCTCACAGGTTAATGATCCTAACTAGGTGATAAAAATCCTCTGCATCTAAATGTCACACTTCTCTCCTGCGATCAGTGTGATTTTCTTAATTTATCACCCATCATTTTCATGAGAAACTATGCATTCTAAAATCCATGGTCACTAACAGATATAGATGTAGGGCAAGCCACACCTCATTTATGGCAAGGGATAGGCAGGGCATTAGAGGTCAAATCGTTACAGGTGTAATCTTGGTAGAGGAACCAGTTGTTGTTGAACTTCTAGCCAGCATTCACAGAGGACTACATTCCTGAATCTGAGGGCCTGCTTCTTTCTTTTTTTTTTTTTAGATTTTTATTTATTTGTCAGAGAGAGAGAGAGAGAGAACATGAGCAGGGGAAGGAGTAGAGGGAGAAGCAGGCTCCCTGCTGAGCAAGGAGCCCAACATGGGACTCCATCCCAGAACCCTAGGATCATGACCCAACCTGAAGGCAGACACTTAACCGACTGAGCCACCCAGGCATCCCCGAGGCCCTGCTTCTAACACTCCTTACCTGTCATATTTTTTTGTATTATTATTGAGATATAATTGACATATAACATTGTGTTAGTTTCAGGCGTCTGTCATAATGATTCTATATTTGCATATATTGCAAAATGATCACCACAAGTCTAGAGAGCAGCCATCACCACACATAGTTACAATTTTTTCCACCCTGTGATGAGAACTTTTAAGATCTACTCTCTTACCATTTTCTATCTTGGGTTTTTCTCCCTTTTTCTGCTCCTTAGCTCTAGGCTTCTCCTGGTACCTGGGCCGGCTCTCATCCTTCCCTTGTAATGGGGGACACGTTGATGCTGGCTGGATGTGAGGTTTCCCCTAAGAAAATTTAAATTGAGAGACAGCTAGTCTCTGCTAGTCTTGCCTATTATCACTAAAACCCCCGCCCCCAAATCCTTCTAAATTACCAGAATCCTAAGAGAAAGGGAAGCCGATTTAAACTCTTTGCTATGGATCCTGTATACAGGTAGCATCAACATGACTTCTCTGATTCTTTGTCTTCTCAAGTTGAACAGGATGATATTCTGGACTGATTAGAATTCCAAGGGGTAACAAAATCAATCTTCAGAACTCAGGTCTCAAAGTTGATTCCCCCAACGTCATGCTACTTTACCCTTCTGTTTGTTCCTCTTGGAGGGCCCAACGAAATGGAAGCTCTCACCTTTGATGGAATTATCTGATATGGTGTAACCTATATAAGACACTTAATGTTCTGGTTATTTATTGCTGTGTAGCAAATAACCCCCCAAACTTAGAAGCTTAAAGCAATAACCAATTTATTGTGTTTTATGATTCTGTGAGTCAGGGCTCTGGGCAAGATTCCACTGGTGATTCTTTGGCTCTATTGGCATTGACTGAGGTCACCTGTTGGTATCCAGCTGTGCCAGAGAGTCCAACACAACTTCTCTTACAGTGCAAGAACATCAGCAGACATGCTGGAAAGCGGGGAGTGTCAACCAGAGCACCTACATGTAGCCTTTCCTGCATATCTGGGGTAGTCAGAAGTCTTCCATGGTGGCTGAGGGCTCTCAAAGAGGGTGTTCTCAGAGAAAGAAAGTGAAAGCTGACCTTATTTTGGCCTTGGCTAGAACACTAGTGAGGGTCACTTCTGCCATATTCTATTGCTCAAAGCAACCAAAGGCCCAACTCAGATTCACGTGGAGGGGAAATAGGCTTGTAGCTCTCCTACTATAGGGAGTTTAATTGACCAAGGGGCCCAGGTACTGCACTTTGCAGTCCATATCTCCCACCAGTGATTGAGTATGTCAGACATAATAAGTCATACCTGTTCCTGAAAGACATAAGACTCCTTTATCAGTCAGCTTTGGCCCAAGGGCTCCCCAACAGCTCTGCCGAAAATTCCTTGGATACACAGCAATCTAGGATGCTTTCCCTCTTCCCTCCCTCCCTTCTTCACTCAGTCAGACTTGTACTGCTATCTGATGTCTCTCCCAGCCTCTCCTGTCTCCACCCCCATTTCCTTTCACAAAGACGTTGCCTCTAATAACATGCTTGCACATTTAATGTTATCTTGGTTTCTATTTCTCAAGAACTCCTGCTAACAGAAAATTTTACCTCTCAGTAGGAAGAGGGTTAAAGAATGTGTGGCTATCTTCCATCACATCACTTCTTATTCCATGCTCTCTCCCTGGAACCATCTCAAAGTACCGAACTTCACCCGGAGGGCATAGTTACTGGCCTGTAGATCCTGCCCCACTCCCACCCCCAGCCACAACTCCTTGAACCCCAGATGGCCTCCCAATCCAGATGACCCAAAGCTGAGCAGAAGTGATCACAGTGTCTCTCTTAAGAATTAACAGTCAGTCAGCAATAAGGAGCTGGCTGCCAGAATGGTAGCCCCAGAAGCCAGAGTCAGCGCCGTAACAAGGCAAAGCTATGGAGGAGCCAAAACCAAAAACCTAGTAGAGGAAGGAGGCTTAGAGAGAAGAAACTAGAACCCACACACAGAAAGAAGCAGAGACACAACCCTTGAGGCAAAGTGATAGAGAGACATTCCAGAGATGCCTGGTGGATTTCCAGTTTCTGTGAGGCCCCGGTATACATTGTACAAAGGAGTTTTGGGAAAACCCATTGAATTGTTCCCCAACCCCAAAATTCATATGTTGAAATTCTAAGCCCTGGTACCTCAGAATGTGACCTTATTTGCAAGTAGGGTCGTTGCAGATGTAATTGGGTAAGATGAGGTCATACCGAAGTAGGGTAGGCTCTTGTTCTGATGTGATTGTCCTTAGAAAAAGGCGGAATGTGGACACACACACACACACACACACACAGGGGGCACACCACATGAAGGTAAAGGCAGAGATGGCAGTGATGTTTCTACAGGCCAAGGAATACCAAAGACTGCCAGCCAAACCCCAGAAGCTAGGGGAGATTCTAGAACAGATTCTCCCTCAGCGCCTTTAGAAGGTCCCAACTGCACCAACACCTGAGCTCAGCCTTCTGGCCTCCACACTGGGAGACCATGAATTCCTGTTGTTTAAACCAGTCGGTTTGTGGCAGCCTGGGAAACCAATATAAGCCCTATTACTTTCCAATAAAACCCGCTTCCATTTCAGCTAATTTGAGCGGTTTTCTGTTCCTTGCAAAGGAAAAAAAAAAAAAAAGATATGCATCAAAAGGCCTGACTTATATATGCTCTGAACAGAGAGAACACCCTCTGGCAGAGCCAGGATTCTTCTCAGAAAATGATCCTGAATCTCCTCCAAGACAGCGAAATGAACGAGTGAAGTTTAAACACTCTCTGCTAAAGACTATGTCAAAAGAGTTTTAGCCTGAAAAGCTTTGAAGGCAAATAAAACCAGAATTGTGCCTTGAGAAAACAAACTCTCAATTAAGCCACCTCAGTGGGCAGAGCTTGGGATGATGCTATTTCCTCCTGTGTGTTCCAGGATAAACGATTACCCAAAAATATGACAGAGTAACCACTCATTTTTATAGGGGATTGCCATTGATTGCCCAGTCAAAAAGCAGGGAATGGAGACCGAAAGAATTTTAGTTTTGGAAAAGAGGATTAGAAGTCCTTTTTCGGCAATAATTAACTAGCAAGATCATGCTGTCAGCACATTAAACAAAAATTATCTTGCTGTCTCCCATAGCAAGCGTATGCATCCAGCTCACCCCAAAGTGGGCTCTAGAAGGTGAATATATAAATTTAAAATAGGGAGGGGGCAGAGAAGGAATGAGAAGCAGGTAAAACATAACCACACATTAGCAATTCTAACTCCTCTGTCTGGGAGTAGTCATTAACCACCCCAAATCCCACTGGAGTCTAATGACTCCAAATGAGTATCTATAAAAGCCACAAATTATCTAATATTGTCCCTGATTTACTAGGTGTGGAGTAGCCATATATAAAACCCGACTGTTCTATAAAATACTGGGCCAAGAATCCCAGACTTCCTAGCAAATTGCAGACCAGGGAGGAATATACCACAAATTAATACAACTATAATTTGGAGAAACTAGCAAATTGCCTTTTTTTTTCTGGACAGATTGTCTTTTTAAATATGGAATTCTCCAAAGTGCAGCTTTCGTAGGAGAAAATTTTTTTGTTTTGACTTCAAACATGCTGATTGAGTTTCAAAAGCTAAGCCTTCCTAGGCACTGCTGACCTTTGTAATCGTGTTTAATATTGTGTTTGTTAAAGACCAGGACTTTATAAAACTCATCACTTCCTATAAACAATTGTAAGCCTTTTGTTCTTCTTCCAGGAAGAAAAAAATTTTTGACTAATGACTAGTCATGCAGGTATCTGTAAATCTCAGGGAAATTTCCCAAGTGCTGTGGCTTTCTAAATAGGGGCTTGTTTCTCCAAGGCCGAGTCCTCACTTCACCAAGTTGGCTGTTATTTCAGGGCGATTTGCCGTCCTACGATTGTGCCTTCTCATCCGTGAACGTGGGCGATGTCTCTGATTTAGTCAAGTCTTCTTCACCATCACTCAGACCACATTTCCTAGTTTTCTGCATATGGGTTTTGCAAATCTCTTGTTAAATTTATCCCTAAGTATTTTAAGGGTTTCGTATGTTATTATGAATTCTATTTTTAATTTCATTTTTCAATTGTCTGTTAAGAGTACATAGAAATATTATGTGTTTACGTCTATTGACCCAGTAAACTACAGCTTTGCTCAATTCAGTTAATTCATTCTAGCAGTTCTTTGTTAAATTCTTTAGGATTTTCTCCATTAAAAAAAAATGCCACTTGAGAATAAGTAATTTTGATTCTTTGTTTCCAGTCTTGAACTTTTTATTTCCTTTTCTTGCCTTATTGTCCTAGATAGGCCTTCCAGCACAATGTTGAATAGAAATAATTAGAGCAAAACCTTTGCCTCATTCCTGATCTTAAGGGGACAGCATTCAGTCTTTCACAATTAAATATGATGTCAGCTGTAGGCTTTTCATATATATCCAATTGATCTTTTTAAAATAAAAATTAGATCAGGTTATTCATTTGACCAACATCTTCCAGTGGTTTCCCAAATCATTTAAAATAACTTCCTAAACCCTTAAAATGGCCTGAATCACGTGGCTTTCTGTTATCTATTGGAACTCATACCCAATCATTCTTCTCTTATTCACAGTCCTCCACCCCGGCTTGTTGCTTCAATCGTTGCAAGCTGCCACCACCTCAGTACTTTTGCATTAGTTCCTGCTGCCTGCTTGCTCTTCCCTAGATAGACATTCTGCTCTCTGCTCAAATTTCACAGCATTACTGAGACCCTTCTTGACCACTTTATGTATAATAGACACCGGCCACCCCCGCCCTGCCTAAGTATTCCCTGCCCCCATCCTGCTATATTTCCCTCCACAGAACTTATTACCAACCAACATATTATATACTTCTTTATTTATTTATATGTCCTTTCCTTCCATCGTGTAAGATCCTTGAGGGTGGGAACTTTTTCTGCGACATAACTGAGCAAATGGTTTGTGTTTAGAAAATATGTGTGGAATGAAAACATAAATATCTATTCCATGTTTGAGTGTCAATGAGGCTCACCCTGCTAGTTACTATTTGGTAGGGATGATGGGAAGCAAAATCGTCATTATCAACTTATAAACCTTAACACCCAAAAAACAAATAACCCAGTTAAGAAATGGGCAGAGGACATGAATAGACACTTTTCCAAAGAAGAAATCCAGGTGGGTGACAGACGCATGAAAAGATGCTCAAATCACTCGTCAGGGAAATACAAATCAACCTTACACCACTTAGAATGGCTAAAATTAACAACACAAAAAACAACAGGTGTGGCGAGGATGAGGAGAAAGGGAAACTCTCTTGCACTGTTGGTGGGAATGCAAACTGGTGTAGCCACTCTGGAGAACAGCATGAAGGTTCCCCAAAATGTTAAAAATAGAGCTACCTTATGACCCAGCAATTGCACTACTAGTTATTTACCCAAAGGATACAAAAATACAGATTTGAAGGGATACATGCACCCCAATATTTCTAGCAGCATTATTAACAATAGCCAAACTATGGAGAGAACCCAAATGTCCATAGACTGATGAATGGATAAAGAAGATGTGGTATGTATGTGTACACACACACACACACACACACACACACACACAATGGAACACTACTCAGCCATCAAAAAGAATGAAATCTTGCTATTTGCAATGACATGAATGGAGCTAGAGTGTATTATGCTAAGTGAAATGAGTCAGTCAGAGAAAGACAAATACCAAATGATCTCACTCACATGTGGAATTTAAGAAAGAAAACAGATGAACATTATGGGAAGGGGGAAAGGAAAAAGAGAGAGGGAAGCAAGCCATAAGAGACTTAATGACAGAGAACAAACTGTTAATGGAGGGAAGTAGGTGGGGGATGGACTAGATGGGTAATGGGGATTAAGGAGTGCTGGGTTGTGATAAGTGCTGGGCACTGTATGTAAGTGATGAATCACTGAATTCATCTCCAGAAACCAATACTGCATTGTATGTTAACTGCCTAAAATTTGAATAATAAAAACAAAACAAAACAAAATGAAAGTGGTCTTGTCACTCCCTTTTTCTTTTCTTTTTTTTTTTTTTTCCCCTACATAAACTGACAGAATTTTGCTGTCATGGTCATATCATGGGAGTCAGGGTCTAGGCAAGTATCACCTACATCCCCATATGGACATTCTGAACAAAGTTTAGAAAATCTCTTATTTCATTGCAATGTGCCAGCTTTATATTAGATCTCAGGGGCTCATAAAAATGTGACATAGTGTCATATATAGTGTCATTTAAATAATTTATAAGGCCATTTCCCTGGAAAATAGAGATCTACTCATGAATCCATGGCCACAGTCCTGGTACTGATTACTGAGTGACTCAAGTCTCAGAGAAAAAGGCCCTTTCTTCAAGAGAAACTTCACAATCAATGCATATGTTGAAAGTATTTAATTTGACATATTCTCTACCTAAAACCTTTATTTAAAATAACCATTTATTAATTGCTCTTGATTACCAGACTCTGTGGCTAGATTAATTTTCCCATTCTGCATGGTATATCATGTAATTGTAATTGTGTTTTATCTGCTGATGATATCAGTAAATTACACAGTAAATCACCACAACTATTCCCTTCCAGGAGAATATAGTGTGTTCACGAGAAGCCATATCATGCCCACATTCTTTATTATTTTTTTAAATAGCTCGATTAGGAAATACCAATATTTAATTGATGTGTGGAATTTGGTATGTCATAATAATCATGGATGTGTATCCCCAAAATTAAAACAATACTGAAGCACACACTACCCCCATTTCACAATGATTAAGAAAAAATACTTTCTATTTAGACATGTGAACAGCAACTACCAGCATGATACTAAAATCATCCTAAGGGAATATTCTCCCACATTCCCTCAGGAGAAAATGTATCTGAGAAAATTGATACATCACCTAATTATAAAACAATTCTTAGCTAGCTGGAGGTTCTAATTTTAATGCAAAATACAAACTTGAGTCACTTATGTATGATTGAAGATTTATTTCATGCTGATTTTATTTTAACGGAAATAATCCCCATAAAAAATGAAGATGCAGCCAAAAGAGCCTTTAAGGATAATTTGAAAATAGATATCTTGGTAGCAGGAAGGAAAAATATAATTTATGTGTAAACATCCTTTGAACATTTCTGCATAATCAAACTTTTATTTAGTAGGAAAAGTAATGCCCCAATAATAACTGAACTGGCTGTTGAACATTATTTCTCTAAATGCAGAAGAAATAGGGATGTCTTATATTTCAACCATAGACACTGACTTAGCTCTTGTATTTTTCATTTATTTATTGATATTCAACCCTCTTTACCCATTCTACAATATTGAGGTAGATGGTAAACTGTTGTATATGGAGTATTAAGATATTTTAGGTTCTATATTTGGGAATGTTTATGTTTATTAGCCAAAATTACTCTAGTAATCTTAAGTACATCCAAGTTAAGTTCAAATTATGTCCTAA
Organism: Phoca vitulina; assembly: GCF_004348235.1. Taxonomy (NCBI): domain Eukaryota; kingdom Metazoa; phylum Chordata; class Mammalia; order Carnivora; family Phocidae; genus Phoca; species Phoca vitulina. The sequence continues at coordinate 7,146,730 of NW_022589767.1, forward strand.
GTCTTAGGACATAGAACATAAAGGGTAAAGACCAGTGTCTTAGGTTCAAGTTCTTAAGTGAAAGACCAATGTCTTAGATTCTAGTTCTTAGGTTACAGACCTTTATCCAGCCTGAGGATAGTACTAACTCTTAGCATATATACTTTTCAGTCAATTTATGGAAAAAATTTGATATTAAAACTTTATATTCAGATTAGCTCCATCATCAGATAGGTCTTTGATGATTCTTATTTATATAAATTCAATCTCACCTACTCTCGTATAGATGTACTGCTTTATCCTTGGTGCTTTGTTAGAATCTAGCATACTGAGTTTCTATCATCTACATTGATCAATGTGAATTTGATTATAGAGATCAGGGAAAACAATACACCTATAGGACACTGTCCATTTTTATTGTGGCAGTTATTAAGTTAATGCTAGTTAATGCTAACCTCCGCGCCTAATAAATTAAAGATATCTGGCAACTGGAACACTTGAAAGAGAACCAGAATCCTAATGTAACTTCATTTTTGTGTTAATACAAAGACTAAAATGCTAAAAATTAGTCTAAAATTTTTGCATCCATTATTCATATCCAGTTATTGTTCTGCTACTGTGCCCAGAAGAAAGTGATTAATGCATGTGAAGCATCAAGGTCAAATTTATTTTGGGTACAACATAATGTACCTATGTATTTCAGACTACTGCCATGGCATGAATTCTTAATGGCCTCATAACATTAACTTTATATTCAATCACAATTTAGAAATTATTAATGCTTATACCATATTAATATGTAGAACCAATAGGGGCTACAGAACCACAACAGCAACAAAGGTCCTCAACTAGTTACATTCCAAATACAATGTGGAAAAGAATGATTATATGTTAGTTTTTAAAATATTTCAGGTACATATTAGCTTTTCCCAGTCTTAGTAGTCTGGCCTATGGAGATTAAAAAAAAAAAATCACTATCACTCTCACTTCTAATCTCCCTCTATTTTCAAGTAACCTCACGGTAACACAACTTTAGCACATTAATGATAGATATCCATCCCTTTCAAATTAGGTATGCTTCATTGAATTTGGCTGCAATCGGAATCTATATAGAATAAGTCCTATATTTTTCAATGACCTCCCAAATAAAATAGAATATGTGGTATCATTGAAAAGATTCACTCTATCACCTTTCATGGAGATTCAAGGGGGAGGAAACCCACGGCCACCAGAGGCTCCGTTGGTGTGGAGTACTGACCCTGGGCTTTGGCTGCTCAGGCCTACACCCTGCATCCCCCATTGTGAGGCCCACAGCCCCTGTTGCTCAGGACCAATTCTGACAGGACTGCCCCAGGGTCTTTATAGACACACTTTCCTCAGTCAGCAAACCCAGGGCCCATGCAAAAGTCCCTCAGTAGACTCAGGCAGGCTGGTAATCAAGTACACAAAATTTAAATCGAAAATCCTCAAGTTCACACAACTCTCAAGCCCAAAAGTTTTTTGGTAGCAAAACTAATCTGATCTGAATCATTTGGCTGGAAAAACTGACCTGAACTAGTATGAGGCTATTTATAGACCTCATTTACCCCACTTTAGGTGAACATTCATGTTTCTCTGCCAAAATATGAATCTGTTTGATGACAGAGAGCCCCAGGCCCTTGTTGGGACTGTTTATAAAATATATATTTATACTGTCTCGCCTTCTGAATTCTGATATTTAAAATACACCCAGCTCCTAGGAATTTGGATAAGGGATGGGAATACCATGTTTTGTGAAATTACATGGACATGAATTTAAAACTTAATCTGTTGCTAATTACTAATTATGTGACCTTGGATAATTACTTAACTTCCCTGAACCTGGGTCTTCAATTATATGAATGGGGACGTCAGGGGCACCTGCAACTCTTGATGTTGGGGTCATGATTTCGACCCCCACGTTGGGTGTAAATAAATAAAACTTTAAAAATAAATAAATAAACAATAAGAAAGAATGGGGAAATCAGCTAGTGCTACAAATGCTTTGATGGTACTTACCTGACTCAGGAATCACTCTCCACCATTACCTTTCCCTAAAATTTCACTCCCCTCTATCTGCCCTGCTCCTCACCAAATATCAGAACTCGATGGCTTACTTGGAGACCTCCACCTTTACAGCATCCCAGTGTTGCTTATGCCTTCTCCTTTTGTCTAATTATTTACAGCATCTCATCAAGCTAAAGTGCAGCATTATTCTGAAAGCATCTGCACATGTTGGGGGCTGGGGAGACGACAGACTAGGAATTTCAAATAAGATTCTATCACAGATAAAAAAAATAAATGTCAGGCAACGAGAAGGGAGGTGTGTACACGCTAGAGGCTGGAGACCACCTCTACCCAATTCTTTAATGCCGTAGGGTTACAAACATGGCCACCTCCCATTGTCTTGATGTCCCCAGGTTAAGAAGGGCTCTGTGACACTCAGGTGAGGGGAGGAATCCTAATGCTATGGGACAGGAGAGAAAAGACCAGTCACAAGTTAGCAAATGTCGAGAATATGTTTCCATAATTGTCCACAAAGATATTGAACATCTATAAAAATCCAGAGTTTTTGTCCAAGGGAGTCACACATTATAAATCTTTTTGGTGTTTGAGATTTTAACCAGCTCTGTAAGCTATGAAGACTGATTTCCTCATCACACATTAATAGGAAGACATCGGATAAATTCTTCTCAGATGTTAAACATAGTGAAAAGCATAGCATAAAATCAAAATCTGGGTGTTTGAAGAGATCTTAAAGATTAATCTAATTTCCTGATCATTTGACAGATGAAAAACTGAAGCCCAGAGAAGCTTTATAACTTGATTGAATTTCTCAGCTGGTAAAAGGCAGAGCCAGAAGGACCCAAATCCTTGCATCCATTGAGAAAATAATAAATAAATGACAGGCTCGCGTCGCCATTGGAGGGTATGTGCATTAAAATTCGGTATTCTGAAACATGCAGTGGTGGTCCTGTAGGAAGAACGAGGGGGAGGGCAGTTGGGAGGTTTCTGGAAGCAGCTCCGCCACGAACTCAGGCAAAGCAAAACAAATTTAAGGCCCTTCCAGTTGGGAGATGCTATGATGCTATGGTTCTTCTCGTTACACGAAAGAAATGTCATCTCCGAAGACAAAAACTAACAAGGACATTAGATCCTGCGAGAATCTGATCCAGTGGTTTTCAATATTAAGCTTAGTATTAATTAAAGGAGACTGGTCTGATTGCTTAAAATCAGAACATATGCTGTATTTGAACACATGACCAAACATAGTTCTGAATTATAGAGGGTGATATTTTCTCTTTTGGAAACTATTAGGGATTGCAATTTGATGCATACAACTTGTCTTCAGCTACTTATGCCTGTTCAAAGGAAACCATGCTGAGCTTCCCTGCCAATGATTTCCAATCAGAGAAGCCTTCTCTCTGCTCAGCATAAATAGGTGTGGAGAGCAAGGAAAGGGCATCACCATGCACACTTGACATTTAATATGACTGTATAAGATGCAGGCCACTTGGGAGAGGAGGGGCAGAGTTAGTAAGAAGAGAGACTCAAGAATACTCTATAAAATCCTACCTTCTCGCTTTTATTTTCTTTTTTAAAAATATTCAATGCCTCCTTGCTCTTTTTTCTTGTTTATGTCAATTTGATTTCCTTCCCCTGCCCCATAGACTTGTTCTTCCTCTTGTTAAATTGACGTGCTATGAATCCTTGAGATATTAATTCTCCCTAGAAATCCTTCAATATTATTGAAGTCCCTGTGTTTGCATCTTTGGAATTAATATTTTTCCCTCTACCTACTATTTACTTCAAACCGTGTCATATACTTTAGAACTTGTGTTCACATTGTCTTTTGGAGAAAGTACTCTTACCCCATGGGACATGTACAATGCAACAGCAAGCTTCCCTCGGAAAAGCCCTTATAAAACATGAGGGGGTAATTGTTTGAATTACAAAAGGACTTCTTTAAAAACCTACTCCCTTGGTGCATGTAAGTGTTTATTTACTGATCCCTCAGACCACTTGTAAGAGAAGTAGCTTAGTAGCCACTGCCAGATGAAGGTCAATCATAAGAGATAGGGCAGCAAAGACAATACAGGTAATCAGTAGAAAACGGCTATTACATTGCCCTTAGTACTCATCTCATCATTTAGGCAAAACAAAATATCTTTTTCTAAGATATCATAGTACAGTTAAATAATGAAAGTTATACCAGAGATAGCTATAAAATCATCCTGCTGTTTCTGGGTCACTAAACATTATCCATAAAGTGTACTTTGTTGGCAAGAGTTGGAAAAAGACCCTTCAAAAAATCTATAGGATACTATGGTCTACGTTCTACATTAAATTTACTGTTAATAATACTGTCCATGATCAGACAGAACTTAAAATTTTTTGAGGATAGTATAATAGAATGTTGTTCTGTAAAGTGAATAATGATTACTTTTAATGATGTGTTCTTTGTATCTTAAAGAATTAAGATACAAATTCTTATAAACAGTGAATTTGTTGTATTCCAGGAATAAAATTATTTATCAGAAAACAGGTATGTTACAATATGTGTAGTATATGAATATATTACATTCTGAATTTTGGGAAAAGAAGTATCCCTGCAATTAGTGATTTGCCCATTCATATTAATAATCATTTATATTAGGTGAGTGACCTTGTAGTAATTCTTAGAGATCTTTCACATAGAGATCTCAACCTAAGTTCCCTCCTTCTGCCTATCTTATTATTATTTCACTCAATTTTTAGAATAGTGTGACCATCTTCACCTAGGTTATTAAAACCTCACTCATAACAGCCACCTTCTCAAAACAGCGCAGTATTTACATAAATTTCTTGAAAGAATTTTTCCAAACAATATGAAAGCACACTACTGTATTATAAATAAAAAGGTCTAAATACCATACCCTCAGTATCTAAATTATAATTTGAACAAAACCCATAAATGAGTAAGGCATGAGTTACTTTTGGTAGATAAGAAGAAGTAATTGAGTCCATTAAAAATAAGAGATTATTCAAATGTAAGAATATTGTTAAATGTTGTTTCAAAGTCTATTATAACTTCTATTGCAATTGTCATATTTATTTCCTTATGGTTCTGACTGCTCACCTGCATGGACAGGAAGCTCCTCGGTTCCCTTCTCCCACAGGAATTGGTGGTCTATGTGTCCTTGGAACTTTAACAAAGGGATTCTTAACATGATGGTGTCATCCTGTTAAATCTATCAAAGGATAAATGGATAAACAAATGTGATGTACTCATGCAATGGAATATTAACCACAGAAAGAAATGAAGTACAGATCTTCACCAATTTACAATGGGGTTATGTCCTGATAAACCCATCATAAGTTGAAAATATCATAGGTCAAAATGTACTTAACACACCCTAACCTACAGAGCACCATGGCTTAGCCCAGCCTAACTTCAACATGCTCAGAATAGATGTAGTAGCCTACAACGGGGCAAAATCATCTAATACAAAGCCTATTTTATAATAGAGTGTTGAATGGGTCATGTAATTTATTGAATAGTGTACTGAAAGTGAAAACCTGAATGCTTGTATGGGTGCAGAATAGTTGGAAGTGTACCAGTTGTACCAGTTGTGAACCCTGGTGATCCCACGGTGATCTGACGGGGAGCTGTGGTTCACTGCTGCTGACCAGCATCATGAGAGAGTATCACACTGCATATCGCCAGCCCGGGAAAAGATCCGAACTCAAAATTCAAAGTACAGCTTCTACTGAATGCATATTGCTTCATGCCATCATAAACTTGAAAAATCATTAAGTCAGACCACCATTAAATCAGGGGGCTGTGTACTGATATATGCTACAACCTTGGTGAACTTCAAAGATTGTGCTAAAGGAAAAAGCCAGACACGAAAGATTACATATTACATGATTCTAGTTATATGAAATATCCAGAATAGGCAAATCCATAGAGACTGAAAGCATATTAGTGGTTGCCAGGGACTAAGGCCAGGGGAGAATTAGAAGAGTGTACATAAGGGGTCTGGGGTCTCCTCTGGGGGTGATGAAATGTTTTGAAACTATTACTAGAGGTAATGGTTGCACAATATTGTGGATGTACTAAATGACACTGAATTGTACATGTTAACATGGTTTATTTTATGTGATGTGAACTTCAACTCAAAAACAAAACAAAACAAAACAGTGGCGCCTGGGTGATTCAGTTGGTTAAGCATCTGCCTTCAGCTCCGGTCATGATCCCAGGATCCTGGGATCCAGCCCCGCATTGGGGTCCCTGCTCAGTGAGGAGGCTTTTCCCTTTCCCTCTGCCACTCCCCCGCTTGTGCTTGCACTCTCTTTCTCTCTCTCACTCTCTCTCTCTGTCAAATAAATAAATAAAATCTTAAAAAAAAAAAAACTTTCAATGACTGCACATTGCTCTTAGAATGAAGTTCAAGATCTTAAATGTGGCCAGAAAGGCCCTCATGACTTGTCCCTTCTTATCTCGTAATATGGTTAGTGCCACTGTCATCCTCATTCTCCAGACTCAGGATAGACCAGTCTGTTACAAGCTTCTAAAGCACTAGATGCTCTTTTCTCAACACAGAGTGCTTTCTCCCCTACTCTGCTTTCTCCCTTTACCAGGCTAATTCCTGCTCAACTTCAAGTCTTAGGCACAATGTCACTTCCTTAATATCATTCTTGTACCCCTGTCCCCCCAAGTAAGGATCCCTGCTGTCCATCCTCATGGCCACATGACATCTTGTAGTACTTACTACAATGCCAGTGTTTTCATTAATTAGCTGGGTGGTTATGTGCTTACTATCTATCAATCCTTCTAAATATATGTTCTACTGGGGCAGGATTCATGTAGTGTTCCTGGTATGTAGTAGGTACACAATAAATTCTTATTAAAGAAATGAATTAATTGAGAATCTGTAATGTCAACTGGATTAAATATTTCTTTTGGTCTTGTTCATCATCTATTAAGCTATGAACTATGGCTAAAACAATAGATATTTTTCATACCTTCTTTTAATAATTACAATTGACATTTATAGAATATCATATGCTACTCATGGTGCTAAGTGCTTTACAGGTATGATCTGATTTAATTCTCATAAAAACAACATTATTGTATAATAGTATTCCCACTCTGTTATTAATCCCATTTTAGAGACAAAGAAACTGAGAAGTTCCCTGGGTTACTGAAGCCACACAGACAGTGTGTGATTAATTCAAAATCCTATTTTTCTGAACTCATCTTCACCATGCCTGACAGTCCGCTGAAAAGCATATAAAGGGCTGGCATTCAACCAGACCTGAGTCATAGTGGTTCTTGGAATAACACCGGTAAATCAGAGGGGCATTGACGAGATCATGCTGAGTGTAGAACAGTAGTTTAAGAAGAAAACGTGGTTTTAAGAATAGATGTTCTGGGTGGAAACCAGAATCATACAGCATTATATGAATTTACTAAAATGAGAAACCATAGAAAATTTACTCTTAAAGTTACACAGGAGATATTTGTTTTTAACTCCATTTCAATGCCTGCCCATTATATTTTAACAATTAGAATTACTTCTTACAAGAGAAAGATTGATCAGACATGCTAGGACTAGTTCAAATTCACATTTCTGTTTTACTAACTAGATCCCCTAGAGACTTGGTGGCTGCTGTGGGTCTTTCAGTTGGTCTAAGTAGCCTGTAAACTGATACAGGCTACATCGCCATTATAAGAGCACTATCCAGACTGTACCATGTCAGCAGGAGTCATTTGAGTAATGATTAGCACACAGCACTGAAAATACAGGGCAGCAGGTATTGGCAACAGATAAGGCTGGAGGATTAAGTGAGAGTGTACAAGACCCAGCATTTGAGTTTAGATAAGGAATTCAAAACAACAGCTTCTCCGTGTCCCTAGTAGATTGTTTCCTTGCCATGGAAAGCTTGTATAGCAGACTGAAAAGTAGCAAGGATTTGCATGTGGAAATCATAACCAAATATCAAAATGGGGAGAAAATGTTCCATTTTTATGTTTCTAGTAGAGGGACTGCTGCAGTGAGCCAGTTCTCCAGAAACAGTAAAGTTAAGCCTTGAGCATCCGAACTGATTGGGTCAGTCCCAACAAATGTGATTTTTATCCATCAATTATTCAAAAACCTAGAGTAAAAGTGAGAACTGCATAATTCTCACAGTTATGAAGCTCATCAGGTCTGAGGTGATGCCAGAGGTCCTTTGGGAGCTGGACCAAAAATTAGAGTTCAGACCTGAGTCACCAAGATGGGCTTGCAAAATGAGGCTGAAATATAGACTGAGAAAAGAGAGCAGTGAGAGGACCATATGGTAAGACTTGGATAGATGAGACAATGTTTTAGCAGCTGGTGCGAATGCGTAACATTTAGACAATGGAGATGAATTAGTTATCTATTCACAATAATGCTGCATAACAAATTATCCAAAACTCATAGCTGAAAACAATAGACATTTATTTAGTCACAAGTCTGTGAGTCCTCAATTTAGGCTGGCAATTTTGGCTCGGCAATTCTGGCTGAGCTCATTCACATATCTGGCAATCAGCTGCAAGTCACCTGATACTGAATAGCCTCAGTTGTAACTGAGCAGTTCTGAACAGGGTCTCTTCTCCAGCAAGCTAGGCTTGCTCATGACAAAGACAGAGGAGCAAGAGAGAAAGCAAAACCACACCCAGCCTTTTTAAGCCTCTATTTGCATCATCTCTGCTAATATATATCCTATGTCCAAAGCAAGTCCTCTGAGGAAACTCAGAATCAAGAGATGGTGAAATGGATTCTTCCCCTTTCGTAAAAGAAAATGCAAAGTCGTAAGGCAAAGGGTGTCGTGTCAGTTATCTATCACTCTATTAAAAACCACCCCAAAACCTAGTAGCATGAAACAATCACCATTTACTTTGCTCACTATTGGGGTTATTCTTTCTTCTGCAGATCTTTCCTGGGCTTAGTCAACCATCTAGCTGAGACAGCATCATCTAAGATGTCCTTACACCCATGTCTGACAATTGGTGTTGGCATTGAACTATGTATCATCAATAGGCTGAACCAGGATTCTTATGGTGACTAGTTTACAAAAGCAAGAGAGAGCAAGCCCCAATGGACAAGTGCTTTGTGTCATGATTGCTAATGTCCCATTAACCAAAGCAAGTACCATAGTCAAAGAAAATCACAGAGCTAAGTTCAGAGTCAGTACAGGAGATTACACAAGGGCATGGATTCAGGGAGCTATGGTTATTGGGGACCATTAATATAACAAACTTCTAGGGGTATGGATAAGGGGAAGGAATCAAAATAATGGTGCCATCAGTGTAATCAATCTACCTCAGGAGAGATGTTGAAAGAAAAATTTAAGGAAACTTTTGTCACATTATGACTACATTTCCCTTGGCATTTTCAAGAATAATTTTAAAAGCTTTCTTAAAGGAGTTTTGGTGAGTTTTGTTGTATAATATACTTTACTATCCCCTCAATGTACATATTTTTCAACATTACTGACAGTAAAGATAGAGATACTTCTAATTATCCAGTTAAGAATAAATCCTGACTACAGGAAATATTTCCTGAGTTGCAATTCATGTGGGACTGGCTATGAGTACCTTCGCTTTATATAGGTTATATAATGTTGACTTAGGATATATATATATATGTGTGTGTGTGTGTGTGTGTGTATATATATAATATATATATAATATATTATATATATTTATGTAAGACTGGGGTATACAATAAATTTTAGTTTTGAAAATTATGTTTGCAAAAAGTTGAAAAACTGGTATCTTTATAAAAAAAAAAGGAGGGAAAATGACTGAATACTTTCTAGCTAACTGCTAGACTCATGGTGACTCATCTCATCTCAATATGGCCTCCCTCTTTAAGATGGGTTCTTAGAAGCTGTATCTCTGAAACATGATTCCACCTCATTTTCATATTGATGATTGAGGAAGGACACCTGATCTAAACTGGGCCAAACATCTTTACTATTCTAGGAATATGAAATCTGAGAGCAGGAAATTCAAACTAAGATTAGGAATTATTGGAGCTCAATCAAATTGACAGCAATACTCTTTCATCTGAAGTCCCTAGAGCCTGTCTGATTTCTGCCCTTTTTAGATGTTTAACACATGTTTGGATTCCATGAGTTACCTCCAAATCCAAGAGTCTTCCAATATATTTCCCTTCCCCCCTCTCCTTTTTTTTTTTAACTTAAGCCAACCAAAATTATTTTCCATATGTAATGGATACAGTAGTATGCTACCCCAGAATACCCTTTAGGATTGAGATACTCATTCACTCAATTACCTTTGGATGAAGGCAGCTGCCTTGTTCCTTTCCTGGGGGCAGCCCCAGATATGTCACCAGTTCTAGAGAAGACCAAATCAAGGACTTGTAGCAATTTGATTTTATTGGATCCCTTTAATTCTCAGAGAGGCAACAGGCCTTCTTGACCAAGATCAATACATATTCCTAATATGAGTTGTCTTTCTTGCCTTCCAGGCATTGGCCAGTATCACTCTAAAAGGATTTAAAGAATATTTGATCCACTGACATGAGAATTCCTCTTAACATTGCATTGGACTGAGGGACATAGTTTATAACAAAGTAAGTGTAATGGTGGGCACATACATGTCCATGGATTCCACTGATCCCATTTCACATCACCAGAAGCACCACGTTGCAAGGCAACAGACATTTGATGGCACAGCTGAGGCATTGTCTTGAAGATGCCTACGAGGATGGGGCACCATCATTAAGGACACAGTGTACGCCAGAAAGCAATGACTATTGCTTGGTTTTGAGCCCCTGTTGAATGAAATACATGAACCCAAAAACCAAGAGCAACAGTTAGAGTGGCTCTGCTTTTACCACACTCCCAGACCACTTGAGAAGTTGTATTTTTCACCCCTACACATCTGGATTCTGCCAGTGTAGAGATTCTGGTTCCAAGAGGGTAAATATTTCCACCAGAGAACACAGTAAGCTTTGGCTATTACCCAATCATTCCAGGATTCATACACAAAACTATGAGAGCCAAGAAAAGAACTCACCACACTGGCAGGGGTAAATGGCCCTGGGCATCAGTAGGAGGTAGCTATTCTTACACATGTAAATAAGAAGAATACACTTGCACTCAACACTGTCTTGGTACTCCCCTGTCAAATTTTGGTGGTAAAGGGACAAAAGCAATAGCAACATCCCTAGAAGAGCATGATGACCATGGACTAGACTTCTCAGGGATAGTAGAGGAGGGAGATGATGAGTATCAGTTGCTGCCCTGAGATCAGCAACAGTAGTAGAGGGTACAGTTCCTTCTCACTAACCTTTGTCTTGGCAGTTTCCCAGGAAATGATAAAAATCAGAATCCTGGAGGATCTGTTCCTAAACGGGGTAAACTTACTTTAAGAAGCAAAAGGTTCTAAGCAACATATGTATGAAGAATAGAAGATTCAGAAATGCCTTTCATGACTAAGGCACTGGTTTCTCCTCAGCTGCCAGAAGTGTTTGCTGCTGACACCTCAAAGCTGGGTCCCTCTCTGGTAACTACCTTCAGTCAAGGAGAGCCACATAATCCAAGTTCATGTTCCCTCCCTGGGGCAGCCCTCATCCAAATGCCTGCTCAGGGCAGGGATACAAAGTCACAGCCCCTGCTTCAATTTGGAAAAACTCAGAATGGCCATCCCAGCTCCAGATCTGCCTACGGGGATACCCGAGACCTTTATTGCAATTGCATCACAGGTCAGCTTTCCTCTCTGCCTATTCCTGCCTTTAGGTGTTGTCCTGAGTGAGAAAGCATGCCTCAGTCAACTTCCTGCTCAAAAATATGTCTCAGAATCTTTCTCTGGGAACTCAACCTAAAACACTCTAACTTCTATCAACATGAATACAGCAGCTTATTTGGAGGAAAGTATTATAACAACCAAGCAGATGAGAGAGAGAAAGAGTGATGCTCACAAAATCCCGTAAGTTGGACACTATCATTATCTATATTTCATAGATGAGGACATGGGAAGCTCAGATAATTTGAGAGATTTTTCTAAACTCATTCATCATGGCTAAGTCGGTCTGACTCAAGAACCTGTATTTTACTACTATATTACTCATAAATAGCCCATTCCCCTTGTATGGCTCTTTACTAGGCTGGAAATGAAAAAATAAAAATAATTCCCACCATTGTCTCCCAGATGCTCTTCGTGAACTGAGTTGATGCTTAAGCCAGGATAAGATGCTCTCCCTCATAACACCAATTCAGTCTCTAATTCCTATGTTATGAGTTATAGATAAGGCTCTATGAAAAGACTCTATTTGAGAAGTAGCTAAGTAGCTCATAAGCAGCATCCTAAATATTGAGAAAACATCTTTGTGTGTGTATATCCATTGCATACTTGAGGAATTGATGGACCAAAATTGTCTGGTAAAGATTCTGCTTCCAAATGATGAGTTTCTTAATGCATTATATGGAGTACTATCTTTTTTATTTGCAATTTGATTTAATCTGACAGGAAAGGTAAGAAGGAGGAAAAGAGGATAGGAAGGAGAGAGGGAGAGAAAGAAGAAAGAAAAGAAACCAAGATACTAATATTAATTATGTCTGGAGATAGAATTACAGGATTTTTATTTATCTTTCCTAAATTTTCTGCAATTAACATAGTACTACAGTAAGAATCAGAAAATAAAGTGCAAGATCCTCTGATTTATGATGCTCTTCAAAAGGATGGAGGATATACCACTGGGAATATGTAGCTAGAGAAACAAGGCTGGATAGTATTTTGAAGTCCAGGGTACCCTAAAATGGACTATTCAAATGTCACTCGAATACAGACTGTTCCCAATCAGAGAAAGAATAGATTATGGAAGAGTGGCTCAGTCTGCTTTGCTTTGTGAACTGTAGGTCAAATTGTGTACGTATGAATTGGCAGAACTTTATATATTCATGAACATAGATTGAAAGTCAGCAGGATCACGAACTCTTTTCCTCTTATCAGAAATAACAAATGTGTCTAAAATTTTCAACAAAGATTAAAAACTATTAATAACAAGTTAATGCTGTCATTCTCTTAGAAGACAAGATTGGAAAGTCAATTTGTATGAAGGTCTTTATAAAGACTTTACAAAGAAAGAATAATGGTGGGTTGTAATGCCTTACCATTTTCACTATAATGCCTCTATCAGGTTTATTTTACTGAACTACATGCTCAAGCAGGACATCTATTTGTGTTATTTTCTTTTTCCAGCCTGTCATTGGGATAACCCTATTCGATGAACTACTATTTAATTGCCTTATCATGGGATCTAGTAGTCACAGCCACAGCAAGATAATATGGGTAAAGAAATAGAGAACAAGTTTGTTTTTTATTTTTCTATCATCTCCAATTTATCCTTCCACAGTGTACCTTAGAATATAGTTTTTCCTCTAATGATGTAATGTATGGTGATTAACATAACATAATAATAATTTTAAAAAAAGAATATAGTTTTTCCTGTATTTCAGAAAAAGAAAGAATATTGGAAACAAGCTCCAGCCTGTCAAATAAAATTCTATATAACTAGCTTGTCTGGTGCTATTCTATTAAAATGTTCTACACTTTGAGATGTCCTCATTTCTGAAGGGCAAATGAACCCAGCAGGTGACCGAGTGATTATGACTTCTGATTCAGAGCTCATTTTTAAAAACATGAACTGTTTAATGCCTGCTGATTGCCATCACTAACATTCCCTTGTTTTCAATGCCCTCTTCCTCTTACTCACTAACCAAATCCTGCTCTGCATCCAGAGAGGCCACTTAAAGGGAATCCACAGCTAAGTTTCAAACCCCTAGATGGCAAGAAAACTTACTATAATATTAATTTTCCAAGACATATTTAGAATCCTCTATTTTCCTATTCCAGATGTAAATTTTAAGAAATGGTTTGAAGTAAAAGATTCTTAATAATAGAGTGAAATGAAAGAGAGTTGCTGTCAACAAGAGACTCCCCTGCATCTAAAATATGTCCTATATGGGTGTCCTGAGGAAATGCTATAGCAGTAAAAGCAATTACTGTCCTGTTCTGAAAAGTTATAAAAGCCAAGCCAAACAAAACAACAACAGCAAAACAGTTCACAAACAAATCAACTCTGCTGGCATAGCCTTCTTTATGAATACTTCTGGGATATTCCTCAAATTCTGAATATACTGTCTTTTGATTATAAAAGGAAATCCTGTTTTTTATTAGCTTATAACCTAAGTGCAAAAGATAAAAACAATAATGTGTTACACTAGAAAGCCTTCTACAGTTTTCGAATACTATACACACTCTTCCTTTATCTGATTAAGGTATAATAATACTTGGCAACAGCTCTTTGACAAGAGATGGAGGTGTTTATCCCAAATTGTAATCTCTTGGAGGATGTTGGTGTTAGCCCATCTTTAAAAAGACATTTTCACAGTAACTAGAAATCCAAGAACCTCCAATAATGCTACAAGGTTGTCTCTTCATCCACTGAATCCTCAAGGACTTTATCACTTGTCATTTTGAAGATAATCATTAATCAGAACACTTTGCGCTCAAACCAAATTGTAACCTATGGGCTTTTTACAAACGTAACAAGCTACATCAATAAAATGCAGCTGTCGCAAAGTGAAATGAGGCTGTTCATCATAATATGAGTAGCAGTCTAAAACAGGAAGATAAAGATGACTACTATACCCAGTTGAAAATGCTGGCATCATTTCTCTCTTCCTAAACTCAATATGTTATCTAAAGTATGAGTATCAAGTGTGGAGGGAAGAAACATACAATAGCCATTATTGAAAAACACAGAGATAGGTGCAAAAATAGAATACGTGGGTATATAGAAGTTAACATCAGGGTTTTGCTGAAAGGCTCAGTTTGTATCTATTCAGTACATGTAGTCCTAATTGGTGCTTTTTGATTGCTAATTCAGAAACCAACTATTGTAAATCAATACTGGTTCGAACCCATGGACAACTGCTCATCTCCCTTCACACCAACCTGCAAGCTGAACTTAGTACCTTGAAACATCCCAAGCAACCAGACATATATCCAGCTCAACATACTAGCTATACACAAAAAGATGTCTTACTGAGGTTTTGTGGGGACATGTGAAAAAGGGCTTATATTACATAGAGTATGGCCGAACTTCTATCATTTCTCCAAAAGTTCTCTCTCAGTGCATCAGTCTGCCTCTCCTCTCCAAGTCCAGCATTTCCAGCTAAACTCTAGAACTGAGACCTGTGTCCCTTTTTTTTTTTTTTTTTTTCAGAATAATTGAAGTCTCTAATTCCCCAGCCTCATGTGCTTCTCCCATGTGGCAAGGTGCCCACATCCTTGGAAGGCAGGGAAAATTGTAAATAATAAGATTTTCTCTTTTCACATTTTTAAGGATATGCAAGTATCTCAAGGGCAGACTGCTAAGGCAACCTTAAAAAGGGACTGGATTCAAAAATAGGACCACCACTAGAAAAACAAAGAAGCTTCAGTCTTGTATCAGCTTCTCTCTGATCATTTGCTTTACTGTTCTCTCTAGTTTTTCCTTTCTTTCCTTGTAATCCTTCTTGTTATATAAAAAGTAAAGGCTACCAGAGTCGGGGATCTTTGTTATGTAGATTGGTAGTTTTCAAGTCTAGCTATACATCAGTTCAGTTTATTAACATGGATTTCTGAGCCTCAAATGTTATGGTCTCAAGATCTGATAGGGCTTGAACGTTTATATTTTTGAAAGCTCCCTAAGTGGCTTAAAGATTAAGCTCCTAGGGACTATGGACTCAGAAACAAACTGAGGGTTCTAGAGGGGAGGGGAGTGGGGGGATGGGTTAGCCTGGTGATGGGTATTAAAGAGGGCGCGTACTGAAATGAGCACTGGGTGTTATATGCAAACAACGAATCATGGAACACTACATCAAAAACTAATGATGTAATGTATGGGGATTAACATAACAAAATTTTTTAAAATGTTAAAAAAAAAAGATTAAGCTCCTAAAGCAAAGAGCACCTCCTCCCCGCTATCCCAAAAAAATATGGCAATGTAAATAAGACAGAAATGTATTTCTTTCTCACTTAACAGTTCTAACATGAATAACCCAGATAGGCAGAGTAGCTGGGCTCCACCTAACCTTTAAAGATCCCAATTTCCTTCCTTCTTGTTCATCCATCACACCAGCTTACAGCCAAGAAGTGTTTTACAGACTTGATGCCTTCCTTGATTGTTTGATCAAAGTAGGATCACTGACATATTCATTTTCTGGCTCTTGGGAAGGTAAACAGTAGAGGTTCAAGCCAAACAACCTCCTTACCAGCAAGTGGGGCAGAAGTGGCCCACACCATTTCTTCCCCCAAGCTCTTGGTGAGAACTTAGTCATTTGACTGGGAAACATGTCTATAGCTAGACAGCCATGTACCCAGGAAGATGTGAAGAACATTTGCAGGGAACCTAGGCACTCTACCATACTCCCGAAGGGTTTCTAATGCCCAGGCAGGCATAGAGAAAAGAGATGGTGCCTTTCTACCTGTCTCCTTCAATTCGCATAATATCAGCTGTCACATAGAGGAGAGGGCACTCAACTTACAGTCAGAGGATTCATGAGTAAGTCCAAGTCCACCACCAGTTGTGTGACTCCAAGCAGATAATTTCATAAAAATATTATATGCTTAATATTAAGTGATTTATCTGCATCATTTCTTTTAATCTTTACAGTGTAAGGCAGATATTTTTAATCCTATTTTATTAAGAACCTAGGTAATTTTTCCTACTTCACACTGGTATATATTATCAAAGCTAGACTTCAAATTCAACATTAGCTGAACCCAAAGCATATTATCTTTCCCCTCTGCCATATTTAACCTTACTGAGCCTCATTTTCTCATAAGTATAAGTGAGATAGAATATCTACCTCAATGAGATGTTGTGAGGGTTAAATGGGCTAATTTAAAGGTGCTGTATATATCTTAAATACCAAAATAAATAGAAGTCATTAAATGAAACTCATTTGCCAGGGTGGGTTTGTGTTTTGAATTCCATTCTGACAGGGGTGATAGATTTGCATTTATTCATTCACAATCTCTGGTTCTGTCTTCTGTGATCAATAGCACCCATTTATGAGATGACAGTTCAGAGTTAAGCTATAGCTGTGGAACTGAACAAAGCCAACTGACCTGCACGGCAATTGAATTAATGATCTGGAACTGATAAGCATCACACTCAGATGAACTGAAATAAGTAGACATCGACTACCATCATGAAGACATAGACTAAAGATAATAAGACGCAAGGAAGAGCAATATTTCTTTGTCACTCTTGTGAGTTCATTCATTAAAGGGTTACAAATAAAACCAGCTATCTTGTGAGCAAGTGTCCTGTTACCATAAACCATATTAAAGCGAATCCCAGCACATTTCTTCATTTCAGATTCCAGTCATATTATTGCAAAGCCTACCTTTTCTTTTATGGAAGCTGAAAACTTCAGTCTGCAGATCATAAGTTGCAGAAAAGCAAAGAATAAAACCAGACACCAAATAAGGTTAAACACATATTCCACTCCCATTATTCCTGCCTAACCTCTCCCCTCAAGCAAGCATAAATATTTGGGGAAAGAGTAAAATAAATACAAATTGAATTAGATGCTATTATTGCCCAGTTGATTTTTTTGTAGCACTTCTAGGTATGTAACTATACATGGGGATGGGTATTAATTTTTTATAAAGTAAAATTATTGCTTTTTGAAATGAGACAAGAAGTCTGATCAAAAGGGTCCCAAAATTTCTGACAATTTCCAAAATAACTAACACCACTCAAATCTTAGATTCTCCCTAACTGCTCCACCAGGCACATCCAGGGTTTGGCCTCAGGATTTCTTATTTCACTTGAAAGATCTCTTATTTCAGATGACCTGTTAACCAAATTAAGAAAAAATATTTTTTAAAGATAAAAAGCAAGCTTTGTAATTGGGGGAATCTAAATTTTCAAATTGAACAAAAGGTAAGTTGCCTTTTCTCTGTAGCTAGATGGGAATCCTCTATAGCAGACTGAGTATGGGAAATGAAAAGCTTTCCCTTTCTTAATGGAATTGAAACAAAGGAGATCCGAATTTGTAATATACCTTTGTTTTCAGGGATCTTGTCAGAGTGAGTGAACCACACATAGTTAAGGATATCATCTATGGCTGATTCATGGCAATGGCGGAGGAGTAGGAGACCTAAATTTCGTCTGGTCCCAGGAATTCAGCTAGATAGGGATCAAACCATTCTGAACACCTATGAACTCAACAGGAGATCGAAGAAAAGAATAGCAGCAACTCTCTGAACAGAAACGCGACCACTTTCTAGAAGGTAGGACGTGTGGAGAAGTGAATCCGAGTTGATATTCGGGAGGATAGACGGCAGGGGAGGGGCCTCCGTTGGCCGCTTCTGGCAAGTGATAGAGCAGTGGAGTACAAAATTGGAACTTTTAGAAGTTGGCTCCGCTGAGGGACGTCACTCCAGTGGCTAAGCGGGGGGTGGAACCCTCGCGGGACAGTGTGGTCTCGGGACCCTTGGGGTCACAGGAAGACCAGGGGTGCCTGACTGCGGCAGAGCTCCCGGGTATCAGAGCAGGGAAGCCGGCTGCAGAGACGGAGCTGAGGCGCGAGCACTCAGCTCAGGGTTGCCATAAACCGTGATCTGCGGCTCAGTTGGGCCACTGCTCCTCCAGCAGGGACCCAACAAGTGGCAGATCCGGGGAGACTCCCCTTCCTCCCCCAGGAGGAGCGGCGCAGGAGTGCACCACAGGGATCTGCTGGGTTTGGAGACTCCACACGGGGTCAGGTGCCAGAGATAGAAATGCTCGGTCACAGGCCGGGTGAGCACGGAGTGCAGCCAGAAACCAGGGAGATGGGAGTGACTGACTACTTTTCTCTGGGGGCGCACTGAGGAGCGGGACCCCGAGTTCTCAGCACTCTGGGGCGGAGATTGGGACGCCGCCATTTTCACTCTCGGCCTCCAAAGCTGTACGGAGAGCTTCCAGGGAACAAAAGCTCCAGAGAGCAAACCCGAGCAGATTACTTAGCCCGGACCTGGCAAGGGCGGGGCAATTCCGCCTACAGCAAAGACATTTGGGAACCATGGCAACAGGCCCCTCCCCCAGAAGATCGGCAAGAACAGCCAGCCAAGACCAAGTTTACCGATGCAGAACTCCAGCGCTAGGGGAATAATGCACATAGAATCCATGGCTTTTTTCCCATGATTCTTTAGTCTTTCAAAGTTAATTTTTTTTAACTTTCTTTTTCTTTTGTTCTTTTTTTTTTGAATTTTTCTTTTTCCCTTTTTCAACCAACATCTTATCAATCCCTTTTTAAAAAAATCTTTTATTTTTCATTTTTAGAGTCATATTCTACCCCTTCATAGTAACTAACCTTGTTTTTGGTATATATATATAAGTTGTTCTATCTTTAAAATTATGGGATACAGTTTCTTCTAACAGAACAAAATATACCCTAAATCTCTAGTGTCTGGCTTTGTTCTAGTCTCCTGCCTGAGCACATTCTCCCCCCCTTTTTTTTTAAATCCTCTTCTTTCTTTTTTCAACCAACTTCTTATATTATCAATTCCTTTTACAAAATCTTTTATAATTTTCATCTTTACAGTCATATTCCATCCCTTCATCGTATTTACCCTTATTTTTGTACATATATAAGTTTTTCTTTCTTTAAAATTTTGGGAGGCACTTCCTTCTAACAGACCAAAATACGCCCAAAATATAGTGTGTGGCACTGATGTATGCACCAGCCTGATCATATTTCATCATATTCTGTTTTTGTTTGTTTGTTTGTTTGTTTTTATCTTTTTCTTTTTCTTTTTTTTTTTATTTTTTCTTTCTTTCCCTTTCTTTTCCCCTGGTTTCAGGTCTCTTCTGATTTGTTTAGTGTATATTTTTCTGGAGTCATTGTTACCCTGTTAGCATTTTGTTCTCTCATTCATCTATTCTCCTCCAGACAAAATGACAAGAAGAAAAAAATCACCTCAAAAAAAAGAACAAGAGGCAGTACCAACTACCAGAGACGTAATCAATATGGACATCAGTAAGATGTCGGAACTAGGGTTCAGAATGACGATTTTAAAGGTACTAGCTGGGCTTGAAAAAAGCATGGAAGATATTAGAGAAACCCTTTCTGGAGAAATGAAAGAACTAAAATCTAACCAAGTCGAAATCAAAAAGCTATTAATGAGGTGCAATCAAAAATGGAGGCTCTAACTGCTGGATAAATGAGGCAGAAGAAAGGATTAGTGATCTAGAAGACCAAATGATGGAAAATAAAGAAGCTGAGAAAAAGAGAGATAAACAACTACTGGATCACGAGGGCCGAATTCGAGAGATAGGTGAAACATAAGATGAAACAACATTAGAAAGATTGGGAGCCCAGAAGAAGAAGAAAGAGAGAGAGAGGGGCAGAAGGTATATTGGAGCAAATTATAGCAGAGAACTTCCCTAATTTGGGGAAGGAAACAGGCATCAAAATCCAGGAGGCCCAGAGAACCCCCTTCAAAATCAATAAAAATAGGTCAACACCCCGACATCTAATAGTAAAAGTTATGAGTCTCAGAAACAAAGAGAAAATCCTGAAAGCAGCTCAGGAGAAGAGATCTGTAACCTACAATGGTAGAAACATTAGATTGGCAACAGACCTATCCACAGAGACCTCGCAGGCCAGAAAGGATTGGCATGATATATTCAGAGCACTAAATGAGAAAAATATGCAGCCAAGAATACTATATCCAGCTAGGCTGTCATTGAAAATAGAAGGAGAGATCAAAAGCTTCCAGGACAAACAAAAACTAAAGGAATTTGCAAACACAAAACCAGCCCTACAAGAAATATTGAAAGGGATCTTCTAAGCAAAGAGAGAGCCTAAAAGTAACATAGACCAGAAAGGAACACAGACAATATACAGGAACAGTCACCTTACAGGCAATACAGTGGCACTAAATTCATATCTTTCAATAGTTACCCTGAATGTAAATGGGCTAAATGCCCCAATCAAAAGATACAAGGTATCAGACTGGATAAAAAAACAAGACCCATCGATATGCTGTCTGCAAGAGACTCATTTTAGACCCAAAGACACCTCCAGATGGAAACTGAGGGGGTGGAACAATATTTACCATGCTAATGGAACCAAAAGAAAGCTGGGCTGGCAATCCTTATTTCAGACAAATTAGATTTTAAACCAAAGACTATAATAAGAGATGAGGAAGGACACTATATCCTACTTAAAGGGTCTATCCAACAAGAAGATCTAACAATTGTAAATATCTATGCCCTTGACATGGGAGCGGCCAATTATATAAGCCAATCAATAACAAATGCAAAGAAACACATCAACAATACAATAATAGTGGGGGACTTTAACACCCCCCTCACTGAAATGGACAGATCATCTAAGCAAAAGATCAACAAGGAAATAAAGACTTTAAATGACACACTGGACCAAATGTACCTCACAGATATATTCAGAACATTCCACCCCAAAGCAACAGAATACACATTCTTCTCTAGTGCCCATGGAACATTCTCCAGAATAGATTACATCCTAGGTCACAAATCAAGTCTCAACCAGTACCAAAAGTTTGGGATCATTCCCTGCATATTTGCAGACCACAATGCTTTGAAACTAGAACTCAATCACAAGAGGAAAGTTGGAAAGAACTCAAATACCTGGAGGCTAAAGAGCATCCTACTAAAGAATGAATGGGTCAACCAGGAAATTAAAGAAGAATTAAAAAAATTCATGGAAACCAATGAAAATGAAAACACAACTGTTCAAAATCTGTGGGATGCAGCCAAGGCAGTCCTAAGAGGAAAGTATATAGCAATACAAGCCTTTCTCAAGAAACAAGAAAGGTCTCTAATACACAACCTAACCCTACACCTAAAGGAACTGGAGAAAGAACAGCAAGTAAAGCCTAAACCCAGCAGGAGAAGAGAAATAATAAAGATCAGAGCAGAAATCAATGAAATAGAAACTAAAAGAACAGTAGAACAGATCAATGAAACTAGGAGCTGGTTTGTTGAAAGAATTAATAAGTTGATAAATTGCTGGCCAGACTTATCAAAAAGAAAAGAGAAAGGACCCAAATAAATAAAATCATTAATGAAAGGGGAGATATCACAACCAACACCAAAGAAATACAAACAATTATAAGAACATATTATGAGCAACTATATGCCAGCAAATTAGATAATCTGGAAGAAATGGATGCATTCCTAGAGATGTATTAACTACCAAAACTGAACCAGGATGAAATAGAAAACCTGAACAAACCTATAACCACTAAGGAAATTGAAGCAGTAATCAAAAATCTCCCAACAAACAAGAGCCCAGGGCCAGATGGCTTCCCAGGGGAATGCTACCAAACATTTAAAGAAGAATTAATACCTATTCTTCTGAAACTGTTCCAAAAAATAGAAATGGAAGGAAAACTTCCAAACTCGCTTCATGAGGCCACCATTACCTTCATCCCAAAACCAGACAAAGACCCCATCAAAAAGGAGAATTACACACCAGTATCCCTGATGAACATGGATGCAAAAATTCTTACCAATATACTAGCCAATAGGATCCAACAGTACATTAAAAGGATTATTCACCATGACCAAGTGGGATTTATCCCTGGGCTGCAAGGTTGGTTCAACATCCGCAAATCAATCAATGTGATACAATACATTAATAAAAGAAAGAACAAGAACCATATGATCCTCTCAATAGATGCAGAAAACGCATTTGACAAAGTACAGCATCCTTTCTTGATCAAAACTCTTCAGAGTATAGGGATAGAGGGTACATACCTCAATATCATAAAAGCCATCTATGAAAAACCCACAGTGAATAATATTCTCAATGGGGAAAAACTGAGAGCTTTCCCCCTAAGGTCAGGAACATGGCAGGGATGTCCACTATCACCACTGCTATTCAACATAGTACTAGAAGTCCTAGCTACAGCAATCAGACAACAAAAAGAAATAAAAGGCATCCGAATCAACAAAGAAGAAGTCAAACTGTCATTCTTTGCAGATGATATGATACTTTACATGGAAAACCCAAGAGACTCCACCCCAAAACTGCTAGAACTCATACAGGAATTCAGTAAAGTGGCAGGATATAAAATCAATGCACAGAAATCAGTGGCATTCCTATACACCAACAACAAGACAGACAAAAGAGAAATTAAGGAGTCCATCCCATTACAACTGCACCCAAAAACCAGAAGATACCTAGGAATAAATCTAACCAAAGAGGCAAAGAATCTATACTCAGAAAACTATAAAATACTCATGAAAGAAATTGAGGAAGACACAAAGAAAGGGAAAAACGTTCCATGCTCATGGATTGGAAGAACAAATATTGTGAAGATGTCAATGTTACCTAGAGCAATCTACACATTCAATGCAATCCCTATCAAAATACCATCCACTTTTTTCAAAGAAAGGGAACAAATAATCCTAAAATTTGTATGGAACCAGAAAAGACCCCGAATAGCCAGAGGAATATTGAAAAAGAAAAGCAAAGCTGGTGGCATCACAATTCCGGCCTTCAAGCTCTATTACAAGGCTGTCATCATCAAGACAGTATGATACTGGCACAAAAACAGACACATAGATCAATGGAACAGAATAGAGAGCCCAGAAATGGACTCTCAACTCTATGGTCAACTAATCTTTGACAAAGCAGGAAAGAATGTCCAACGGGAAAAAGACAGTCTCTTCAACAAATGGTGTTGGGAAAATTGGACAGCCACATGCAGAAGAATGAAACTGGACCATTTCCTTACACTACACACAAAAATAGACTGAAAATGGTTGAAAGACCTCAATGTGAGTCCATCAAAATCCTAAAGGAGAACACAGGCAGCAACCTCTTCGACCTCAGCTGCAGCAACTTCTTCCTAGAAACATCGCCAAAGACAAGGGAAGCAAGGGCAAAAATGAACTATTGGAACTTGGTCAAGATGAAAAACTTTTGCACAGCAAAGGAAACAGTCAACAAAACCAAAAGACCACCAACAGAATGGGAGAAGATATTTGCAAATGACATATCAGATAAAAGGCTAGCATCCAAAATCTATAAAGAACTTATGAAACTCAACACCCAAAGAACAAATGATCCAATCAAGAAATGGGCAGAAGACATGAACAGACATTTTTCCAAAGAAGACATCCAAATGACCAACAGACACATGAAAAAGTGCTCAACATTGCTTGGCATCAGGGAAATCCAAATCAAAACCTCAATGAGATACCACCTCACACCAGTCAGAATGGCTAAAATTAACAAGTCAGGTAACGACAGATGCTGGAGGGGATGCAGAGAAAGGGGAACCCTCCTACACTGTTGGTGGGAATGCAAGCTGGTGCAGCCACTCTGGAAAACAGTATGGAGGTTCCTCAAAAAGTTGAAAATAGAGCTACCATATGATCCATCAATTGCACTACTGGGTATTTACCCCGAAGATACAAATGTAGGGATCTGAAGGGGTACGTGCACCCCGATGTTTATAGCAGCAATGTCCACAATAGCCAAACGTTGGAAAGAGCCAAGATGTCCATCGACAGATGAATGGATAAAGAAGATGTGGTATATATATACAATGGAATATTATGCAGCCATCAAAAGGAATGAAATTTTGCCATTTGCAACAACGTGGATGGAACTGGAGGGTATTATGCTGAGCGAAATAAGTCAATCAGAGAAAGACATGTATCAAATGTCCTTGCTGATATGAGGAATTCTTAATCTCGGGAAACAAACTGAGAGTTGCTGGAGTGGTGGGGGGTGGGAGGGATGGGGTGGCTGGGTGATAGACATAGGGGAGGGTATGTGCTATGGTGAGCGCTGTGAATTGTGTAGGACTGTTGAATCACAGACCTGTACGTCTGAAACAAATAATACATTATATGTTAAAAAAAGAAGAAGAAGAAAACAGGAAAGGAAAAATGAAGGGGGGGTAGTTAGAGGAGGGGGCGAACCATGAGAGACTATGGACTCTGAGAAACAAACTGAGGGTTCTAGAGGGGAGGGGAGTGGGGGGATGTGTTAGCCCAGTGATGGGTATTAAAGAGGGCACGTACTGCATGGAGCACTGGGTGTTATACGCAACAATGAATCATGGAACACTACATCAGAAACTAATGATGTACTGTATGGTGATTAACATGACATAACAAAAAAAAAAAAAGGATATCATCTATGCAGGGTCTATTGTCCTAGCCACTGGCTTGCTTATTTCTGAATTCAGTTCTAAATGTTTAGATTAAACTGTGAAGCTAGGTGAGTCAAAAAAAATTGCCAGCTTATGAAATAAAACATTGAACAACAATCACATTCTCTGATGAAACAACTAAAACACTTCAGTTAGTTATGGTCCTTCTAAGGCTATTTAATGGCTAAGCTGAGAAATTAGTGATTAAGTCTCCTTGAAAACATAATGGGCACCAAGGTTTTGGTGTTTAACTAGAGGAACAATCAGTGACTCTCAGGGCTGCTATATATATACAGTAGATCTTAGGAACATAGAAATGCAGATTTTTCCATAATAATTACTGAGGCATTAGAAAAATGTGTGTAAATTTATAGATGTCTTCAGCTAAAGAACATTTTTCCTAGAATGGGAAAAAACTGAAATGACCCAAGTTCTGCAATAAAGATTGGGTTCTTTAACATAGTTCATTTACAAAGAAGCATAAAGCAGAAACTTTGAGATCTAGGGTTCTTGGTCACTCCTGAAAGGTTTAGCAACCTATGTACAGAAACACAGAAATGCACAAATCCTAAGTGTAAAAATTTAATGAATATTCTCAAAATAAACACACTTGTGTAACCCTACCCACATCAAAAAGTAAAATATCATCAATACCCAGAAGCTTCCTTTTGCCTCCTGCCAACCACCGTCTACCCCTTCTCCCCAAATAACCACTACTCAGGAAAGTTTTGCCTGTTCTTGAATTTTATATTAATGAATCATACCATACGTACTCTTCTCTACAGGCATACCTTGTTTTATTGTGCTTTGCTTTATTGTGCTTTGCAGATACTGTTTTTGTGACAATACTGCATCGAATAAGTCTATCAGTACTATTTTTCCAACAGCATGTGTTCACTTCACGTCTCTGTGTCACATTCTAGTAATTGCCAAAATATTTTGAACTTTTCCATTATTATTTTATTTGTTATGGTGATCTGTGTTCAGTGATTATGACTCACTGAAAGCTCAGATGATTGGTGGCATTTTTAGCAATCAAGTGTTTTTTAAGTAAAGCAGGTACATTGTTTGTTTAGATGTAATGCTATTGTACACTTAATAAACTACAATATAGTGGAAACATAGCTTTCATATGCACTGGGAAACCAAAAAATTAATCAGATTCCCTTTAATGCAATATTTGCTTTGTTGTGGTAGCCTGGAACTGAACCCACAACATCTCCAAGGTATGCCTCTATCTGGCTTAGTCAAAATTGCTCGCTATTATGGTTGTAAATTTCATCCGTGTTATTTCATGTAGCAGTAACTCAGTCATTTCCATTGCCATGCAGCATTCTGTTGAATAGATACACCATAAATTTGTATCTATTCTACTACATTTTGTTTAGTTTTAAGTGTTTGGCTATTACAAATAGTGATACAATGAGCATTCTTGTACATATTGTATGGCAGTCAAATGTACACATTTGTTATGGTCTCAATCTTAATGTTCCCCCACATTCATATGTTGAAATTTTCATATCCACTGTGATAGTATTAGAAGTGGGGCCTTTGGGAGGTGCTTAGGTCATAAAGGTGGAGCCCTCATGGATGAATTTAGTGTTCTTATAAAAGAGACCCCACAGAACTCCCTTGGCCCTTCCCTATGTGAGGATACAACAAGCAGTCTGAGACTCAGAAAGAGCCCTCACCCAAGCTGGCACCCTGATCTCAGACTTTCAGACTCCAGAACTGTCAAAAATGAATATCTGTTCTTTATAACTTGTGGTATTTTGTTATACAGCCTAAATGGACTAAGGTAATATTTCAGTTGGGTATATAGCTACAACAGGAATCATAGGGTCATGGGATATGATTATATCCAGTTTCATTAGGTACTACCAGTTTCACAAAGTGGTTTTACCAATTTACACTCCCACCAGCAATGTATGAGAATTCCAATTGCTCCATATCTTGGTCATTATTTGGTATTGTACTTTTTAGCCATCTTCTAGGTGTGATATGGCATCATAATGTGGTTTTAAGTTGCATATCCCTAACAACAAAGGCAGTTGAGCATCTTCTTTATGTTCATAAGCCCTTTGAATATTTATTTTTTGAGGACTTGTTCAAATATTTTGCCAATTTTTCTTATTACTGTGTTATTTTTATATATTGTGGACATTAATTGGATATACATATTGCAAAATATTCTCCACACTATACCTTGCATGTATTCACCAAATGACATCTTTTGAGGAACAGAATTTAATATTAGCATAGTTCAATTTATCAAGCTTTTCCTTAGTTTCTAGCACTGCACTTCAGTCCAGTTATGCTGGACCCTTGCTGTTCCTCAGTTGTGCCAGATATCTTTCCACTTCTTTACTTGTTACTTGCATACATATATTCACATGGCTTACTCTCTTCTGGTCTCTGTTCAAATGAGTCCTTGTCAGAGCACAGGTCTGGGCCTGGTCTTCCCTGGCTTATCTATATAAAATAAGACACAAGAACACTTACCTACCCTGCTTTGCTCCCAGTATTTTCTACTCCCTATCCTCTGCTTTATTTTCTTTTTATCATCCATAACTACCTAATATATTATTTATTTGTTGATTTTCTCTCTCCCTGACTCACACTACAATGTAAGCTCCATGTGAGGACAGGAAATTTGTCTGTTTTGATCAATCATCTCTGCCCAGAATAATACCTGGCACATAACAGGTATTCAAAAATATATATTTTTTTGCTAAATGAATGAATAAATTGTGTCTAAGTATGAATTTATTTTTATCTTTCTCATGACTCTGTGCTTTTTCTGAGTGCTCAAGTCTTTCTTCAATTCTGAAAATTGTCAACTATTATGTCTCTTAATTAACCTCTTCCTTATTTTCTCTTCTGCATTGTATACTAGACACATGTTGGAGGTTTTAGAGATCTATCTTTCACATCTTTAAACTTCTCTTAAATATTTCCTATCGATCCCACTAGGCTACATACTAGAAGATTTCCTCAGAGCTGTTGTCCAATTCAGTGATTCTCTCTTTAGCTTTGTTTAGTCTACTGTTAATTCATCGATTAAGATTTTTATTTCAGTAACTATATTTTCTATTTCTATAATATTTATTTGGATGATTTTCAATCTGCACATTTTTTCTTCAATGCTGTGTTTCTGTTTTGTGAATAACCTTATTTCTCAAGAGATAACTAAACATTTTAGGCATACCTATTTCAGAGATTTTCTTAGGTAGGTCTTGTTCTCCTCAGGTATGAATACTCCCATTTGTTTTATCTGCTAACTCTATCTCGTTGCATAATTTATAATGTTTTTCATATGCAGTGGGAATTATTTACAAAAGTTCCATGTGTCCTGGGTTAGAGAGGTTTACCCCATGAGTCAAATTTATAATTTCTTCCACTAAAGTCCTTTAAGGTTCACTGATTTCAGAACAGTTTTTATGACACTCTTTTAGGTCTATATTTTTGTACCATTTGGGAGATGAATTTTGGCTATCTACTAATGCACACCTTGAGACAGAATGGGAGGATTTGGCCAGCTCTGTTATTTTAAAAGTAAAAAGCATTCTCCACCTCCAGCAGGGGGCTACACTGAAGCTTTGAATAAAGTCGTAATAGAAGTATGACCTTTCCCTGGCATTTTTGTTTTATCCATATATTTCTCTTAGAGATACTGTTGCAACCAAATAGAATTTATATATATTGTGATCCTGTATTCAGGCCTAGTATTATCTTGTTCAAACACTATTTTCACTGATGATTGGACATCTAGATGCAAATATTCAACAGGTAGTTGAACATAAGGCAAGAGTGCTCAGAGGACAAGTCAAAGACACAGAAAACTGTTTATGTGACTGTCCACAATTAATAAAATATTTGGAATTGTGTATTCTATTGACACCCAATAGCATAATTACTGTTTACCTAGAAAATCAGAAGACAAGGCAAGTTAACAAAGCAAAATCTCTTCAGTATTTTCTTGCACTCAAATTTCAAAAGTCATTTAATAAACATTTATTAACAGCCTATTGTATGTGGAATACTCTTCCACATTCATTAGTGTGACAATCATTCCTGAATAAAATTAGAGCATCAGTGTGTAAAAGAGAGGATCAAAGAATGGGAGAGGTCAATAGCCAAATAATCTATGTGAAGGATCATAAGTTTTTGGAAAAATCATTTACCATAGTAATATGTTACACTTCACATACAAAATTGCTAATACTTAACTTCCCTGTTATTTTGGCTGTCTATTTGCAGGTGGTGATAGATTTGTCTTGATCCATTTCCTCTCCTGCCCAGTTCCTGTTGTGAATGACAGTATGCATTTATAAAACAACTGACAAAGGTTTAGGAAGAGTGGATAACTATAGAATGATACAAAGTTGATTTGCTCTATTAAGGTTCTACATCTTGAGCTTGGCCTCATTAGCAGCCTAGCCACCTGAGCTAACCAAGTATAACCAGAAACTTTTTTTAAGGACAAAGTTTATTATGTTGCAGCAGACAAGACAAGCTGTCAGCAGCACCTTAGCAGATTCTGATGGCTCTCTAGAGAAAGGTAATTCTGTCTGCATTCTCCATAGCTGTAAAAACACCAGGAGTTGATATCTGAGCCTATTTCATGGGGGAAAAAAAAGGCATTTAAAAGGTGGAAACATTGGAGGCAGTAAAACAAATAACACAGGCCACCAACAGTATTTGGGAACACGTCTGTATTCATAGCATAGTTTTTTACGTCAGAATTACTGGAGTCATTCATCATTACAAATGTTTCCTTAATAACTTCCAGGAGGCAAAAAGGATTGGAATTTCCTATACCTGAAACATACATGAGAGTAAAAAGCAAGATTGAATCAGGAATGTCTTCCTGTAAAGTGGGTCAGCCTTTATGTTAAGCTTTATCTTTTCAAAGATGTTTAATAAAACAGCTAAAATAAAGATGGAGTGTATGCAGAACAGTTAAGGTAACAAATTCAAATTTTCTTATTTTCCAGTCTCTTGCCAATATTAGCAGGAGTATTTAAAGAATTCTTTGGTAAATGGGGCTCCTGGGTGACTCAGTCGTTACGCGTCTGCCTTCGGCTCAGGTCATGATCCCTGGATCCAGGGATTGAGCCCCTCATCAGGCTCCCTGCTTGGCGGGTAGCCTGCTTCTCCTTCTCCCACTCCCCCTGCTTGTGTTCCCTCTCTCGCTGTGTCTCTCTCAGTCAAATAAATAAATAAAATCTTTAAAAAAAATTTTTTTTTAAAGAATTCTTTGGTAAATCATTAGAATGATATTCCATTGTTTCCTAAATTATCTGAGAGTTTACTGTGGAACTGTATAATAACTAACTTCCTATACAAGTTCTTTCCTTCATGTCTTACATGTTCTTTGGCTGCAGAAATAGATGAAAAGAATTAAAGAGTGGGCAAAACTCAGTAGTGGTTGTCATTCTGATAGTCTTTTTTAATGGGGCTCTATAAAACCATAACAATGAACATTATGTGCTGTAATTAGTCCTCCAATGGTTATAAAAACCTTGGCTAGAATGTAATTGTTACATCCATTACATTTTTTATTCAGGTAACTTCAAATTAAGCAATGCAGTGAACTGTGTTTGGACATGATGATTTATATGCACCAACCCTCAATTTGAGGATACTATTTTGTTATTCATCTCACTATTCCCAAATACATTTTTATTTCCTTTATTTTTTTCTTTTCTTCCCTTAGATTATCTCCTACAAATTTACCAAGTACAATTTATCATACCCATGCATTCATTCACCTGTAATGCATTCACAGCCCACTACACTCAGTGACAGAAACAAATGATCAGCCAAAACAAAATTAACCCTTTGTCTCAAAGATTACAGAGGAGCGGGGATCAGGGAAGACAATCAAATAATGACACAAAAGTGAAAAACTGATAATTGCTATAAAATGAGAAAGACATGACAATATGAGAGCTTATAATAAGGAGTTTGATGTATTCAGGTAGGGCTTTCCCAAGAAAGCGACACTTGTGTTGGAAGGATGACTAAGAGCTAACCAGGTACAAAATGGAAGAAAGACAGACTTGTGTGCAAATGTCCTATGTAGACTTTCTAATAACTGGTTATAGACTTGTAAGAATGTAGATAAATTGGTCTTATTCCTAGGGCTAAATATGCTCCTAATTCTAACTAGCCAGGGAGGGTACATTTTTCAGGATCGAATTCAAGAGAAAGCATTTGTTTTGTCATCCAGTTCTTTTATTTCTTAATCATCTTTGGCAGAAGAAAGAAAGAACAAAGTTCTAAGTTTGTTGTAGTTGAATTAAAGGTCTCTTTCATCACCCAGAGCACAGATCCAGGACTTTTGCACATGGTAGCTACAGAGCTTGATGCACATGAGTTTTCTCTTTATTTTTATTCTCTGCATTATGCTTAGTACCCAGTTATAAATAAAGTGTGATGAGCTATCTTGGTTTGATGTGTGATTATGCTGTAGTTTGCATTTTATTTCTATAATTCATGAGAATTTACTATAGAAAAGCATTTTAAAATGAAATGTAGGGGAAAGTGATTGTTAAAGCTTAGTATAAAAATAAATGAATTTCTTCCAAAAAAACAAATGAGAGTATTACTGTAAAAAATTATCAAATTATCAATCTGAGCCATTTCAAACTGCTTTAGAAAATATTGGCTTTCATTTTACGTCAGTGTGATATCTAAATGATCATTTTTACTCTATCATTGTCAATCACTAACTTAAATATGTATAACTGAAGACCACCAAACATAGTCTATCTTGAGAAATATTAACAGCTAAATTCTTGAAAAATATATTGACACAATATCCTTTGAAGGCTAAATACTAGATAAGGGCAAATGAAGAAGAAGTTTGGTTTAGTTAGATAATAAGGCCATGAATGCTATAAACAACAAAAATTTCTAGCATTCCTATGTACATGTGTGTGTATGTATATGTGTGTGTGTATATATACATATATATGTGCATATATATATAGAGAGAGAGAGACTTACCATGCCACAAATACTAATTATAAAATTATAATTTGGGATAAGTTAAGTCACTCAATATCTTCCTCCAATTAGCCAATGGTTAACTTCTCGTGTATCTATGTGTATTGACCACTAATTCAAATTGATCATTTCAGAAAATAAAACTTAGTAAATATTAAGGGTTTAAATAAACAGGACATGTATTATAAAGAAAGAATCTAAATAATACTCAAAAAATAATCTTTACCTATTACATAGTTACATTTCATTAATTCCATTAACAAATTTCATTAAGCTCCTACTGCACTAAGTACTGGAAGATCCTGAAAAAGAACACAAAGCTCTTAACACAATGGTGCTTAACAATTTTTAGAATTATACAATAACTGACAAGCTTTTTCTTTAGGCCTCAAACCAAACCAAAAACACATGAAAGTTTTGCTCATTCTGATTCTTCTCCTTTTCTAAATACTATGTCTACACCTTTCGAACACATGACAACACCTGATTGGGCTTGTGTAATAATATAACAATGAATTTCATAAATGTAGCCTAGCCACAACCCTATGGAATTTTATAATTCAATAGAAATAGGCTAATAGTAATTGTTATATTTACATGGTATTTTACAATTCCAAAAGTGCTTCACACAAAACATCTCGTTTGTCTATGTGTGCTGCTATAGTAATGCATATAGTGATATTAGAAATTGATGAGTGCTTATGAAGATCAACAGAATAAGAACTTCTAAGTAAGACACACATGAAAAGCAAGGCATACATCCAACACAATTCAAAACCTGAGGAAAGATAAGGCAAATCCTCATGAGCATATGGTTCTGCACTATATCCGTACTGAAAGACTTTGAAAAGACATGAGATTTCAGGATGCATTCAACTGACAGAAAGGGTCCACTTAATAGGTTAAGATAAAGGAAGTACAAGAAGATATTCCAAGGACAAAGTACTACTTTGGAAAAGGCGCAGACTTTTATAATATAAATTTATGCAAAGGTTTACAACCATGTAGCTTGTCTCACTCTGTATTGCCTACAAAAGTGCTGTTGGGATCAATACCAGAGTCTATAAATGAACAAGATATAATTCATCCAATATTTCCATCTTGCTTCTTTTATTTCAGGTTTTTGAATCTTTTAAGTGCAGTTAAAACAAGTTGACAAGCAAAGCCTTCTAAGCCTTCTTATAACTAATCTTATTTCCCAACATGTAATGTAAGACCTTTGAATCATAGTAACTAACTTGAATAAGTGACCTAGTGTCATTCTGATTATGAGAAGAGGCCATCTGTTCATTGTCCTAGAAGACTAAGCACTGCTCTGACTTAACTTTTTTACAACAGTGATTTTTCACTTTGGCAAGCATTGCATTTATTGTTTGTTTCATCACGATAAAGATTCTATTTTGGCATCCAAATGCTGTATATTTTCTTCTTTGGCATTATATGAGCATTCATTCTTCTTCATTCTATGGGAAATTTATTCAGTGCCAATTAGAAGAATAAACTGCAAGATGGTGACAGCTCTGTTACATCAGAAATCACACACAAACTAGTTTCTTCCTGCTATGAACCAGTTACAGAGATATTGCTTCAATAAATTTTCTCTCTCAAATTTCAAATAATTACTAGGTTAAGCCATATGAAATTGCCAATATTCAATTGTTTGACTCTAAAAAGTTGCAAATTTTTATGGTTCTGCCTAGTAAGTGAGCCAGAGATTCCACATACTTTTGTTCCTGAAAGTTAGCCAGATATCTGCACCCCATGTTTACTGCAGTATTACTTACAATAGCCAAAAGATAAAAAAGAACTTTAATGTTCATCAATGGGTGAATGGATAAAGAAAATGTGGTATATATAAAAGATGGAATATTATTTGGCCAAAAAGAGAAAGAAGGAAATCCTGCCATTTGTGACAAAATGAGGACATGATGCTAAGTAAGGTAAGTCAGACACAGAAAGACAAATGCTGTGTGATTCACTTGTACGTGGAATCTAAAAAAGCCAAACTCATAGAAATGGAGAGTAGAATGGTGTTTGTCAAGGACTAGAGGGTAGGGAAATGGGGAGATGTTGGTCAAATGATATAAATGTCCAGCTATGAAATGAAGAGTTCTAAAATAAATAATACATACCTACCTACATAAATACATAAATAAATAAACATGATAGTTCTGGGGATCTACTGTACAACATGGTGACTATAGTTAATATTGTATATTCACAAGTTGCCAAGATAGTACATCTTAAATGTTCTTACCATAACGACAACAAAGAATGGTAATTATCTGAGGTAATGTGTTAACTAGCCTTATTGTGGTAATCATTTGGCAATATATATGTGCATCAAAGCGTCACATTGTGTACCTTAAACTTGCACAATATTGTATTTAAATTTTATATCAAAAAAGCCACCCCTGAAGCCTGAGGCCAGTGGGCATCAGTCACAGGGGTCTAGGTTGACATCTTGCTCATGCAGAGCCAGAGGCAAGGGCTGGCTGCAAGTGCAGATCCCAGGTACTGGGTGAGTAGGGAGTGAGAGGGATTCAGGAAGCTGGCACCTGGGAACACAAAAAACAGTGGGGCAAACACCAGTGAAATCTGCAAAGGATCTGCAGTGGTTGTACTGGTGGTTGGTTTCTTCAGTGGTGAGAGCCGCTGGGATCCTCTGCAGAGCAAGTCACTGGGAACAACTGTAACTCTCACAATGTGTTTCGTACTAGTAGCCCCTGCCCTCCTTCCCTGTCCCTAGTCATCACTCTATGTCTCAGCTTTGCCAGTCTCTGCCTGGGGTGAAAATGAAGTGGGTCTTTCATGTAGTCCCCTGAAAGGCTGGGGAAGCTAATTGCTCACCCCATTCTCCCTTTCCTGGCCAAGAGAACTCTTTGTAGGGGAACTGTTGGCACCAAGCAATGCAACCTGGGGAATGTGATGATGAAGGCAAAATGAAGTTGTCCTTTCTTCCCTTCTCATGCTATTATTCTAGGTTTTTTGTTCCACTGTGCTGCTAAAGTTTTGTAAGCAGACTCCTGAGCTCTCCTACAGCTGTTTTTGTTCATGGATGGCTGTCTAGTTGTTGATCTTTGTGGGAAGATGTTGATCTTTGTGGAAAGATCTTCTATTCTGCCATCTTGGTGACATCACTCCTTAATATTCCTATTCTAATGTAAATTCCATCACATAGAATTTAGATTGTAAGTGTTCTTGATTTAAATAAATTCTGTTTTAAGTCAGTTACTTTTAGTATAGAATTTTATGGTTTTTGTCAGCTTCCTGGAATTGATCTTCAAATTCTTCATTGAGGGAAAATTAGAAGCTTTAAATATACTCTCTTGAGAATGTGTGAATTATAAAAATTAATAGAAGAAAAAAACTAACAGAAGATATATTTATTTATATTTAATTTCATGCCTAAGAAAATGAGTTGTAAGTCTATGGTATT
Source organism: Phoca vitulina (assembly GCF_004348235.1). NCBI lineage: Eukaryota > Metazoa > Chordata > Mammalia > Carnivora > Phocidae > Phoca > Phoca vitulina. The sequence goes on from NW_022589767.1 coordinate 7,182,414, forward strand.
TAGAAGAGGCATAAGTGAGAACCTTTGTACAAAAACAGATACTATCATGATCTCTGTTCTGTGAATTTAAGTTTCATTTTAACTAGGAAACTGTAAATTAGAATATTGAATGGGACTTTACCCTTTTTCAAAAGGAAATATCTTAACAAACAACGTGTAATGTAGAGTTCGATTGAAAACTGAAGAGTCCTTTTCTCAACAGAATTACTTAACTTATACATCAAGGAAATGCAGTAGACATCAGGAATTTAGACTTCATCAAGGCTGAAAGCCTTGACAAAGTCTTTTTTAATACCCTCGTGAAAGAGAAAGAGAAAAGATACTGAATGCTAATACAATTGGATGGATTTCAAATGAATTGAAAAGCCATTTCTTGAGGATACTGATTAATGAAATGATGTCACAGTCTGTGGGTTTTGCTTTCAGCCCTGTCTTGTTCAACGATTTTATCAATGACTTGAATGAAGACAGCAAATATATGTGTGTTAAATTTGCAGATGATACAAAGCTGGGAAGTATAGGGAATAAGTTGGATGACACTATGCCAGTATCATAAGCCAAAAAGATCTTGACAGGCTAGAGAGATGGACCAAACCTAACAAGATGGAATTTAATAAGGATAAATGTAAAGTCAATACAACAACAACAAGAAGAAAAAAGAAAAGAACCCTGCTATTGAAGTACAAGCTGAGGGATCTGTGGCTTAAGGGCAGCAGGTGAAATGAAGACTAAGGAATTCAGTTGAATTCACAGTAAGCTCACTATTAGCCAATAGTATGAATTGTGATTAGAGACTTGCTCTTTAGACTCAACAAGATGGAAAGTTAAAAAAAAAAAAGGGAAGATGGAAAGTCATGGATCTGACACTTATTAGGGATTAAACTTGGCAAATTACTTAATTTCTCCAAACCATAATTTCTTTATGTAAAACAAGAGTGATACTAGGAAAATTCTCAATGCGAAGTCTACTACGTTAGTTTTTTTATGGAAGTGCTGACCCTGAATTCTTGAATCTTTAATGATTACTGAGAATTTCCTTAAATACATCACAGCCTCTTTTTTCTCATCTTTCAATGGGAGGAGAGGTAGAGAAGAAGACATGAGGGTGGAAATGAAAACAAGAGAAGAAAGAAATCTACCAATATTCACTGAGCCACTACTTTGGTCCAGGTGCCATGTAAGGTACTCTAGGTACATGAGCTCACTTAGTTCACATAACTAAATGTAACAAAGATGTCATCATTTCCATTTAAGATATGAGAAAACTGAAGCTTAGAGGGAGTGGTTATCCCAAAGTCAAAATGCAGAAATTAGCACAACTGGACTTTGTGCCCAGGTCAGGACTCCAGGACCAGACTCTTTCTGCCACCCCCATTCACCTCAAAACAGGGTCCTCAGTTATCACCTAATGACAAACATCCTCAACATTCTTTCACTCTACCTACACAGTCTGAAATTCAACTTAAAACATTATTCTATTACCACATTTATATTAATGTTATTTGGTTGGTTCAATCCGTGAGAACTTATTTTAACACATTAAATTATGTCTATGACTCAACTTGCCTATATAAAGCAATTCAGTAGGCATGATGACATTCCTGATAGTCACCCATTTCTTTAATAGTAACCCTTCCCATAAGTGGTTCCGGAAGAGCTTTTTCTCCCCTGGGCCTTTTGTTTTTAACCTAATTATGCTTCCTTTGTGCTTTAAGTCATTTCTTCTGTCTTTATTTTCCACGAGCTGCATATGAGCAAACCTTGAAGCAGGCCAGCAGCAGCAGAATTATCTCTTGTATAAGCTGAAAGAAAAAAATTATTTCAACTAATAAAAAAATGCAATGCTATGCATTTGTAGTTTACCATCTCTACTAAAGGAATTTAGAAAGAGACCGTAGGGGAAAGATATGGATACAGGAAGACCATTCTATGCCATCCACTGTCAAAGCCCTATGCCACCTGCGTGCTATCATCCGTCAAAACCCAAGTCAAGCATCACATTTTCTGTGAAGACCTGCCTGACCACATCCCTTCCCCAGGGGAGATTTGATTGCTCTTTCCTTTGCTCCATGCCTTTTCATAACTTTTATATAATGCACATTATACCATATTGCAAATATTTGCTGATGTAACAAGATATTAAATGATAAGTTTCAATGGAGGCATCAACACAATAGATGTTATATTCCAAAGGAAGTGCCCGGCCACTTAGAGAATTTTTAAAATAGTTTATTAGGAACAATGCCTGAATCCCTCATCCACATCAAAAAAATTTTTTTAATGAAAATGGAGATTGGGGAGGATTTTCTGAGCTGGTTTTTTTCTAAGACTGTGCTTAGAGTCATATCTTCCATGGGGGAGCCCTCAAGCCTCTGGAGGGAGCATCATTGAGTCTGGTTTTTGGGGGTTTTTTTTTAAAGATTTTATTTATTTATTTGAGAGAGAGAAAGAGAATGAGAGAGAGAGCATGAGAGGGGAGAGCCAAAGGGAGAAGCAGACTCCCCGCCGATCAGGGAGCCCAATGCAGCACTCGATCCTGGGACTCCAGGATCACAACCTGAGCTGAAGGCAGTTGCTTAACCAAATTTTCCACCCAGGCACCCTCATTGAGTCTGCTTTTAGAAGCTCAGCCTGTAAGCCCTAAGCTGGGAGGAGCACGATAGGCTGGTATCAGAGCCCCATCCAAGATCAAGCAATAGGAATGAGCTGATAAGCTGGTTACCTCAGAGCATTGGAATATTGCTGCTTTGTGTGGGACCAGTGTGCAATCCCAGGATTTGCTGAGGCGAAGCATTTTCCAACCTATTACATTGACTTTTAAGTATATTCTATGGAAAATGCTTTTTTAAAAGTTGCCAATAACTACATTCCACACTGAAAAATTCAGTGCACTCTTCTAAATCCTTGGATGACTCAACATCTCTAAATAACTTAGTGTATGTTTTTGTATTCAAACTTTCACCTTCCTTGGTTTCTGTGACCATTCAGTGAGGTACTATGCAAAGACCATGAGCTTTGAAGTCAAACAGACCTATGTTTGATTTAATACAATCAATAAGTATTTACAGAATGCACAAAATGTGCCAAGGACTAAACTAGGCTCTGGGGATCAATAGTAAACAAAGCAGACATGAAACAAGATGCCCTCACTCTGCTTAATATTTAACCCAGCCACACTACTTCCTAACCATATTACCATAAGAAAATTTATTAAATTGTCTGAGCATAAGCTTTCTCACCTATAAAAGGAGAATGATATTACCTGTTTCATGGGAAATATTACAGAGATTAAATGAGGAAAATTATGTAAACTGCCAATCCATCTCTTTCAGACACATAATAGTCATTCAATAAATGAGCAAGCCTTTCACCATACCCTCCCTCTCCACCACCTTGCCCATTACCCTCCATATTCTTGTCTCTGCTACTGCTTTTGCTCCACTAATTCTTTAATTATCTCAGTCCTACTCTGGCAAGCAGGTATGAAATGCTTGCATTCCCCAAAGATTTCCTAGCTCTGTCTTTCCTCTTTACTTTCTCCCTCAGGGACATTATTCAGTCCCTTAGTACCACCACATCTATGTAATTGCTGCTTCAAGCTATGTCTTTAAATGTAATCTCTTTTTAGCTCTCATCCCACATTTTCATGATGCCTCTATTTCAGTGCTTCTAAAAATAAACTCACCATACTCACCTGAAAGCTATTCCAATGCTCATGCCATTGATATAAATTAAATTCATTTAAACATGCATTTATTAAGCACCTGTTATATACAAGAGATTTGCCTGGAGCTAGAGACTACTGTCACTGAGTTCAAAAGGACTCAAATTTTTAAGATAGGGCCAGTATCCTTTACTAGCTGAACTCTCACTATTTGCTCTCAGAAATTCAGGAACCAATAAGACTTGATCAGCAAAGGATACTTGTATCTACAAAGCATTGTAACTTATACATAGTAGGTAATCAATGAATGTTTACCTAGCTAAGTTTTATTTAAATTGATGCTGGGAATGGTAAATAATCCAGGAGTGTTGTTGAGTGTCAAGTAAGTAATATACATGAAAAGGTACATTAAGATAATCTTAGAAGCAAAAACTTGCTTGAAGTTTATCTAATAACATCTAATAAATAAGGTTATCAAATCTTTGATGTTTGTCCAATAAATCTAATGTAATAGAAAACCACTAAAAGTTTTCGTTTGAGTGAAAAACACTATCACAGCTATTAATCTTTTTCTGTTGGCACCATGACCTTGAGAAACTATATGCAGGGAGATAACTAAAAAGCTATTGTAATGAAAACATATATACAAACAAAGATTTGCATGCAAATGTTTGCAGCGGGATTTTCATTACAGCCAAAAAAATAGAAACACCCAAATAACCATAACTGGTCAATGGACAAACCAGTTATAGTACAACCACATGATGGAATACTATTCAGCAGTAAAAAGGATTTAACTGCCCTGATATATGCAACATGAATGAATCTCAAAAGCATTCTGCTAAGTGCAAGTAACCTCAAACAAAAGTTTACATACTGAATGATTCCATCTGTGTGACATTATAGATAAGGTAAAATCATACGGACAAGAAACAGATCAGCAGTTGGCAGATGCTAGACGTCTGGATGGAGGGAACTGACTCACACATTGACTCACATATTTTGATGTGATGCAAATGTTCTATATCCTGATCATAGTGATGATAGCACAACTGTATACATTTGCCAAAATTCATTAAAATGTACCACACAGTTATTATATTATTAACTATATTCCCTATGCTGTACGTTTCATCCCTGTGACTTATACCTATTAATCTCCTTCCTCTTTTTTGCTTAGCTCCAACCTCCCTCTCTTCTGGCAACCACCAGTTCTGGGTATTTATGAGTTTGTTTCTGGTTTGTTTGTTTGGTTGCTTGGTTGGTTTTGTTGTTTTGTTTTTCAGATTCCACATATAAGTGAAATCATCTGGTATTTGTCTTTCTCTGTCTGATTTATTTCAGCTCGCTTAATGCCTTCTGGGTCCAGTCATGGTGTCACAAGTGGCAAGACTTCGTTCTTTCTTATGGCCGAGTAATATTCCATTGCGTATGTATGTCACATCTTTACCCATTTATCTATTGATAGACATAAACATGTGGATGCATATATATTTTCAAATTAATACCTTTGTTTTCTACATGTAAATACTTGGAAGTATAATTACTGGATTGTATGGTATTTCTGTTTTTAATTTTTTGAGGAATCCCCATGCTGCTTTCTGTAGTGGCTGTACCAATTTACGTTCCCACCAATAGTGCACAAGAGTTTCGTTTTCTCCACATCCTCACCAACATTTGTTATTTCTTGTCTTTTTGATACTAGTCATTCTAACAGCTGTAAGGTGATCTCTCCTTGTGGTTTTGATTTGCATCTCCCTGATGGTTAGTAATGCTGAGCATCTTTTCATGTACCTGTTAACCATTTGTAGGTCTTCTTTGGAAAATATCTATTTTTCTCTGCCTAAATTTTTTTTATTATGTTAATGTTAATCACCATACATTACATCATTAGTTTTTGCTGTAGTGTTCCATGATTCATTGTTTGTGTATAACACCCAGTGCTTCATGCAGAACGTGCCCTCTTTAATACCCATCACCAGGCTAACCCATCCCCCCACCCCCTTCCCCTCTAGAACCCTCAGTTTGTTTCTCAGAGTCCGTAGTCTCTCATGGTTCATCTCCCCCTCTGATGTCCCCCCCCTTCATTCTTCCCCTCCTGCTATCTTCTTCTTCTTTTTTTTTTTTAACATATAATGTATTATTTGCTTCAGAGGTACAGATCTGTGATTCAACAGTCTTGCACAATTCACAGTGCTCACCATAGCACATACCCTCCCCAATGTCTATCACCCAGCCACTCCATCCCTCCCACCCCCCACCACTCCAGCAACCCTCAGTTTGTTTCCTGAGATTAAGAATTCCTCATATCAGTGAGGTCATATGATACATGTCTTTCTCTGATTGACTTCTTTCACTCAGCATAATACCCTCCAGTTCCATCCACGTCGTTGCAAATGTCTGCCTAAATTTTAGTCAAATTATTTGTGTGGGGTTTTTTTGCTATTCAGTTGTATAATTCTCTTTATTTTTTGGTTTGCAATTATTTTCTCCCATTCTTTAGACTGCCCTTTTATTTTGTTGATTGTTTCTTTTGCTGTGCAAAAGTTTTTAGTTTGATGTAGTCCAGTTGCTAATTTTTGCTTTTGTAGTTTGGGCCTTTGGTGTCATATCTGAAAACAAAACAAAACAAAATGTTTCCAAGACCAATGTCAAGGAGATTTTAACCTGTTTTCTTCTAGAAGTTTTACAGTTTCAGGTCTTACATTTAGGTCTTTGAGTTAATTTTTGTGAATGATGTAAGACAGGTCCAATATTATTTTGCATGTGATTATCTAGTTTTCCCAACACTGTTTATTAAAGAGGCTGTCTTTTTCCATTGAATATACTTGGTTCCCTTGTTGAATATTAGTTAGCCGCATATGCAACAGTTTATCTCTGGGCTCTTAATTCTGCTCCATCAGTCTGTGTGTCTGTTTTTATGCCAAGACCACACTGTTTTTGATCACTTTAGCTTTGTAATATAGTTTGAAATCAGGAAATGTGATGCCTCCAGCTTTGCTCTTCTTTCTCAGAATTACTTTGGCTATTGGGGAACTTTTGTGGTTCCATATGAATTTTAGAATTGCTCTTTCTATTTTCTGTGAAAAAATGCCTTTGGAATTTTGGTAAGGATTGCACTGAGTCTATAGATGGCTCTGGGTAGCATGGACATTTCAACAATATTAATTCTTCCGATCCATGAACACAAGATATCTTTCCATTTATTTGTGTCTTCTTCAACTTCTTTCATCAAAACCTTATAGATTTCAGTGTACAGATCTTTCACCTCCTTGGTTAAACTCATTCCTAAGTATTTTATTGTTTTTAATACTATTATAAATGGGCATGTTTTTCTTTATTTCTTTTTCAGGAACTAGAGAAAGAAGAACACACTAAGCCCAAAGTTAGCAGAAGGAAGGAAATGACAAAGATCAGAGCAGAAATAAATGAAATAGAAGTCAGAAAACAATAAAAAAGATCAGTGAAACTAACAGCTGGTTTTTTGAAAAGATAAACAAAATTGACAAGCCTTTAGCTAGACTAAGAAGAGACAAGACTCAAATAAATAAAATCAGAAATGAAAGAGGAGACATTACAACTGATATCACAGAAATATAAAGGATCATAGGATACTACTATGAACAGTTATATGCCAATAAATTGGACAACCTAGAAGAAATGGATAAATTCCTACAGATATACAACCTACCAAGACTGAATTACGAAGAAATAGAACATGTAAACAAACCAATAACAAGTAATGAGAGTCAATCAATAATCAAACGCCTCCCAACCAAGAAAAACAAAGGACCAGATGGCTTCACTGGTGAAATCTACCAAACATTTAAAGAATTTATACCAATCTATCTCAAACTCTTCCAAAAACTGAAGAGGCAGGAATGCTTCCAAACTCATTTTACAAAGCCGACATTACCTTGATATCAAAGATAGATAAGGATACTACAAGAAAAGAAAACTATAAGCCAAAATACCTGATGAGTATAGATGCAAAAATTCTCAACAAAATATAGTAAGCCAAATTCAACAGTATATTGAAAAGATCAAACTCCATGAGCAAGTAGAATTTATGTCTGCAGTTTACGGATGGTTCAATATACATAAATCAGTAAATGTAATATACCACATTAATAGAATGAAAGATAAAAATCATATGATCATTGCAAAAGATGGGGAAAAAAGCATTTGACAAAATACAACATCCTTTCATGATAAGAACTCTCAACAAAGTGAATATAGAAGGAATGTACCTCAACATCGTGAAGAGCATATTAACAAGCCCACAGCTCACATCATTCCCAACAGTGAAAGGCTGAAAGCTTTTCTTCTAAGATCAGGGACAAGACAGGGTGGACACTCTCACCACTCCTATTCAACATAGTACTAAAAATCCTAGCCAGAGCAAATACGCAAGAAAAGAAATAAAAGGCATCCAACTCTGAAAAAAAGAAGTAAAATTGTCTTTTTTTGCAGACAATGTGATCTTATATAGAGAACATTCTAAAGGCTCCGCCAAAACACTGTTAGAACTGATCAAAAAATTTAGTAAAGTTGCAAGACACAAAATCAACATACAGGAATCAGCTGCATTTCTATACACTAAGAACACAATGCCCGAAAAATAAAGAGAGATGAATGTTTATTTTGACTTTTGCCATTGCATTTGAGATCCTGTCATGGTAGGCCAACCAAGTTAAAAAGTTTAATAGGCAGTGAGAAATATAAGATAGTAACAAAAAGAGAAGGAGGACTGGAAATCAGAAATTTCTACCTAATATGCATAGAATTTACATTTGTATATGTAAGAGTAGATTAGAGTACTACATAAATGTTGAAAAAAGGGATGCTTTGTGGCCATCCACAAAGGCAGCAGGATGGAGAATAGAAAACATCCAAAGGACAGATAATTTTGGGAAAGTGGCATTAACAATCTTTCGTGCTTCAAAGTAGTCAAAAATTAAAAACCAAAAACACAATTAGATGTGAATTTCTGGCATCATTGGGTGACCTTAAATAGTATAATTTCAGTAAAATAGGAGGGGTAGAATTTAGATGTCAAGGGTTTTAAAAGGGTGAGCTCTTGAGGACTTGAAAATAATAAAAGGCTTTTTGCAAAGATTGTCTAGAAGTTTATCCCTAATAACCTTTGTTCTTGGCAAACAAGAAAGGAGGCTGATAAAATGATGGTAGGGAAAGAATTCAGAATTTTCATTAATGCTCAAGTCCTTGGCTTCCAGGCTATGCAGGGGGAGAATCAAACAATAAATATTTATTAAAGGCTAAAATATCAACATTCAGTTTATCCAAGGGTCCTAGGGTCATCAGGCCCTAGGATATATTAGGTCATGATGCCCAAACTGATTTATACCAAAAGGCAATTAAATAACTTCCAATGAAAACACAACTGTTAAGCAGACTGGTCTTTGTTATTGGCTGGGTGACACATTATTGCCCCATGGAAGAAGCATCTCAGGGAAACAAGTTTAAAATTACAAACTATTTGTCCCCCCACCGGCAAATAAGTTTCTCCTCCATATCTTCCCTCTTTTTCATTGCCAAATATTTTTAATGTAGTCCAGACTTTATTAAAACTGGGATGCTTTTAAAAATGCACATTTCTGGTCCTTTGCTAAAACTAAATTAGAATTACTAAGACTGAGACCCAGAAATCTCTATATTTTAACAGCTTCACCACTCCAATCCAAATAATTTTAATACACATTAGGGAATCTTTTTGGTACAGTTGGTACCCACTTCCTCACTTCATGCTTATTATTCATTTCAGTCTGGCTTATACCCCACTCTGTCCTCTTGCTGAAATATCCAATGACATCTTAATTTTCAGCTCCAATGGTGTTATTCTCATTAACTATCCTAAAACAATGAACATTTTGCCACTCTCTCTTGCAACTTTCCACGTCTTGGCTTTCAAGGTAGCGGTCCCTCCAGGTTCTCTTCCTCCTATTCACTTGACCTTGTTTTCTTTGCTTTATCCCCTTCCAGTTTTCTTAGCTGAATCCTTTTCCACTGCTTTGAGCCCTCCATTTTGGAGGTCAGTCCTTGTTTTTTCCTTTTTTACTTCTAAGATTTCTTTTGGGATAATTTCATTCATTCCCATTTCTTTTTTCATTGTATTTCTATAACTCCCCAGTCTTTATTTCCAATCCTGGCCTCATTTCTTAACTGTGTCATTAACTTCTGGTGTTCACCAAATAGCTGCTTTCAGGGATTAAGTAAACTTGAGATAGGAGTAGCAGAAAAGGTTGTGAGTGGAATTACTCACATAGAGTCTGGGAAAGACTGGGACAGTGACCTGACAGAGCTCTCTAAGATTAGGTATATAAGAGACATACTGAGAACCAGGAGGCATCTGCCCAGGAAACCTAAAGCTATTGATTAAGTAGATTGATCCAGCCCAGAGATCCTAAAAGACTGAAGATAGTGTCAGTGTTAAGATAATTGGGGGGGTCTTGAGGAAGGGGCTATAAAGCTGATTGCAAGACTGGACAGAGGCAAGAAGTAAGGCAAGAGCTTGGTCCAGAGCAAGATGGAGCTACAAATGTATTGATCCAGGTGACTACAAAATGCCCGTGCCTGGTGCGGAGGCAGTCAGCAAGCAGTTAACCTGTCCGCTGATGGGGAAGCTTAGTTAGATCGCTCCATCAGTTCATCTATAAAAACTAATAAAAGGAATCACTTAGAGGGATTGAAAGGTACAAACTTCCAGTTGTAAAATAAACAAGTCATGGGGATATAATGTATAGCATAGGGAATACGGGCAATAATATTGTAATAATTATGTGTGGTGACAGAGGGTAACTAGATTTACAGTGGTGATCATTTTGTAATGTATATAAATGTCGAATCACTAGATTGTACACCTGAAACTGATATGATGTTGTATGTCAACCATACCTCAATTAAAAGAAAAAAAAATCTGGTAGGGAAAAAAAGAAGTCACCTAGAGATTTTAGATTTAATATGTCTTTAATCTGAGTTGGTCAGAACATTCCAAGATTATCCTGAAAGCAATTTCTCTTCCTCCATTCCCTCCTTTTAAAATGTCTAATTATAAAACATTTTGAACAGAAAATACAATACATATGTAGCCTCCACAGGGATTAAGCAGATGTTAGTAATTTGTTATAATTGCTTTGGATTGTTGCTTTTTTTTGAGAGATATATTGATGTATATATAGAACTAAAGACCCCACCACCGCCCCCCAAAAATATTTGCTCTTCTCTCTATTCCCTCGAGGGTATCACTCTGCAAAATCAGAGTGTGCCAGTCTCAAGCCAGTTCTCATTTCTTTACTACAGCACAAATACTCACAATAACTCTAAAGATTTAATTCAGTGGGTAAAGTTAAGAGAAAAATCCATGTCACAGTGTTATTTGAGAGATACGTTGGGTTGAACCAATACTGTTGAAATATGTATTTTGAGGAGTCAAGCATTGTACTGGCCATTACTGGCCTCAAGAAGAGAAGGAAACAATTACAAAATATTAAGATTCCACCAACCACTGGAGCAAAATGAGCGAACAGCTATGAAAATGACTAAGCGAGGCAATGATATTACTTAAATCTAAAATTATATAAGCTTTGCTTATTGTTTTCATTAAAGTAAATGCCTTCTTTTCAGTGTTTACTGAAAAGAAAGAAGGTCCCCAAGTTATTCAATGTTTAATTACAGTTTTGGTTACTCAACAAAGAATGTGATCTTTCACCCCAGGCATGTGATAACTCCAAATCTTGGTTTAGAAATTTTATTTCTCATGCAAACAATGTATTGGTGATAAGAATTAAAATTTGACCAGTTAAGTTATAAATGTCTTCACACACCTTATAATTATTAACCTAGCACTATATACATAAGGATAGTTTCTCCTGCTCTTCAGAAAGTTCCAGACTCCTTGGGTTTTGATTTAGTTGGCAGACAGAAAGACTGTTTTCATTTTTTTATTTTTTTTTTTATTTTTTTTTTTTTTTTTTAAAGATTTTATTTATTTATTTGACAGAGAGAGACACAGCGAGAGAGGGAACACAAGCAGGGGGAGTGGGAGAGGGAGAAGCAGGCTTCCCGCTGAGCAGGGAGCCCGATGTGGGGCTCGATCCCAGGACCCTGGGACCATGACCCGAGCCGAAGGCAGCCGCTTAACAACTGAGCCACCCAGGCGCCCCTGTTTTCATTTTTTTATAAAGCAGGTGCAAAATACAGTTAGGCCTAGGAGATTAGATAGATGATGGATAAATAGATGATAGATATATAGATAAATAAGGTAGAAGTGTCTACTTAAAATTTTACATAAATAGTAACATATCTTTAACATTATATTTTAAGGTTTATTCTTAGAGATATATGTAAGTCATTCACTCCTTTTAATGGCTATAGAGTATAACACTGAAAGAATTAACTCTAGTTTATTTTCCATTCCCCTAATAAGGAAGATTTAGTTTGTTTCTACTGGTTCACTATTATTTATTTGTAATGAGTATTCTTGAACATAACTCATTGTAGAAATATGTAAGAATTTTTTTGGAGACACTTGAAATGAAAATGCTAGATCACAAAGTGAAAGCATCTGCTGAAAATAATAATTTTTTATTATTTTCAAAATAATATGAAAAATCCAAGTAGATCTGATTAATGAAATGTCTTAGTGGAATTACACCTTAAACTCAATTGAAGGAAACAATCCATATATTTAAACTCAACATGGGGGCAAATTTAACCTAGCGAATTGCAGAGAACAAGAGGTTATCCACTTCAGGTCCCCATTCCCAGAGATTCTGATTCAAAAGCCTTGAGGATGAGCCTGGAAATCTTCATTTCAACAATTATCCCAGCTCAATCTGTTTTAGTTTGTCTTGAGAAAACCTGGTGCAAACTCTAGTGCATACATAGTAAAGAAACAATAAAGATTTTGGAGTAGGGCAATAAATTAATCAGAACTTTGCCTTAGAAAGGTTATTCTAGAACTTAGGGGAGGTAGATTGGATCAGGAAAAGAACCAGTTAGAGAATTACTGCAAAAATGCAGTTGAAAGTTAGTAAGAGTAAAAACAAGGTAACAGCTGGGAGATCAGAAAAAAGAGGATGGGAAAGAGAGATATTGAAAGGTAAACTCCATAGGATGTGACAAAAGATTAGAGGTTGACTATAAAATACCGGAAGAATTAAAGATGGGTCAGAAGTTAGCATTTCAGGAGCGTGATGATGCCATTTGTAACATTGCAACACAGATGTGTGAAAAGAGAGAAAATAACTTATTTGATTATGAATATGTGAGTATGAAGCACTGGAGATAGCTTGCAAGGATTGGAAATACAGGAATAAAGTCAGATGGAATCTAAAGAGGTAGTTTTATGAGTCCTGTGCAATGAGATTATAGTTGACACCATGGAAGCCTATGAAATGGCCAAAAGGAAAAAAGGAAAGTAGATGAGAAGAGAGGGAAGGAGAGAGGTTGAAAAGGATGGAAGAGGAGAAAGCCAGAAGGTAAACTTTGGGAAAAAATCTAAATGTGGAGATGAGAAGAGAAAAAGAAATCAAGAAGCAAGGTGAGGCAAGAAATGGCTGGGTGCTCTATCTTGTGAATCTAGGACAGAGTTTCAAAAAAGAGGAAGTGAAGTCGTCAGTTGTGTTGAATTATCTTAAGAGGTTACTTGTTATGAGGCTGGAGAGGATCATTGGTGGTCTTTCAGAGAGCAGCACTTTCGGTTGGCAGGATTAATATAGCTCCAGGTGGGGGGGGGGGGGGAAGAAATGAGAAAGTAGACACGAAAAAATTATAAAGAGTTTCAATAGTAACTGAGGGCACAAAAGCATGGAGAAAAAGGTGGGGTTCTGTTCTCAGAAGAAACAGGAGTTAATCTGTATGCTGAGGGGAAAGAGCAGGTAGAGCAAAAAAGAATGAAGATAGAAAATAAAAAGCATATTTGTTGGAGCAAAGTCAGGGGAGGGTAAAGGGGATGCAGCACGAGTACAGTGTGACAGGGTTAGCCATGAAAAGGAGATACGTTTCTTCTTCTGAGCTTGAAAGACGGAACAAAAGTAATAGATGAAAGTCAAATTAGAGTGTTGTCAGGGAGAAAATTAAGAGTGTTCACATTTACTTACTTTAATCTATTCAGAAAAGTAGAAGGTGAAGCCACCTGCTTAGACTAGGGACAGGGGTTTTAACTATAGGCTTGCAGAAAACTGAGTGGAGGGCGCCTGGGTGGCTCAGTTGGTTAAGCGACTGCCTTCGGCTCAGGTCATGATCCTGGAGTCCCGGGATCGAGTCCCACATCGGGCTCCCTGCTCTGCAGGGAGTCTGCTTCTCCCTCCCACCCTCTCATGCTCTCTGTCTCTCATTCTCTCTCTCAAATAAATAAATAAAATCTTTAAAAAAAAAAAAAGAAAACTGAGTGGAAAATTGAAAATGTGTCGATGATAGAAAAATATAAAAGTTTCAAAGCTATATTGCCTATAAGTCAATTACCTATTCCTAATGGCATGACTGTACTGAGAAATACATTTGACTCTAAGAGCCAGAAAAAGATAAGAGTATCAGTTATCTATTGCCACAAAACTTCAGTGGCTATCATGAGTAAGTTTTTATTGCTCATATGTTTGGGAGTCAGCTGGCAGTTGGCTGATCTAGACTATCTTGACTGGAACAACTGGGGTGACATGGTTCTGTGCCAAATGTCTCTCATCCTCTAGCAGGAGAGTTCAAGTCTGTTCCCACGGTGATGGCAGAAGCACAAGAGAGCAAACCCCAACACACAAGCCCATCTCAAGTTTTGTGTTACGTCCCATTGGCCAAAGGAAGCCACATGATTGAAGCTACTGTCAAGGAGTTAGACAAGTCACCCCACTCATGCTGGAAGGGCACAGCAAAGATGTGGATACAGGGAGGAACACAGAACTGATCACTGTCACTGAACTCTTGCCTAGTAAGTAAATAAAGAGATGATATCACAGTAACCCCACACCTCAGGATGAAATATTTTGACATTTGCATCATTTAAAAATAACATGTTGGAGGGGCGCCTGGGTGGCTCAGTCGTTAAGCGTCTGCCTTCAGCTCAGGTCATGGTCCCAAGTCCCACATCGGGCTCCCTGCTCCACGGGAAGCCTGCTTCTCCCTCTCCCACTCCCCCTGCTTGTGTTCCTGCTCTCGCTATCTCCCTCTCTGTCAAATAAATAAATAAAATCTTTAAAAAAAAAAAAATAAATAACATGTTGGAAAGGACCAGCGTGGGAACTTGCCACCAGTCCCTGGGTGCTGGCTATGTGAGTCCAGCACCTTGTTTTCTGAATGTGACCCCAGACCTAGTTAGAAAAATAAAACACGGGGCGTCTGGGTGGCTCACTTGTTAAATGTCTGCCTTCAGCTCAGGTCATGATCCCAGGGTCCTGGGATCGAGCCCTGTGTCAGGCTCCCTGCTCAGTGAGAAGTTTGCTTCTCCCTCTCCCCACCCCCTGCTCATGCTCTCTCTCTCTCTCTCTCTCTCAAATAAATAAATAAAATCTTTAATAAAAAAAAAAAATACATCGGAATGGGAATGGCTCAAGGAAAGCCAAAGTTCTATGTTTCAAAAGGGAATGAAATAAATCTAAAAATGAGGGGAAAAAAATAAAATAAATAAAAATAACATGTTAGGAGTAAGCTTCCAGCCAAGATGCTTGGTGTAGTTAAACCAAAGATTTTTCATTAATGTGTTATCATATTTTGGGAAATTATAAGTATTAACACAATTGTCCCCAAATTACCATAGTTATTGTTGTGAAGAAAAATAAATGCAAATGAGAAAGTAATTAACTCAATAATACAGTGCAATTACAAAAAATCATTTTGACATGGTCTGGGTATTGTGTATTCTTGGTTGCATTGTGAAAAAAAATAAAAACAAAACAAAATAATTTGGACAAATTAATGTAAGTTACGTTTTAAAGTCCATTCTAAATGACAGACTTGTAAGTAATTTTCTTAACAGAGCTTTGTAAAATGTTCTATAAACTGTAAGAGCTGTTAAACATCTACTCCAACAAGCCTTTTGCCCTTACCAGTCCACACTGGGCCTTTTTGATGTCATGTCACCAGTGACTCCGCTCCCTCTCCCTCATTTTTAAATCCCATCACCAGCTTTTGACATATTTGATTACTCACTCTTTAATACTTTCTCACTTGGCCTTGGGGATACTATATTTTCTTGGTTTTCCTCCTACCTCACGAAGCTTTCCTTCTCTCAGTCTCTCCTTTTGGTTTCTCTTCTCCCAATCTCTTAATATTGGAGGACCCCAAGGCTTAGTCCTTGGACCTCTCTCCTATCCATCTACATTTATTTTCCAGGTCATCTTACCGGGTCCCCTCACTTTGGGTCATTGATTTCTGTATCCCCAACCCAGATTTCTCTTCTGAATTCGACTTCTTTATTCAGCTGACCTCACAATATTTCTATTTGTTTATCTAATAGCCATTTCAAATTTAATGTGTCCAAAATCAAACTCTCATCTTTCCATCCAAACCTGCAGAATCCCCACCTCGGTTGATCGCAATTCCATCCTTGCAGATGCTCTCATCAAAACTTCAGAGTCATCCCGGATTTCTGTGTCCTTCTCTTTTACTCCATACCCTTTCTATCCATTCTGTCAGGGGGATTTGTTAGCCTTACCTGTAAAATATATCTGGAATCCAATGACTTCTCACCACCTCCATTGCTATCACCTGCTCCAACCATCAACTTTGACTGGACTGCTGCAGTAACAACCTTAGAAGTCTCTGTGCTTCCACACTTGCCATTCCACAGCCTATTCCCGACGGCATGACCCTTTTCAAATCTAAGTTAGATTATCTCATTCCTCAGCTCAAGATACCCCAGTGGCTCCCTGAAGGCAAAAGCCTTACTATCATCTACAGGTTCTATATGCTGGTCCCTGTTACCTTGTTGATATCATCCTCTACCCTCCATCTTGCCCACTCCACCCACTCTGCTCCATGCATGTTGACATCCGTGCTGTTCCTTGAACACACCTGGCATGCTCCAAACTGAGGTTTTTATACCAGCTGTCCTCTCTGCCTGAAATGGTCTTTCCCCCTCCCTCAAGTCTTTGCTCAAGTATTATCTCCTCATGAGACCCTGCCTAATATAAAATGGTACCCTACCCCCTCCCACATACACACAGCACTTATCACTCTGTAATGTATTCCATAATTTGCTTATTTATTATGTTTATTTCTTTCCCCACTAGAATGTAAGACATGCAACAGCAGGGATTTTGTGTCTTTGATTGATTTGTACATCCCAAACACCTAGAAAATGTGTGACACATAATAGGCCCTCCATAAATGTGAATTTAATATATGGATTTATAAA
The DNA here is from genome assembly GCF_004348235.1 of Phoca vitulina. Classification (NCBI taxonomy): domain Eukaryota; kingdom Metazoa; phylum Chordata; class Mammalia; order Carnivora; family Phocidae; genus Phoca; species Phoca vitulina. The sequence continues at coordinate 7,199,444 of NW_022589767.1, forward strand.
TAAATAAGTGAAAAAATTAGTCCAATCACTAAATGCATCTCTCTCATACGGCAAGATGGGTATTTTGCTAAATAAATGCCATTAGAGAGTTTTCCATGCATATTTATTTTTATTCTTCTCCCGACATTTTTATTCTTGGGATCTGCATCTCTTTGTAGTATGATGTTTTAAAATCTATCTGTATTTAAAACTTTCATTCATACATATATGTTTATGAAAAATACTTCCACTAAGCTTTTTTCCTCCTTTTCATATACAAATGTCAGCTAGAACCTAGATAAAATGCCTTGACTTCTGATATTTTTAAATACAATTTATATAGAAAGTTTTCATACCATACATTTTCATTATACTCATTCCAATGTCTGATTTGATACTTTTTTTTAATTGGAGGAATAGTGTCAAGAAAGAGTTGTCTTTTCTAATAGTGACAACTGAGCTGTCATCGCCATCTTTCTGTTTGCGAGCTGAAAGCAATAGACTCTTGCCACTTAATGATCTCTGCTTAGCAGGCAGAAGACCTTCACGTCACACACTTCAGTGACTCTCTCCTGCAGCTCCCACATGTCCAAGTCTTTTCTTCTTCCTCGCCCTTCTAATATCTTGCCTGGTTCCACTTTCAGTAATGCCAATTGCTAGCTCTACACGCCATCAGTGCATGGACCGCAACAGATTGGGTTACATGCCTCATTCCTAAATGTCAGGCTCCCACCTTGAAAACTCTGCATGACCAGAAAGAATGGATTATGACGAATGCAGAGGAGACTTAGAGTCACTGAGTAGCCCATGAGGCAGCTGTCAGCAGCACTTTATCATCCCAGATTCTTGTTCCTCTTTTCTCTCTTTTCTCCCCCTCTAACACCTTCTTTCCTCCTCACTAAGGAAGAAGAAATAAGTGAGTTTCACTCTTGACCTTCTTTTACCCCAATATGTAGTCACAAACCAAAAGCGATCCTATTCCACCACCCTATTCCTTTGTTCATTTCACCCTTACCTTTCTTACTTCTACCTCGGTAAATAATTACCTTAAAGACATCTAATTCCCAGGGCACCTGGGTGGCTCAGTCGGTTGAGTGTCTGCCTTTGGCTCAGGTCATGATCCTGGAATTCTAGGATGGAGCACTGAGTCGGGCTCCCTGCTCAGCAGGGAATCTGCTTCTCCCTCTGCCCTTCACACCACTCTTATGCTCTCTCTCTCAAATAAATAAATAAAATCTTTTTAAAAAGGTAGCTAATTCCCATCAGAATTTATAATGCTTGCTAAAAGTATTTTTTAAGTTTTTATAGGCTACTTTTTATATTAAGCCTATTTATATTAATCATTAGCATTCCCATCCATTGGAGGCAGATTTGTATGCTACATAAGGAGATCACTGAGGCCATGGCCAAAGTGCCACATTTCCACATCACCTTTGCCCCCATGTGGAACCTATCATGCATCAAAACAAAACAAAACAAACAAAAAATCAGGACAATTGAAGGCAGAAGAGAATAAAGCAAGCATTTGATTTGGAGGATGAAGTCCTACATACAAGAAACAGCTTTGCTACTTTTTAATGGATGACTGAAAGCAATCTGCCCCAGTCTCATTTCCTCCATATAAGATTGTAACATTTACTTCCTGGAGAATGTATGACAATAAAGCTGACATCTTGGAAATAAGTCTGTAGAGTTTAAAATCTTTTAAGAACACACATAATTATTACTGAAGATCCTAGAAATAATTAGCCCACCTGCTTAAAAGCATGAATTAAAAGAAAAGCCTAGAAAAAAAGAAAATGTCTTATTTATGATAGACAAGTAAGTATAGGGCTTAGGTGTAAGATCTAAGAATAATTGTACGATAGCGTATATATGAAGCTATACCATCCAGGGATATTTTAAGTTTAACTTTCAATCATGAAATAATTCAAAAATAAAAAGTATGGAAAATATTGTAACAGTTACCTATTAACACACCACTAACATTAAAAGATGTTAACATTTTCCATTATGTTTTGGCTCTTTCCCCTTTTTTGAGATATAAAATATTACAACTAAAATTAAAGCCCTACCTCCCATTTTTGCTTCTTTTCCTCCTTGCAAACAACCACTTTCTCAAAATCATTGTATATCGTTCCTATGTAACTTTTGGGGACATTTACCTTTATAAAGAAAATGCACCACTGTGTGTATTTTAAAACTTTACATACATACTAAACATCCTTTCAGACTTTCTCCTCTTTAAAATATGTTTCTGCAGTTAAATGTTGGTACCTGCAGATCTAGTTTGTATGGTTCTATAATGTGATGTTAAAAACCAACTATACGTGTCTCCTCATAAGCATAAAAATTTCTCCCTAAAAGCATAATTGCTGGATGTTAGCAGGCATCCATTTTCACATTCATAGCTCCACTAGTAATACATAACCTCACCAGTAGGTGTCATCAGAATGATCAAATTTTACTCACTAGATAGGTTTGATAGGGTCTGTAACGACAAATAAGTATTTGTATTTCTCTTAATAGTAGCAGTGTTGAGAATCTTTTCAAATTTTTGTTGGCAGCTAGTTTCTTCTGTGAATTACCTATCATGGCCTTTGCCTATTTTTCTATTGGGTTGGTCTTTTTATCGTTAATTTGTAGAAACTCTTTATATATTCTGGATACTAATACTTTGATGATTATATACATTACAAATTTCTTGTAGTTTTTATCTCCTCTTTTCACATTACTCATAATATCTTTCAGAAGTTATTACGTAGCCGAATTTGTTAATATTTTCCTTATTAGTTTGTGCTTTTGCATCATATATAAGATTCCAAATCATATATATAAGACCTAATATAATTAAAATATTATTTTTCCATTTTTTCTTCTATTTTATTATTCTACTTTTTAAACTTAGACTTTTGTTCCATCTGGAATTCAATTTGTATATATGTACAGGTACAAAAATTTTTTCCATATCAGTAATTGTCAAGTATCATTTAATAATCCATCCTGTTTCTCCCAAATTTTATTGTCATGCTCACCAAATAAATGGATTTGGTTCTAAATTTCCTTTTCTTTTCCATTGGTTTGTCTATTCTGTGTTAAGCCTTACACGTTTTATTCTTATGGATTTACAGAAATTTTAATATCTGGTCAGGCAAATCTACCATTTTTCTTTTTCAGGATTGTGTTGACCGTTCTTGGTCCTTTGCATTTTCACATAAATGTTTGAAAAAACTTGTCAAATCCCATTATGAAGAAACTGACGACTTTTTATTAAAAGTGCATTGAATTTTACAGGCTTCCATTTATGAAATGAATAAGTCATGGGAATAAATGTACAGCATAGGGAATATGGTCAGTGATATTGTGAGAGTGTTATATGGTGACAGAAGGTAGCTGCCCTTGTGGGTGAACATAACATAACATATACGGAAGTTCAATCACTATGTTGTACACCTGAAACTAATGTAACATTGTTATATCAACAACAAATAAAAAAATTAAAACAAAACAAAACAAAAAAGCACCTAAATCAAGAAACAGTAAGGGAATTGTTTCCAGTGTGTTTTCACCTGTTGAGAGACACTAGTAAAAAAAAACCAACTACTACAGTCATGTGAGGATATATTATACAGTAATTTAAAATAAACGTGCTGTTTAAAACTTTTTTAAAAAGCGCATTGTATTTAGAGATTAGTTTGGGATAAGTTTCCATCTTTATGATTTTGATTCTTCCCATCCACAAATCATGGTATCACAATCATGCTATATCTTTCCAGTCATTTAAGTCTTCTTTTAATGAAGTTTTATAATTTTATCTTAAGAAAAAGGTCTTAATAATCTTTTAAAAGTTTCTTTTCCTGGAAACCTTATATTTTGTTTTCCATTACAAATGATATATAAAGCGGGACGCCTGGGTGGCTCAAATGGTTAAGCGTCTGCCTTCGGCTCAGGTCATGATCTCCAGGTCCTGGGATCGAGTCCCATATCAAGCTCCCAGCTCAGCGGGGAGCCTGCCTCTCCCTCTCCCTCTGCTGCTCTCCCTGCTTGTGCTCTCTCTGTCTCTCTCTCTCTCAAATGAATAAATAAAATCTTTAAAAAACAAAACAAAACAAAATGATATATAAAGCTTTTATAGTACATTGTCTAAGGAAGACAGCCTACCACGTGATTAATACACAAGTTTGGGTGTTGAAACCAAAATGCTTGAGTTCAAATCCTGGCTTTGTCATTTATAAGGTGCATTACCTAAAGCAAGTTACTAAAGTTCTGGGAGATAGGTCACTCATCCATAAAATAAAGGATTCTAGTAATACCTGTCTCATAGGATTGTTGTAACAATTACATAAAAGAGGAGAGATAGAGAGAGAGAGAAAGACTTAGAACAGCGCCTAACACATAGTAAATGCTTAGCAAATGTTAATTTGTTGACATAGGATGGAGTAGGGCAAGCTGCATTAACAAGCAGCCCTAATATCTCAGTGACTGCAAGCAACAAAGTTTATTTCTTGTTTATGCTACATGTGTGACAAGCATGGTGGGGGGTGGTGGTTAATTGCTCTATTTTTCTATTTTATTCTCACCCTAGGGCCCAAACTGATAGAGCAGCTATTACCTGGAATATTTCCACACACTGGGAAACAATGGAAAAGGTTAGCAAGTCATGTACGGGCTCTTAAAGCTTTCACATGGAAGTGACAGGCATCACCGTGCTTACATTTCATCGGTTATAACAAGTCATCTAATCAAACCTAACTTCAAGAGACAAGAAAGTAAAATCCTACCATGCACTAAGACAGAACCGAAAATATTAGCATTCATGGCTATCATGGTTATCATTACTTGTGTGATCACACTATATAAAAATTGAATTTTAAAAAATCATAATCTTAAATTCTATCAACTTGCTAAACAATTGTTAAACTGGTTTTAATAGTTCGTGTGGAGTTTCTTTCTGATTTTCTTGGTAAATATTCCACTATGTACAAATGACAGTTCTGTGCTTTCTTTCCCAATGGTTATACTATTTATCTCATATGTTTCTGTTCGCTTTTGTGTTGAGGTATGTTGCTGCCCTGGCTAGAACTTCTAATATAATGTTAGAGAAATAATAAATCACAATAAAAAGGTGTGTATTGTCATCCCTTTTAATTTTTGTGAATTTAGTTAATGTGAATTATTTCATTTTTATATTAGTTGGCATTTCCTCAATTACTAGTGAAGATGAGCTTTTTCTGTTTGCTTGGATATTCTTGGCCATGCAACTTCCACTTTTGCATATTATCAATTTATAACTTTGGCTATTTTTCTATTGAACTGTTTGTCTTCTCCTTATTAATATGGAAGAGTGCTTATATATTCAGATACTAATCCTTTGTTAGTTAAATGCATTAAAATACCTTCTTACAGTTTTTGGTTTGTATATGATTTTTTTAAATGGTGTCTTACGGGGACACCTGGGTGGTTCAGTCAGTTAAGCACCTGCCTTCAGTTCAGGTCATGATCCCAGGGTCCCTGAGATAGAGCCCCCTGTCCTGCTCCCTGCTCAGTAGGAAGTCTGCTTCTCCCTCTCCCTTTGCTGCTCCCCTGCTTGTGCTCTCTCTCACTCTGTCAAATAAATAAATAAAATCTTTAAAAATAATAAATAAAATAAAAAGTAAATAAATGGTGTCTTATGTCATACAGAAGTTTAATGTAGTTAAAATTCTTTCCTTCATGTTTTGAGTCTTTACGTGTTTTTAAAGAAATTCTTACTATCATTTTATTTTCTTCTACATGGTTGTAATTCTTACTTTTCACATTTATTTCCTTAATCTACTTGAAATTGATCTATGAGCCCTATGCAGTGCGATTCACTTCAAGCCAACATATCTGACCGTTAAAAACGTTTTTATTAAGAACATTAATTACATCTCTCAGGCCTCTAATGTTCTACAGATCACAGTTTGGTAAATTCTGAAATCAGTTAATTCTACCTAAAACGTCAAAAGGAAAGGAAAGCAATAATTTAGTGCCCCCGAAGTGGAAAGCACTATGCTAGGTATGTTATCACAACTCATTTCATCCTCAAAAAACAAAAACAACAAAACAAAACAAAAAAATCCCCCAATCTTATTAATCTTACTTTATAGATTTCTCAGATCATCTAGCTATTGAACTGTGAAAATAGAATCTCAGGCCAGATTTCTCTGACTTCAAAGTCCACTTCCTTCCATCTTCTTCCCACCACAAAATCTTCGAGTGTTTTGAAAAGATGAAAGGATAGATTGACACATTGGATTTTAAGACAAAATTAGACACTGAAAAAGAGAGATAGTGACTCTGGTAGAAGATCTTCTTGCTTTTAAATATATAAACATGCTCTGTCTCTTTAAACATAACCTACATTTTATAGTTATTTTGAAGTTGAAAATATTTACCAGTATTCAAGTCCTGTAGACCTGAGTTTAAACCTGTTATATCAAGCAAGCTATTTTCCCAGCGTCCGTTCAATGAGGATAATAACAGCCACTGCACAGGACTGTTGAGCAGATTACATGGGTTACATAGAAAACGCATCCAGCACTCTGTCTGGTTCATAATAGGCACTGAAATATTAGTTCCATGGAACCACAACTGTGTTAGTTTTATGGACCCACAAACCCGCCACAAGGTCCCTACAACCTAAAAACTATGGAAAACCATTGTCCTCTTGCTTTTTCTTTTTTTTTTTTTTTTCCCTTTTCCTTTTGCTGTTGCTTCTTCTCCTCTGCCTCTGCCTCAGGCAGCACTTTGTTGGTAATACTGGACCTACCATACAAACAGGTATCCTGTTATTAATTATGACTAGGTTCAGCCTGGTGGAGCTAAATAACTTTCAGAAGGCCAAGTCAGTGCCAGAATGAGTCACCAAAAAACTGAGACTCTCTTCCTCCTCCCCTGCTGCTTTGTTCCCCGCAGTGGCCACAGCTGCTTTTAAGTTGTTACGGGTTAGAAAGTTACTGAACAGTGACTGAGACAGTGACTTCTAATACCTTGTCGCTTGTCCTCCTCAAGGATCCCAGAAATGAACAAGTTGGCATCCACAGAGAATCGGTTGGGTCATATCAGAACACATAATGATGCCACGTTGATTCTGCCTTGGGTTCTACTACTCAATCAAAGCTGTGTCTTTCCTATCAATTTTTTCTTATTCTTTCTCTTTCTTTTCTCCTCTCGGTTCTCCTTTGTTAAATGTTTCTTCCCTCTATCTGGTATTTTCCTTCTCTTTGCTCTCCCTTGTGATATCTACTGTCTCCATCCTATCCCCATCCTCCTCCTTATCTCCTCCTTCTTCCCCATCCCATTCAAAAATAATGGTGATGATGGATAACAACACCAGTAATAAGCAGCGGCCTGCTGATGGCGCTGCAAAAACATGGAGTACTTTCCATTAGTAATCACAGGTGGCTTCCCACCTCCCGCCAGCCTGGTGGCTGAATTGTTAGGCCACAGTGAGACAGGTGGGAGAGTGTGGGTGGTACCCAGCTAGCAGCCGACTTGAATCATTCTACTGCCAATCCTTCTGACAATGAAATGTCTAATGCAGGCAAATACATTGTAGCTCATTGAGTCTGTGTTGCTAATGTACTCCAAGTCAATCACAACACAGTTTCCAATGGAAAATTCCCATATTCACTGTATGGAAGTAAAAAACAACAAGTGAGACTGACTTGTTGTTTTAACTAAGACTGTGACATCATCTCTTGATTTTATGTCTGGCCAGCTTTTGTTCTACAAATGAGTAGGCTTGTGCTTTTCGGAGCAATGTTGTAACATACACATGTGCTAAAAATTATACTGGAAGGCCCACTGAAGCTTGCATCTATCCAGACAAATTATCTGGTGGAGATACCCAATGTAGTTAATTCAAGACTGTAAGTTCTTATCTTTTCATATACAGCAATTTAAGAATGGACTCAAATGCATAATTACCTCAGACTCTTTGCTTAATTCTACCTATAATTTGGCCTTGGTCTTCTAACTTATATTTACTTGATATTTTTATTTTAAAAAAATCTTACTGTTCTTAACACATTTGTGTATGTGTTTTGTGTAAGTCACTTCAAATCTTTTGTAGAACACTATGAGTTCAAAAATAAATGAAGTAATAAACTCTCTCTTTATCCAATCATTTAAACCATGTCTTGATCTCTATTCTGATTACTACTCATAGATTTTTTTTTTCATTTTTACTTCCTCATTTACAATTTGACTTCATGCTATATAGACTAAATATTGGTGTCCTCCCCACCAAAATTCGTATGTTGAAACGAAATCCCCCATGTAGTGGTATTTGGAGGTGGGACCTTTGGGAGTTCATTTTGTCATGAGTATGGAGCCCTTATGATGGGATTAGTGTCCATACAAAAGAAACTCCAGAGAGCTTCTTCCCCACTTCCACCATATGAGAACACATGAACCAGGAAGCAGGCTCTCACCAGACACCAAATCTACCAGTGCCTTCATCTTGGACTTCCCAGCCTCCAGAACTGTGAGAAATAAATGTTTGTTGTTTATAAGCCACCTAATCAATGGTATTTTCTTACAGCAGCCCAAACAGACTAAGATACTTCATGGAGTATTTGATTAAAAGATATCACTAGAAAACATACAAGCTTCGGAGCACCTGGGTGACTCAATCAGTTAAGTGTCCCACTCTTGCCCTCAGCTCAGATAATGATCTCAGAGTCATAAGATTGAGTCCCGAGTCAGGCTCTGAGCTCAGCAGGGAGTCTGCTTGAGATTCTCTCTCTCCCTCTGCCCCTCCCCCAACCCATCTGAACACACATGCATGCTCTCTCTCTCTCTCTCTCAAAATAAATTAGATCACTTTCTCTCTTTCAAAATAAAAAAAAGAAAGAAAACATACAAGCTTCATTTTATCAGGGTTATGCGAACCTTCTTAACCTAAGATAAGTGAAGAATAGATTTGGAAAAATATCAACACAAAGTAGATATTTACTGGCTGCTATTCTAAGCTAAATATTTGGGAAATTCTGACTTAAAAGTATTTGTTTTGTGACGCCTAGGTGGCTCAGTAGGTTAAGCATCTGCCTTCAGCTCAGGTCATGGTCTCAGGGTCCTGGGATCGAGCCCCACCCAAGTCGGGCTCCCAGCTCAGCGGGGAGTCTGCTTCTCCCTCTCCCTCTGCCCCTCCTCCAGCTCATGCTCTCCCTCTCAAATAAATAAATAAAATCTTTAAAAAAAAAGTACTGTTTTGACATGAATTATCCAGATACAGTATTTCAAGGAACGTTAAGTTTAAAGGCATGAATGAAGTAGGCACTTATTGTCAGTCTTACCTTTATTAGTTCAAGGCTCCATTAATAAACAAATTCATCACAGGAAGAAAGTTTCCTCATAACCTATTGGGAATTTCTACTGCATGCGGAAGCTCTGATTTGGAAAATTCATCTGTATTCATGGGCTGAAGCAAAAACTGATTGCCTTGTATCTTTCTCATTTTCATTCTTGAGGGTTAGAAAGTCTTTTTCACCATGGAATGTCCAGCTCTGTTTCCCCGTGTCAGCATCTTTGTCACGGAGCAAGCCATGGGCTCTGTGGTCAGGTGATCTAATTACAATCCTAGCTCTGCCAATTATAATGTGTACATGTTAGGGCAGTCTGCTTAAACTCTTTGTGCATCCGGTTTTTCATCAGTAAAACTGATAAAATAATAACTCTTAGAAATTAAACCAATACCTGCATATGGAAAACATTCAATAAACCATAAATAAATGGATGGAACAGTTAAATTTCTACAAAACTGCATAACATGATTACTGAATTGTATGTGTGTGTCTCTGAAATTCTTCGATGCGGATGCCAGGGGAAAATCTTAATTAGTGACTGCTAGTTATCCCAGTTGGCATTATCAACTACTTGATGACACCTTCTCAGGCATAGAAATAGTGCCTGCCTGTAAGAAACTAATCAGTGGCAAGAGCTGGGTCTCTTAAATTTAAGCCTGCTCCAGCCATGGCAAGTATCCTAACAGTATCAGCTTGTTATTGTATTTCACAACCAATTGAGCTGTATATATGGACAATCCCCTCGCCCCACACCCCCACCCTGGCCCCATGCACAAGCAGAATAACAACATGGCCAAAAAAAAGTTTTGCCATCAGACCCAGATTGAGGTTTCTGCTCTTCTGCTTATTAGCTACATGTCCTTGGGCAATTTAGACTCACTAAGCTTCAATTTTCACTTGTAAAATGGGGATAATACCTACTCTGAGAGCTGGTAAGTAGAAAAATAAATGAGACAATATATGTAAATCACTTAACCTAGTGCCTGACATATAGGAAGCATTCATTAAGGAGGGGCTGTTGTTATTGTTGCTGTTATTGTTATTATTATTATTATTATTACTTCACCCCAGATTCTGAGAAATTTTTCATTAAGAGAGAGATATAACATTGGTTACAAAATAATTTTATTTTAGTTATGAAAAAAAAAATGTTCAGCAGCTTTAATCCTTGACAGAATTTCTGGTGTTGTGGTTGCCATCTGGGATGCACTAAAACCTAAAAAGCTGATAAATCCAAGATTGATTTGTATTCTGGATAAAGTCTCAAGGTACTAATTAGATAAGAGGCTGCCATGATTTTTCCAGATGACTGTGTTAGAATTTAGGTGGCATTATTATTAATAATGGTAATAATTATTAAGCCCTTTAATGTCCCATAATTACAAATGAAGCCTCCACTGAGATGCCCATCAAAAAAATTTCTCTTTTTGCTTACAAATTCAGTTTCTTTGTTCACCATCAAGCACAGTCCATAGATGCCAGGGCTCATAATGATCCTTCTTTTCATGCACCTTTTGCTTTGAACAATTTCTTCCAGCACATTTGGCTGGAAGGTAATATGCCTGTAGAGTACTCACTTCCTTCCATGTGCCTTAGAGGGAAGGCAAGGGACTTACAAGGAGAGAACCTCACTACATCCAACTCAAAGAAAGGAGGGGTAGCAGGCTATTGGCAGTCTAATATCTTATAAAAGATTCATCTGCCTGAATGTGTTGAAGAAGGAGACGTTGGTCCTTTAAGGGAATCTAACAGGCAATCCGAGGACAAGTCAAAAAAAGCATAACCATATCCTCCAGAGGGAAATATATGAATATAAAAGAGGCCAAGCTGGGCTTTGGAGAAGTATATAAAGGAAATGGAATGTAATCAAGTCTACCTGGATATTTTCCAGGCTCAGTTCTATGTTATTGTGGTAGTGGTTTCATTAGTCATTTGTATAGTTACAAACTTGATACTCACTCAGTGTACATTTATTTTTTAAGCCAACCTACACTAGCTCCTTGTTTCACTTTGCAAAGTTTTTTTTAGTGCTTTTCCAACTTCTGGTTTGAAGATTCGATCTCTGAGTAAAATTCTGGAAGACGTTCAGATGCTTTGACAGAAAAAAAAAAAAGCTTTACTTTTATCTGGCATTGAAGTAGCCAAATATGTTGGCATCCTGTTTTCAATGTGTAATAACTTCATTCAATAAGTCTTTCATCCAACAAGCATTTCCTGATTGTCTACTAGTGTCTTACGCATATCATTATTTATGAAACCAAGCATAACATGATCCCTACCCTACTATTCCAAGGCTAATGTCTTTCCTGAGAGTCTCAATATTTTCAGAAATGCATAACGTCTTCTTGCCAGCTACTTCAAACATTGTTCACCTGGTACAAGTTGAAGAAACATTCAATCCCTCTCCATCACCCATACCCTGACTGTCGGAATGAATAAAGCACAAGGGAAGGAATGAAAGGAAGGGTTGTAGAAGCTGGGACTCCAAAATGAGGTTGAGAGAGAATGGAAGCACTGACGTAGCTGATTCAGACAGATTCCCTTCCCTGTTAAGTACTCACAGCATCTGGAAGCTCTCCAGAGGCTTGAAAACTCTTGTCCTCAAAGTGATCCAATAAAATCATTCTCACTCAATGAGCAGCAGGGAACATACAGTGGATGGTGAAGAAATAGGATTTCTAATGGCTTTGTATTTCTCAGGGAAAGAAAAGGTAGACACACTAAATCTTCCGTGACCCTCGTAGGGTCTTCAAATTTTTTTATAAAACGACTTCAGTTACAAGTAAACGTTGCTTTTGATAGCAGATTAGAAGTCCATGATTGATACTTTGATGAAAAACCATAACACTCATTAATAATGTACATAGTACTCAGTTCCTAAAACCATTTCCTTAGTGGCATAACAATTTCTCTTAAGTGATTCCATAGCTTTCATTATCATTATCTTTTGTGACCTTAATGAACATCAATACATACATATAGTGTGGTGGTATTGTAAAATGCCCTATGTATGCTAGCACCTAAATTGAGAGAAATGTTTAATTTGTGAAGCTCTAGTGACTACCCTAACATGGGTATTTAATAAATGCCTAAAGAAGATCTAACCTGCAAAGCTCAGTCGTTGAGAATTAGAAATAGTTTACAGTTGTTTATTCCAAGTTAAGCATGAGCCTGATAAGACTATTGTAAAATACTAAATCTTTTGTCTTCAAGGTAAAATACAAAAATTCCTGGGTAAATATCAGTTTTATAAAGATGTTATTAATTTGGTCATATTTTCTCTGTGTTCCTGAGGTATTCTACTTCATCATAAGGCATGTTTTATTTTTCAAGACTGAAAAATTCATTTCTAAATAATACCAAGTTCAATAAAGTCAATTTTATGCATTTACACCATTTATACTGAGAATTTTAACAACTTACGGTGACTTAGAAAAGTCTCTCCAGAAGGCACAAGAAATTATCTTCAGGATCAAGTAGGGAATCCTCAACTACATTTACCCTTTTAACCAAAAGTGTTCAGCTTGCAGTTTGAGCCCTTATTGATCCAAACTCAATAGAGACTTATGTTTAAAAGTATTTATCTTATAAGCATAAATTAGAAAAATGTAAGAAAATATAACCTTAAAATACCGGTACATATTTTTTCCCCTTCTTGGAAGCTGAGTGCCTTATATGTATATGACCAAAAAAACTAATTTAAAGCAGCAGTTATTAAATTAGGAGAATGGAAACTCTGAAATTATATGAAAAATGTTAGCACATGCATGTGTGTTGGTTAGGGGGAGAGAAGAGACAAGAAAACATATATATACTGAGTAATTTCTATATGTCAGGCCCTGTCCAAGACATTGCAAATAGAGTGTGAAAAAGAGTGTTCTTCACCTCAAGTATCTTATATTGTCATTAAGAAATACAGCCAGTAAAACATATAAACAAATAAATAAATTTCAGAAACATACCCCAAATTTAGAATCCGGGATTTCTACAATTTGCATTCAAAATAAGAAGACCTCAAAATCCGAGATGGGCAAAACTAAAGATGCAGACCACTATGAGTCTGGGCAGAAGAGATAGACAACAGTTTTAGGACACCAAAGAATCAGCTTTTAGAATTATTAGATATACCCTGAGGAAAAAAACATGTATAAGATGTCACTGTTTTTCAAACATATATGATCATGATCCAAAAAACAATCAAGGAAGAAGTAACAGTCAGAAATAGCCATGAAAAATTAAGGGAGAATTAACTACACTAGAATTAAAATTAAAACTTATTTAAAAAATTTTAAAAATAAAATTAACTAAAAAAAGAATTAAGGGAGAATCAACATTTAGAGACAAAACATAAATTGGGTGAAGATGGAGTCTCGGTGAATGAGTGGGACATCAGAACAGTTAGTAAACTGAAGGATAAATCAGAAGACATTACCCAGAGTGCAGCACAGAGAGAAAACAAAGACTGCACAAAAGAACAGAGAAAATGAGAGATTCTAACACACATCCAGTTGAGTCCCAGAAGGAGAGAACATTTAAAAATGCAGAAGGGATAGATTTGAAGAGACAATCACTAAAACATTTTTCAGAATTGATAAAAGACATAGAAATAGGAAGTTCCACATATGTCAAGCAAGATAAATAAATGAGGTCCACATTTGGGCATTTTTTTATAAGGCTACAGAATGCCAAAGACAAGAAAAAAAACTTTAAATCAGATGGAGAGAAAAGATAGGAAAAGACATTTACCAGGAATGATAATTACACTGATAGCCAACCTCTTAGGGGCAACAACAGAAGCCAAAAGACTGAGTATCACTGTCTTCAGAGTCCTGAGAGAACGTAACTGTTAATCTAGAATTATAAATCCAGCAAAACTATCCTTTCAAAATGAGAGTGAAATGAAGATATTTTCAGCTTAACAAAAACTGAGGGAGTTGGCTACCAACAGACCTTCACTAAAGGAACTTCTAGGTTATGTATTTCATGAACAAGAAAAATGATTCTATAAATGTTTTACATAGTTAAATAACACAGATTATTGAAGTCATGGTTGCACAGCTCTATAATTATATGAAAAACCACTGAATTGTACCCTTTAAATGGGTAAATTGTAAGGTACATGAATTATATCTCAATAAAGCTGTTTTTAAAAACTGTAAGGGACAAAGGTCCTCCTTCGCAATAAAGACTATGTAACCTGAGACCTTGGGAAAATGAGTGTCAGAACTTACACTTACGGTTTAATGAATAAAGAACAGTCTGACCAAAGGTACACTGATACGTATCTCAATCTGATAGTGGAAACATACCTAGAGCTACCTACAAATCAAGAATATATTTTAGTGAAAGCTTGTAAGTTTCCTATAATAATAAATATATTGGAATAGTCATTTTTAAAAAATATAGACTGAAACAATTCTTAACAATACTGAAAAAAAATGTTTCCAAAGACAAAACTATAAAACAAGTTCAGAGAAGTCTTGTTTTCATCCCAGTATCCCTAACTGGTCCCTCCCTCCCACATTGGTAATTTATATTTGATTTATATCATCATCATTTCCCCAAAAATTATATTTCAGAGGTGGAAGGTTAATATATCAATGTTTCACTGTTCAATGCAGAAAAGCACTGTGACTCAGGTACCTGCATCCAGAACAAGATGGAGAGCCATCAGAAATCTAACCTCCGACGATGGGCGTGGACAAGAGTCTCCCACAGCCTTCAGGAATCAGCACAAGACAAAACCGTTCTTTTGATTAGAAGAGAGTTTCTGGTCAATTAGCATGTCATAAGAGATATTTGGGGGCAAGTGGCACTTCGAACTCCAAATATGAAATTGCCAGTCACTTCCACCAACATTTGCAGGAGGGTGAAAGGAAAATAGTTTAGAGGTAGGCGTTTCCAAGCTGTGGTGGCCTGAGCAGTTGGTTAATATCTCTGTGCTTCAGTTTCCCTGTTAAAACAAGGACAATACCACTCACCGTTCCAGACTGTTCTAAGGATGATATTAAGTGATGTAATGATGCAGAACCCACAGAACGAGCAGTGTGGGGGGTACATGGCAGGCACTCGAAGACCGAGGCCAGAATTCTAACACAGGACCACAGAGCAATCAACACCATTTCAACGGTGATCAGCGGGTCAGGGTGCGAGTTAGGCTCCTGTTGTACACAGAATTAAAATCTCAATTTCTCTATTTATCTGAAAGCAGCTGATATTCCAGAGCATCATGCTATAAAATCCGTTTAAGAGTGATGTAGAGGGTACGTATGGCCCATTCACAGAGCTGCCCAGACAAAGCTCAGTGCAACTGGAATGCAAACACTTTTTAGCTGACTTGAATCTTTTTCAGGGCTACTGTTGAAAAAACAAACCCACAAGCTATTCTTCCTCTTCTGCCATTAAACGGTGCTTCCTCGGAAAGGAAAGTCTCCCATTGTTTGGCTCACAGAAAATGTCACAGTTCTTTACTTAATCATACTATACAAAATTTTTGGCTTTCTTAAACAGCCAACTCGCAGGGCGTTTTGTAGCTGGCAAGGCAGCCGTGGAACGTTTCTGTGAAATCGCCTGGGAAATGTATCAGTGGGCTTTGCTGCACAACAGTGAAACTTGCTGCCACACATCAGGAGGGAACACTGGCCAATTATGGTCCTAAAATGAACTGCCCACAGCTTCTTCTCCATTTCTTAAGCAAGCTTCCTTTCCAGATTATTTTCCATAATGTGACAATTCTGGGCCACCACAAGCTGTGCTCGTTCAGTCCACATTTGTTGAAAAAGGTGCAGTTGAACTTCACAAGTGGAAAAAAAGAGATCGACTATCAATCTGGGTCCACAGAGGAAAGAAACAAGCTATTTTTGCTCCTACAAGCCTTAAAAATAAATAAATAAACTTCACTCCTAGAAAGAAGCTGCTCTGTTGCTTTGTAAGGAAGTTGGCTGGCGCAGGTCAGGACAACTGACTGCAAGGCTCACGCCAGAGGCAGTCTGAGGGATGGAGAGGCGCTCCCGGATTTGCTCAGGACTGTCTTCAAACCATCCCTCATCCTCTCCGGCTCTACCGCCAAAGCTGAGGAAAGGTTTTGCGATCACCATAGTGATTCAGGCAAAAACAAGCGTTGCTGTCTATTTATGCATGATTTCTGCTAGGCAGGCCTGAAATAATGTAGTCAAAAGCAGGCCATAACTTCATAAAAATATAGAGAATGTAGGGGCACCTGGATAGCTCAGTCAGTTAAGCGGCTGCCTTCGGCTCAGGTCATGATCCCACGGTCCTGGGATCGAGCCTCGCATTGGGCTCCCTGCTCTGCAGGAAGCCTGCTTCTCCCTCTACCACTCCCCCTGCTTGTGTTCCCTCTCTCGCTGTGTCTCTCTCTGTCAAATAAATAAATAAAATCTTTTAAAATATGTAGGTATATATAGAAAATATAAAACCGGCTATCTGGCAGGGCTGGTACCTACAAATGCCAACTTGTGTGTTCTTCGAGATCACGGGACAGATTTGCAGTTTTTCCACCTAGAGTCAGAAAAAGACAAATCAAGGATGATCTCCTTGGACAAGTTCTGCCGTGACGATGACAGATTCCCCCAGGTACAGGAGTAAGCCAAGGGGGAGGCCAGGAGAACCAGGAGCAGAGTCATTATCCCATGAGAGAAAACCTCCAGCTCCAGGAAGCACTTCCCTTGGGGGAAAGCCAACAAGACTCAGCTTGAAACCACCGGTTCTACTCTTAGCACCAACCAGGTACCCATATTTCTTTCCTGTATATGCTTCTGCCACCACATGCCACAAAGGAACTAAGGCAGTTTAGGAAAACACATTTCTTAAGTTGATTTTTAGAAATGTTAATAAATATGTTATGATAATTTTACCCAAACTGGTACATGAGAAGATTTTAAGTAGTACACAAATTAACTCTTTTTGAAATGTGACTTGTATTTTTATGTATATATTTTTAAAATACAACACACATAACCTATGATTTCACAAAGACTAATTACTTAGAACAAGGTTAAATTTATTTAGAATTTCCAAATGAGTTTATTCACAGAACTAATAAGTAAGTTGTAGTAGAAGTATCAAATGTAAATGGCAAAAATGTGTAGTTGGTACACATGGGACAGATTGGGGAAATACATAATTAAGACACTAATACCATGAGGAGATTTGTATGTTTCTAGTCGAGCCTTAGAGTTCTGGCTGGTGGAAGAGGCTCCTACGGTTTTCCTGTTCCATGAAGTTCTCTGTGAACTATTTTTATGGGTGGACAGACCTTGTTTCCTCAGCTGTGCATGGACTCCAGGAAGACCCTCCTCACGGCCTTCCACAAGAGGAGCCTGCTGCTCATCACTGAGAGAGGGAAGATATCCTTTCTCCATCGGTGATGAACACCACCACACGTATTTCTCCCTGAAGGAAATACACCCTGGCTTCGAGGATTTAAATGACTCTTTCCTGAAGGGATTCCTGCAGAAGTTCCAGAGCTTCACAGAATGTATTTGGGTGGGGGGTGGGGGAGAAGAGGAGCCCCTGAGTTAGAAGTTATGCCCTTGGCCCAATTCTGTTCTCTCATCCTACATGAGAAACCAGGTATTCCAGGGTCCCAACCTCTTATCTCTCCTTCCCACCAATTCTTCCCCACCCAGTGTCCCCCACTTATGCTCTCTCACCCTATTCCCACACTGTGCCTTCTTACACAATTCTGACAACAAAGAAAGCTTAGCCCAAGTGACTTCTTCCTATTCCCATGTGTGCATACGTGTGTGTGTGTGTGTGTGTGTGTGTGTGTGTGTGTGTGTGTTGGGGGGTAGGATAAAGGGGAGGGGTTCTCAGATGGAAAGCAAACCACACTCTCCATTTACTAAAATTGTGTTACAAATTTCATTCTGGAATTCTTTTCAATCAAGGCAAAAAGAGGGGTCACCATGGTTCCTCAGAAAAAAGTTCTTCTAGGTCTTCATATAGACTAGAAGACATCAGCAACATTCCCTACAAAGAATGCCATGTGGCTTTCCTTTGGCTGTTGCTTACGGAATTTATCTGGGTAAGCTGAGGACTGTTTACACACCTTACTGCAATTATGTGTTTACATGCCCGTCCCCTCCTTCTAGACTGTAATTTCCTGAGGCTTGGTCTTATGTGTCATACATTTCTCTATTTTCAATGCCAAGAATAAAGCAGGCTTTAAAAGTGTTTGCTATGTGAATGACTACATAATCACAAGAATAGGACTGTTTGAAGATATAGGAACTGAAATGCTACATTGAAATAGAAAACCTAGATAGTTTTCTTTTTTAAATCAACAGTTATATTATTTTCACCTAGAAATCTGCTGTAGAGCAGTAAACAGCAGATGGGGTGTTCCACCCAAGAAGCTGAAATGACTGTCCTTGTGGATCAAAGTTATTAGCTGTTTTGTTCAGCTTTCTCCTGCGTGTCCCTTGTACAAGCTCAGCTTCCACAGTGTCCATGTGACTATATTTATCCCTCTGCTTCATTTTGGACACAGGACCCATAGGGAAAAAAAGGAATGAAACCATAAAGGCAGAGTGACCTAGATTACTTTTTACCTAGATCATCTTTTCGGGTCCCTCAGGCCTGCACCAGATCTAGGCCATCTGCTTTGAGTGACAAGCGGACCAATGAACGGGACTAGATTATCTTTAATTAGTGGTTGTATATCATACTAGATCAGTATTTTTAAAAAAAGAGGCTCTGAAGAAGTGGAACTTGAAATATGGTCTGCTCGGTGACATGTGCTAACAAAGGAAGACAGAAGGTTTGGCATATATGGAGATAATGCTACATAAGGTTTTTGTGGACAAAAATATAACAGGTGGTGGACTCTCCTCCTTTCCCTTCCCCCAGGATACACACACACAGTGGCAGGTCACTATGTAAATGGTTCGTATTAGTTTGCTAGGGCTGCTATAACAAAATGCCTCCAGCTGGATGGCTTAAATAACAGAAAAGTATTTTTTCACAGTTCGAGATGCTGAAAGTTCAAGATCAAGGTGCTGGTAGGGTTGGTTTCTTCCAAGGCCTCTCTCCTTAACTCGCAGAGAGCCACCTTCTCATCCTGATCTCACATGGTCTTTTCTCTGGGTGTTTACACCCTTCACATCTCTCTGTGTGTTCAAATTTCCTCTTCTTACAAAGACACCAATCAGACTGGATTAGGGTCCATCCTAACAACCTCATTTTAACTTAATCACCTCTTGAAAGGCCCTATCTCCAAATATAGTCACATTCTGAGTTACTGGGGGTTAGGACTTCAACATATAAATAGGGGTGGGGGAGGTACAGTTCAGCCTATAACATGAAAGCATACTATATTCTTTTCATTTAAAAGCCATGGTATCATCCTAATCAGGAATTGATTTCACTTCCTGTTGCTCAGATATTTTAGGATTATACCGAGGGAAAGGGAGGAACTAAGCAGAACAGTGACAAAATTAAGGATCATTCCCCCAAGGAAACCAGAGAAGGTTTCTGACTGAAGATCAAGAGTTTGGATTGTTAAAAAAAAAAAAAAAAAAAGTATCTCAAGTTCAAACTAGACCTGGGGCAACAAACTCAAATGCTTTCCAGTCCAAACATATAACATCAGTAGTGCAATCTGATGTAAAAAGAAAAGGCAGATGGAGAAGAAGGACAGTAGCAAACTGGAGAGTGTATGTTATAAAGGCAATCAAACTCAATTTTTTTTCAAATGCATCAGCCAGTTTGCGAGCTTTGAACTTGACAATGAAGAACCTTTTTGCTACACGCCTCAAACATTTGCTAAACAGATGTCCTTGCCATGTGCCCCATGACATTTCCTCCTTTCCTTCCTTGCTTTTTGCCAACCCTGTCCAGATAAGTTCTTTGGATTTGTGGCAGCCCAGGGCCTCAAGCTGCTGACCTAAAGTTGGAGTGTTAAAGCTGCCAACTGTTCTGTTCCCAATCAGTGCCGGCTGTGAAGGCAGTTCCTCTCCTGTGAGCATGTTCTTGCCTCATTTCCATTCTCTTCGGGCTTGGTTGTCAGATGGACGGCAGCATGCTTGGGGCCTGGATGAAACTCGAGGACCAGAAAAGTAGAACATATGCAAACCTGCAGGGGCTATGAAGTATTGAGTCAGAACCAGATGAGCAACAGAAATCAAAGATTTGTGAGTGCCATAAAGGAGTGTAAGTTGGTAAGTTTGGCGTCTGAGCCAGTGGTTCCTAGCAGAGGATAATAGTACAGAGATGAGACATTTTAGCTTTAAGAACTTTTTTCAAAATACACATGCCTACTACCCCCAGCCTCTACTGAATTTTTATCACAAGTTAGCAGTCAATAGCATGTTAGGGGCTAAAGGAATCAGACTTAAGAACAGACTGAAGAAACTTGTTTATTTAACCATAGCTACCTTTATAATCCTCTTAGTCTGATAGTATTAGGAGATATAATTTATTCTCCTTTCCTCAGGTCCTTTCTAAAAGGATTGCTCAGTTAGTATAACTCCTGGCCTGTCTTCACTTTTTTCATCACTCCACCTCAAGAGAGTTGGAAAGATTCACCTTAGTGGTGAATTTGGGAGTAATAAACGGAGCGTGCTTAGCCCAGCTCTGCCTCTTTTTCCTTTTTAGGAAGAGCCTTGCCCAGAGACAGCATAGATTCCTTTTAGGACCAGCTCTGCCCAGCAGTGGGGGTAGTATGTCTGCCTTGGTCCAACATTGCATGTGTCTGTTTGCATAAGCCTGCCTAATTCTGGGGTTTAGTACCAATAAGGTCACTCTGCTAACAGAACTAAAGCCACATCCTCTCAGCCACTGCCAGTATTGAAGGTAATGTTTTGTCCCCCATCTGTCATTCTTTTATTTATCATTCCGTTCAGAGCCTGAGGATGCAAAACTCCCCAACAGTGAAATCAAATCTGGAGTCTCTTTTATGGTACTAATGACAAAATACAAGATTGCTCTTTGGTGAACCAGAGTGTGAGGAGTGGATTTAGTGCTCTACCGTAAAAGGTAATTTCCCTCATACTAATATCAGTAAATATGAAGATAAATATACAAACACATGCACGTGCTTACACACATAGCATCTCCCATATCAAAATTGAGCCTATAAGATTTCAAGGCACAAACGAGTGGTTCTCTATATAATAGTCTTCATAATACAATCACTAAATCTTGTAATATCTATTGGCATATCAAATATCTTTGAAATTCATTTCAAAATACAAAACATAAACTTGTACAAGACTTCATCTTCAAAGACCAAACCATGCATCAAACTTTATGCAGGTTTTTCTATAGCCTGTAGAAGTGTTCCAAATGTTATCAAAGCCCATCAAAATTTTCTTAAGTTAGTATGCAATAAACAAATGTGAAATTTCTAAGAAATCTAGTTGAAACCGTACCTTTCTCGGTTTGGTCAACAGATGAGGTATTTATTACTATTTACTAATGGACAGAGTAATTGAGAAATTCACTTATGTCTTATCTCAAAAATAAATAAATAAATAAGAAGAAAGATAACCTCCCAATTTGGGGTATTCAAAGGAACTGTTGTCAGTAGGAATGGGGCAATTCTAAAGACAACTCCACGTCAACCTTTGTTTTGGACAGTCAAGTCCCTCAAAAGAATGAGGCTGAATTTCCCCCAAAAGAAGACAGTTTGGAGTTTACAGATTTCTAGGCTTTTAAAGGGAGCTTCTTGACATGAATGAGTTTGGGGAAGAAAAGTCATAGGTTCTCTGAAATAGAGGGAGCAGAACTCCTGCAAAGCATTGCCCCAAAGTGAAACAGCAATTCACTTGGAAAGAGTGTATGGATGCCTAAAGATGGCCACTATGAAATATGAAAGTCCCCACGGTCAAGTTTTGCACTGAGAGTTGCCTGTCTCTGAAAAAAGCTGGAACCTGGGCTGAGACCATCCACAGGACTGACCACATGCATATCTCTTTTTCTAGACCTGTGTAACTCTCTAGGTTCTGGAACCAAATAAGGGAGTGAGGAGGCTAAATTATTATTGGTATTGCCCTTCTTGACAACCTTGATGAATAGCAACAAAATAAAGAAATACTACATCGTATCTATCATATTAAATTGCTTATTTATTTGTAAAACTATGCAAAGTCCCCACATTCCACTGGCTGTATGCTGGATTGTGTTTTGTCAACATGGCATTATCACTCCTGTCTAAAGCTGTGAATAACATCTTCCAGAACACCCTACCCGTAATGTCCTGGGTTAAAGTTGGCCAAGAGAGGTAATTGTGTAAAATTTGGATAACAGAGTGAAACAGAAGCCATGCCTCTGAAAAGATCATGACAATCAGACACAGTGACAGACAGGGTAAATGTGCCTAAAGAGATTCAGCTTTTAGCTTATTTTCCCAACTTCTGTCTGCACCATCCAAGAGTAACCCAAGCCAACCACCAAATACTACACTGCATTCCCCATAGAGGTGGCAGCTTCCACAGACCTCTCCACATGCTCCCCCTTCACATTCCATTTCAGTATAGTTCTTTTTTGCCACTCTGCTTAAAACCAACACTTGGGGGATTTTCCCACAAGTTTTGAACGGCACATCAACACTAACGTTTCATGCTATGGTGTTAGTGACTTTCTTTGATCCTCTGATATCTCTCTTCCAGATCTTCACTTGCCTGGCTCCTCCTGCATGTATATAAGCTCTAATTTCTATAGTAAACCCCATGAACTTGACTGGTTGTTTTCTTGAGAGAATCCTGATGGTTCAAGTTTTGGTACTGAACGTAGTTTCGAAGAACAGGAAGGAAGTTCAGAAGGAACTTCTTCTCTGTTCCAATGAGATATAAAGGCTGTAATGACCCTGTTGCTAATAGTAAATGAGAGAGTCCATGACATCCGGGGCAAAAGTCACTTACATAATCACTGGAGGACACCTGCAATTGAGTGCCTATAGAAGTCAAGGCTTTAGGGGACCAAGTTGCTGCATCTATCAAACAGTATTGGGGAAATAACGAAAATTAAGACAATGGAGTTCTTTGCTAATAGAGTTTAGAGAAAGAAAATTATTATCTCCAAGCTTAAAATTCCCCATTTATGACACAGGTAAGGAACCCAAAAGCACTTATGATTTCCCTGAAAGAAATCCTCATCTTCCTGTACACACAGGGTCAATATTTCTGAAAACCAAACCCAGAATCTGAATCTGTAGGTGATTAAATTACAGTGCAAACTGAATTCATAGATTTATGAGGTTATGTTAAAGTTAAGATATTGATTGGAAAAATAATGTAATCCTAAAAGATTGGCAGATTGAAAGAAGCTGAGAACCTTGAATACCTAAATTCTGATGAACTGTCCATTCTAATAGAAGCAGTTCTTTATCTCCTGAGATTAGTCTTCTCTTATCTGAAAAGCCTATAATGACCTGAGGTAGTGTAAAGTCTGAGGTAGTGACCTTGCAGGGGAATGATGATCCTTCTCAAGACCTATCCCCACTCCCTCTCATATAACCAGCCTCAAGTCCCAGCAGGAAACAGGGGGCTGGGTACAAAGCATGACCCAGTAAGAGGTCCCACACATGTCAAGATAATGACCAGATTTTGCCAATTTAGTGATGGAAGTGATGGAAACCTGATGAATAAAAATATATGTGGGAATGGGTTTTATTTTAATGACAGCAAAGCTACAGAATCAGAAAGTTTTTACCTTCAGAGTTCTTTGATGTTGGCTAATTGATCATGCTGTCACTGGGACTGAAATAGATGGGCAGAATACAAAGGTTTAACTTGACTTGTTGTGTTCTGGCAAACAGGTATCTGACTTAAATCACCTCCAAAGAGTTGTGGCTCCTCAACCAATTTCTAGACTTTAGCTTGTACCCAAACCTAGATCCCCATGAATGAAGAAAAGGCCAGGTCCTCTGTACAAGGATCCCTGCCACCCTTTAAAAATACATAATGTTAATCTTCCTCTTACATTTTTCTAAAGGAACTGGCAGTCATTTACCCATTTAGGAGAGTAACTGTGCATTGGGTAAAGATATTACCCAAATTTTTCAGAGATTTCTGTTCAATAGCTCAGCTCTGTACCAATATAAATTCCTAGAGACCCAAAACTCTAATATCATCTATCAGAGTACAGAATTACAGAAGTCAAGTGATAATTGAATTTTGATTTGGAGCCCTCCCAGAGTGAACTCAGTGATCCCGCATGACTATTTCCTTAGTTCCAGAATGTAACTGACAGAATAACTGTTATGTACGGATTTGTGTCCCCCTTCCTCCCACCCTGCCAAATTCATATGTTGAAACCCTAACTGCTGGTACCTTGGAGTGCGACTGTATTTGGAGCTAGAGCTTATAAGGAGGTGATTAAGTTAAAATAAGGCTGTCAAGGTAATCTGATATGACTAGTGTCCTTATAAGAAGAGGAAATTAGGACACATAGAGGATACCAGGGGTGATGAGCACACAGAGGAAAGGCCATGTGAGAACACAGCAAGAAGGTGGCCATCTGCAAGCCAGAAAAGAGAGCCCTCAAGAAAAACCAACCCAAACCAACACTGACCAGATATGCAGCCTCCAGAACTGTGGGAAAAGTAAATTCCTATTGTTTAAGCCATCCAGTTTGCGGTTATATTATAGCAGCCCTAATAAATTAATACAGTAACCATATTGGTTCCATGAGGGATATTAAAGGAAAGAGCAAGTGAAAACTACAACTACCTCTACCTACAAAAAGAGTAAACCACATTCCTGAAAGGACTGCAGAGATTAGTGCCACTGTCAAGGACTTGAAAGATGAAGGGATGATTATTCCCTCCAAATCCCTATTTAACTCACCTATGTGGACTGTGCAGAAAATAGATGGCTCTTGGGGAATAACAATGGGTTATTATCAACTTAATCAGTTACTAGCTCCAATTGCAACTGCTATTCCAGATGTGTTTTGTTTGGTTGTTTGTTTGTTTGAGTGAGTGAAAGAGTGAGAAAGAGAGGGGGGAGTAGGAGCATGAACAAATGGGGGAGAGGGAGAGAGAAAACCTTAAGCAGGCTCCATGTCCAACATGGAACCTGACACAGGGCTTGATCTCACAACCCGGAGATCATGACCCAAGACAGAATCAAGAGCTGGATGCTAAACCAACTGAGCCACTCAGGCACCTCTGTTAGTTTATTTGTTTGTTTGTTTGTTTTGGACTGAAACAAATAAACACTGTTCTGGATTCCAGGTATTATAGCTATTGATCTGGAAAGCATTCTTTTTTTACACCCAAAGATTACCAGAAACAATTTCCCTTCAGCTTGAAAGATCAGTAATACACCCTTTTGTCCTACCTCAAGGCTACAGCAACTCTCCAACTTTCAATCATAATCCACAGGAACCTTGATCATCTTGCCTTACATAGAATATTATACTGATGTACTATGTTGATAATATGATGATTGCATCTGAGAGTAGCAAAAACCCTAGAACCTTTGGTAAGATTCATGCCAAAGGGTAGGATTGCTACCAAAATTCAGATGTCTGAAATTTCTAAAAGTTCAATGGTCTTGGGCATGTTGAGATATCCCTTCCAAGACAGATAATGTTGTTGATCTTGTACCTCTTGCCACTAAAAATGAGCAACAAGAACAAATGGGCCACCTCAGGTTTTGGAGTCAACATAAATACATCATTTGGGCAGGCTGCTCTGACCCATTTACAAGTAATCTATAGAGCCATCAGTTTTGAGTGAGACCCAGAGGAATAGAAGGCTATGTACCAAATCTAGCAAACTGCTGGATCATACAAGCTGCTTTACTGTTTGGGCCATATGATCCAGTAGACCCAATAGGGCTTGAAGAGATGCTACATGAAGTCTGGGCCTGGCCATTATAGGTGAATCACAGTATAGAATTTAGTATTCCGGAGCAGTTATGCCAACTCCCACACATAACTATTCTTCGTTTGAGAAACAGCTTCCTGCATATTTACAAAACGTAATAGAAACATAGATCATCAATTTACTATTCAAACCGAGTTATCCAGCATGAACTGGGGTATTGTCTAAACCACTAAGCTTGTGGAAATAAGTGACCAATTAACTAATAAATGAAAACCCAAGGCCTGTTTTACAGATGGTTTTACACCACATACTGGTACAGCTTACAAATGGCTTGTTGGAGCTCTGCAGCCCCACTTAGGGGTGGCTGTGAAGGGTAGCAGTGAGGGGAAACCTTCCCAGTAGACAAACCTTTAGAGCAGAAAACTGGATATTCATTTTGCCCAAAAAGAAAGATTGCCAGAGGTATGGATCTACACTCATTCATAAGTAGTGGCTAACCATTTCTTTAGTTGATCAAGGACTTGGAAGGAACACAACTGTGACATGGATGACAACAAAGTCAGGGGAAGAGCTATTTGGCTAGACCTCTCAGAATTGGCAGGTAGTATGAGGATATTTGTGCCTCATGTCAATGCTCACTGAAAAGTAATTTCAGCAGAGGAGGCTCTTAATAATCAAGTGGAAAACGTAACCCAGTTGTAGACATCAGTCACTCTTTCTCCAGTTACCTCTGTCATTATCCTATGGGCTCTTGCACAAAATGGCAATAGCAACAGGGATGGAGATTAGCAAGGATTCAGCAACTTGGGCTTCTACTCAGCAAGGTCAATTTATTTATAGTTACAGCTGAGGTCATAATCTACCAACAGCAAGGACAAACACTGAGCCTTCAAGATGGCAACTAAGGGGAACTTAAGGTAGGTTGGTTAATTTGATAATAACCATCACGGAAGAGACAGCAATATGTTTCATTTCTTCCATCTGGATTTGCCTTCAATACTCCTGGCAAAACCACTGTTTATGGACTTATAGAATGTTTTATTCACCCTCATGGTATTCCAAACAGCATTACTTCTAACCAAAGGACTTATTTTATGTGTGAGTAAAATGTGGCTTTAGGCTCATAATCAAGGAATTCACTGGTCTCTCCATGTTCTCTATCACTCTGAAACTGTTGGCTTAATAGTATAATGGAATAGCTTGAAGACTCAGTTTTCATGCTAGTTATGAGACAATACATATTGGAGCTGGGATATTGCTTTCAAGAGCCAATATATGCTCTGATTCAGTGACCAAAATATGATAATCTTTCTATCATAGCCAAGATTCGTGGACTGGAAATCAAGAAGTACAAATGTGAGCAATTCTCACCATTATACCTAATGATCCATTAGAAAGATTTTTACTCTCTCATCTCCACAGTTTTGGGCTCTGTTGGTTTAAAAGTCTTAGTACCCCTTTGGGAGGGGTACTGCTTCCACCAAGGGACACAATAATAGTTCCTTTGAACTGAAAACTGAGACTGCTACCTGGATACTTTGGGCCCTTATTCCACTGAAATAACAGACAAAAAAGGAGGTTGCTGCACTGACTGTGGTTGATTCTGATTATAAAGGGGAAACTGGATTTCTATTTCTACTATATGGGCAGGGAGGAGTATGCCCGGAATCTACAAAGTTCTCTGTAGTGCCATTTAGCATCTTACATTCTGTGCTAAAAGTTCATGGACCACTACAACAACCCAATACAGGCAAAGCTATTGATATCAGAGACCTTTTGGGATTAATGCATTGGATCTTGGGATCCTTGACCAGCTCAGGTACTTGCTAAGGTAAAGAGAATATGGAATGAGGGGTGAAAGAGGAAACTTTTAAATACCAGCTTCATCCGTGTTATCAATTACACACACTAGAACTGTAATACTTATCAATATTTCTCCCTTGCTTTGATATGAATATATTCAAATAGATACAAATCAACTTTCCCCTCTGCCATTTACCTACTCCCCAACTTAAAGAATTAATAATTATTTTCCCCATATATCAGGATTTAATTATAATTTATCAAATGGAAAATGTGAATGCAACTAGAAGAAGAATAAACATCCCCCCAAAAAGATGGATAAAATGGAACATGGGACTTTGGTTTTTTGTTTGTTGTTTGTTTTTTTATTTGTTTTGAGGACAAGATTAGCATGTTTTTCTTTGTACAAGGGATAGTTTCATCATGCTATACAGAAGCATGATTTTTCTATCATCTTTCCTGGAAGTTAAATTTGATTTTAAAAATGTATATGGAATGTTAAATTGAAAAAGGATTAGATTGTGCTAAACTGCATTTTTTCTAATTTATATATTCCTCTCCTGTCTATGACTTGGAACTAAGTATGTTCTCAATTAAAGTTGACTAAGACAGAAATCTGTTAAGAATTTTGGTAACCAGAAGTGAAGTAGAGGCCATTACTTTCAACAAGCCATGGCAGTCAGACACAGTGACAGATAGATTTAAAAATGTCTAGGGGCCTCTGAGTGGCCCCTGAGTGGTGCAGTCGGTCAAGTGACTGACCCTTGCTTTCAGATCAGTCATGATTTCAGGGTCTTGAGATCAAGCCCCATGTGGGCCTCCAAGCTCAGCAAGGAGTCCACTAGAGTTTCTCTTTCCCTCTCCTTCTGCCCCTCCCTGTGCTTGCTCATGTGCTCTCTCTCTTTCTCTAATAAATAAATAAATCTTTAAAAAAAAAAAAAAGGAAGAAATGTCTAGGGACGAGAGGGCTAAGATAGTGGAGGATTAGGGCAACCTACGTTTCCCTCCTCCCTGGAACACAGCTAGATAAATATCAAATCATTCTGGACACCCAAGAAATCGGCCAGAAGTATTCAAGAACAAAGTTGCACATCTATAAGCAGAGAAAATGACCTGTAGAAGGTAGGAATTGTTGAGAGTTTATTTGTGGGAGAAAAGAGCAGGGGGCATGGCAGAGTGGGGAGGAGCCCTGATCAGGGAGACAGTACTAAGAACGAAAGAGAGTAAAAAAAAAAAAAGAAAGCACACACAGGGGACTGCACAAGAAAACTATTCCCCAAACCCATTGACTGGAAAAAAGGAGAGAGTTTCAATACCGCCAGTTTTTTATAAACAGCAGAGTACAGAGTCTGAAGTTTCAGAGGTCTGCAACATCACCAGGGTCACACTGGCAAGTTGAGCAGTTCTCAGGTGAGAAGCAAGGTGGAGTCCCCAGAGCAGCAACAAAGTCTGAGAATCCCCTGGGTCAGACAAGGAGAAGTGGTTCCCCTGTTTGGAGTGCACTTGGTAGAGGGTATACAGCCACTCTGCGGGCAAAAGACCCTGTGGGCACCATTGAGCTGCCCTGTTCACCTGTATTGGAACAAAAACTTGGGCTGAGGGAATCAAACCCTGGCTCCAGCTGTGTGTTGTCATTTACCATAAATTCTGAACCCCTGCACAGTCATACAACTGTTTTCTAGGACAAGCCAGAGCCAACCACAACGGAGCGGGACCCTCCCCCAGAGGATCAGCGTGGGTCTGCAGCATGGGCCTCTGAAGTGTGGGGCTTTGAAACACAGCAGCACCTGAGATAAAACACAGGAGTGCTGCACCATTTGGCAGGCAGACAGCTCAGACACAGACAGG
The DNA here is from genome assembly GCF_004348235.1 of Phoca vitulina. NCBI lineage: Eukaryota > Metazoa > Chordata > Mammalia > Carnivora > Phocidae > Phoca > Phoca vitulina. Next base: position 7,229,198 of record NW_022589767.1, read on the forward strand.
GTGAAGGAAACCAGGGACACAGGAGGGGTGATTATTTGCACATCTGTGAGGGCATCCTGAAGAGTGGTGGGTGTGAATTTCCAGCCCAGAGACAAGGGAACAAGGTGCAGCCATTTTCACCCTTCACCCCTCGCCCATCAGCAGTGATCAACCCCAGCAAGCTAAACAGCACCGTGGAGAATGGAGCCGCTACACCAAGCCCTGACCCCCTGCACCCTGCAGGTGCATCTCCACTAGGGCAAGACCACCTGAAAATCAGAGCAGCAGTTCCCTCCCCCCAGAAGGTCAGCACAAACCCCTCCCATGCACTAAGTCTGCTGATCATAGAGTGCTGCAAAGTTTCAGCCCCAGGGGAAACAGGATCTAGCTTCCTTTGGGGTTTTTTTATTTGTTTTTTTATTTTATTTTTTGTTTTTGTTTTTGTTTTGTTTGGGGGGGATACATAAAGAGCACTTTTTTATTTTTATGTTTGTTTATCAGTAGTATTTTTTTTTTATCTTTTTTTTTTTATCAAGCTTCTCATAACAAGCAGACCAAAACACACCCAGGATCTAGCTTATTATTTTTTTTTTATTTTTTTTAATTTTTATTTTATTTTACTTTTTTTTTTCCTCCAAGTAACAAGATGAAGAATTCACCCCAGAACAAAGAACAGGAAGAAATAAAGGCCAGGGATTTCATCAATACAGATATAAGTAATATGTCTCAACTAGAATTTAAAACAATTATAAGGATACTAGCTGGGCTTGAAAAAAGGATAGAAGACACTAGAGAATACCTTTCTGCAGAGATAAAAGAGCTAAAATCTAGTCAGGCTGAAATTTAAAATGCTATAACTGAGATGTGATCCTGAATGGATGCCATAATAATGAGGATGGCTGAAGCAGAGGAATGAATCAGTGATATAGAAGGTAAAATTATGGAAAATAATAAAGCTGAAAAGAAGAAAGAATATCCAATGGAAAAAGGATAGTGTCCTCAACAAATGGTATTGGGAAAACTGGACAACAGCATGCAAAAGAATGAAACTGGACCACTTTCTTACACCATACACAAAAATAAATTCAAAATGGATGAAAGATCTAAATGTGAGACAGGAAACCATCAAAACTCTATGGGAGAACATAGGTAGCAACCTCTTTGACCTCGGCCATAGCAATTTCTTACTAGACATGTCGCCAGAGGCAATGGAAACAAAAGCAAAAATGAATCATTTTTATCAAGATAAAAACTTCTGCACAGCAAATCAACAAAACTAAAAGGCAACCTATGGAATGGGAGAAGATATTTGTAAATGAAATGTCTGATAAAGGGTTAGTATCCAAATTCTATAAAGAATTTACCAAACTCAACACCCAAAAAACAAATAATCCAGTTAAGAAATGGGCAGAAGACATGAATAGACACTTTTCCAAACAAGACATCCAGATAGCTAAGACACACATGAAAAAATGCTCAACATCAGGGAAATACAAATCAAAACCACGATGAGATATCATCTTATACCTGCCAGAATGGCAAAAGTTAACAAGACAAGATACAACAGGGAAACGCTCCTGCACTGTTGGTAGGAATGCAAACTGATGCACCCACTCTGGAGAGCTGTATGGAGGTTCCTCAAAAAGTTAAAAATAGAACTACCCTATGAACTACCCTATGATCCAGCAATTGCATGATATAAAAAGGGGCACATGCACCCTAATGTTTCTAGCAGGATTATCAACAATAGCCAAACTATGGCAAGAGCCCAAATGTGTTCATCGAGTGATGAATGGATAAAGAAGAGGTAGAATGTGTGTGTGTATATATGTGTGTAATGGAATATTACTCAGTCATCAAAAAGAATGGGGCACCTGGGTGGCTCAGTTGGTTAAGTGACTGCCTTCGGCTCAGGTCATGATCCTGGAGTCCCTGGATCAAGTCCCACATCGGACTCCCGGCTCAGCAGGGAGTCTGCTTCTCCCTCTGACCCTCCCCCATCTCATGTGCTCTCTCTCATTCTCTCTCTCTCCAAATAAATAAATAAAATCTTTAAAAAAAAAAAAGAATGAAATCTTGCCATTCACAATGATGTGGATGGAGCTAGAGTGTATTATGGTAAGCAAAATATGTCAGACAGAGAAAGATAAATACCACATGATTTCACTCAATGTGGAAGTTAAGAAACAAAACAAATGAACATATGGGAGGGGGGAAAAAGGAGGGAAACAAACCTTAACAGACTCCTAAAGATAGAGAACAAACTTAGGGTTCATGGAGGGAGGTGAGTGGGGAGTGGGCTAGATGGGTGAAGGTATTAAGGAGGGCACTTGTCATGATGAGTACTGGGTGTTGCATGTAAGTGATGAACCACTGAATTCTACACCTGAAACCAATATTGCACTGCATGTTAACTAACTAGAATTTAAATTAAATTTTTAAAAAATAAATAAATAAAAATAAAATAAAATAAAAAAGAAATGTCTAGGAGTTCCAAGTTCCTGCTGGTCTTCCTGATTCCTGGCCTGCTCATTGCTGGGGGCTTCAAGCCAACCACCAAAAGTCTGACTGCAGTCCCTATGGAGGTAGCAGCTTCCACAGTCTTCTCCATGTGCTCCATGTGTTTTGCAATTCCATTCCACTGACCAGACACACAGCTTTTGGGATTCACCTACAAACTTCAACTTGCATATTTTCACCAAAGTTTCAGGTCTAAGATTCCAAACTGTTTGGCCTTCAAACCCCTTTATACTCTTAAAAACTACTGAAGACCCCAAAGAGCTTTAGTATATGTAGGTGGTATCTATCAATATTATAAATTAAAACCAAGAAATGTTAAAACACAAAGTACACACACATATTCTATCTCAGTGTGTGATCTCAAGTCATGCAACCTCTGAATTCCCCACCATCTACTCATGAAAGATGAAAGAAAAAGGAAAATACATCTTAATAATGTCATTAAAATGTTTTTGGCCCTGTAGACTTCCTGAAGGAGTCTTCAGTCTCAAGGATGCTGATGTGTCCCCAGATACCACTTTGAGAGCCCCTGTTCCAAACTATTGTGATCAGTGACTTTTTCTCACCCTTTGACTCCTCCTCCGGCCCTTCACTTCTCTACCTCTCTCACATTTGTATAAGTTCTAATTTCTATGGAAAACCTCTTGTTCCTCTATTACTTTTGTTAGTTTGCTAGGGTTGCCATAACAAAAAATCAAAGACTGGATGGCTTAAACAACAGAAGTTCTTTTCTCACAGTTCTGGAGTTTGGAAGTCCAAGATAAAGGTGCCAACAGGACTGGTTTCCTCCGAAGCCTCTCTCCTTGGCTTACAGATGCCTGCCCTCTTGCTGCCTCTTTACATGGTCTTTTCTCTGTGTGTGTGCATTTCTGATGTCTCTCCTGTGTGTCCACATTTTATCTTCTTATGAGGACACCAGCCATATTGGATGGACACCAGCCATATTGGAACTTAATCACCTCTATAAAAACACCATCTCCAAATACAGTCACATTCCAGGGTACACAGGTTTAAGGGCTTCAACATATGAATTTGGAGGGGCACAACTCAATCCACACTACTTTTAATCAATCTGATTTTCAGACTACACCTTGATTGATACATGGTTAAATTCTTTGGTCATACCCATAACCTATTTCATAAGAACAGCTTCACAATTTAACCAGGCAGAATGAATCCAGCCAGTCAGGGCTGGTGGCCTACAATAAACACATTGTGGTCAAAAGGGGGTATACGTATGCACACACACACACACACATAGATATATACACAAACACACACAAACATACGTGTATATATACATGTACATTATTAGAGATTCGTTACAATAGTCGTTCATATCTATCTATCTATATATATATATATATATACACACACATACATGTACGTGTGTGTGTATGTGTGTATATGAATGACTGTGGTAACTAGCCTCTAATAATGACTCCAATAAATCACACCTCCTTGTATTCTACCCTTGTGTTTTCCCCTCCCACATTAACAATGAGATGGCTCTATGACTCATTTTAACCAATAAATGCAGCAGAATATTTTACCACTTCTAGGCTTAAGGCTTAAGAACACTAGGCAGTTGTTACTTTTGTACTTTTAGGACCCCTGAACAGCTAAGACCAGCTATCTTTTTGGAGTGGCCACATAGAGAGCCCATACACAGAGAAGTCCACACACATGGAAGAAGAGAGTTTCTGAGACTACTTAGAGAGAGAGAGATGCCCAGTCACCCCAGCATCCCAGCTGGTATCAGCCTTCCAGCCATCACCACCATGATGTCTATCATATCAGTGAGCCATATTGGATGTTCCAGCTCAGTCAAGTCTCCAGATAACCACAGCCCCAGCCAAGATCATACAGAGCAGAAGAACCCTCAAGCTGAGTTCACTAAATGTACAGAGACAGTGAAATGATTGTTGTTGCATTATACAGCAATAAGTAAACAAAAAATATTGGACTCCTCTAAAAATCATTTCCAGAATTTAAGAGAAACTCTGGCACTCATTGAAAAGAGTCTCTCAGAAGGTGGGAGATCAGAAGAGGTCAGACATCGTAACAACCTGCTGATTCCGCAATCGTTCTACAGAAGTTACACCTTATTAACCACAGTGTGCTTGTTTTTCCTCTTGCTAAGAGGGGAATGCAAGTTGTAGTTCAAATCCACAAGACTATATTTGTGTACTCATTCCATGCTGATGTGGTGAAAATATTCCGTAAAGGAAGGTTGCTTGAGTTTATATCTGTACCACTTCGTTTGCTTCCACTGTTGTTTCATGATATGAAAAAGGAATAGTTTTTCTTTTAATTCTACAGGGCACCTGGGTGGCACACTCAGTTAAGCGTTGGACTCTTGGTTTCAGCTCAGGTCATGATCTCAGGGTCATGAGACCAAGCCCCTTGTCAGGCTCTGCGCTCAGCACCGAATCCACTTGAGTTTCTCTCTTCATCTCCCTCTGTTCCCCCCTTCATAATCTCTCTCTCTCTCTAAAAAAAATAATAAATCTTTAATTCTATTTGATCAAACATGCATACCCATTATTTAATGAGTTATTTTGCTTGTTAACTTCAGCTTATTCAGTTCAATCTAACTACGGTATAATATTTAGTTTAGAAGTAAAGGGAATGACTTTAGTAAAATATAGAAGCCAAATTTTATAGTACATTGAATTTCTATACCCAAGACTCAACACTCTCATTTGGTGAATCTCAGTTTTCTATAAATTGCTCCTAAAAGGGAGAAATTTTATTTAACTCTCTTATTGAGTGTAACAAAATGACTGATGTGAATTTACCTTGGAGATTTACAAACTCAGGGCAGTTTTTCAAGTTATATGGAGTGGGAGAGATTGGTGGAGGCTCCAGATTAAACTATTCCTACTTCCAGAAGAGAACACTCTACATGATGAGGCCATTTAATAAAATGAGAACAGTGTGAAAGAAAATTTTTAAATTTGGTTTTTATACTATTAATCCTCCTGTGAGATAATAATCTCCAGACATAATAAATGAGCAAGAGTAACCAGAATCTAACTTAGAACTCATTCTTTTCTCTCCACGTACTAATTTCTTCTCAAACCTTTTAAAATTCAAAAGGTGAAATGATATGGAAACACGGCAACTATGATCAAACATCAGCCCTGAAGCTATAAGAAATACTTTGTTCATGTTAATAAATTGTGGATTATTGTTTCTCTGCGTATTTATTTACCAATGAACCAAAGGTTAATTCTCTCTGTCTGTAAATTAAATGGATTTGTAATTAGAGCCTTTGTTTAATTTGCTTTAAAGATCATTCTTGTTTATGTGTGGACCGCAATTCCATTTTTAAATGTAATTGCTTCTAAATCCCAGAGGATGCTAATGTAGATTCAAACCAATACATTTTAATACCAGAATTATGATTAAGGATTAACAGTGTAAAATTTTATAAAGAAAGCTAAGTGCAACTTTGTCTGTGGCCCTTCTGTTCGTGGCTTCTGATAACATGTTGCTGAAAACGTAACTTCCAGAAGCCCTGGGACACCAAAAGCCTGCCACAGCTTCCCCAGCTCCACATTTGTTGTGGAGAGTGGTCTAGAATACAAGCTCTTCAATAAGTCAGTCTTTCCCCCAAGCAGAGCTCAGGAAGAAGGAAAAAAATAATGACAATCCAAGCAGTTCCTATTTTTCATCTCTTATAGATCATCTCCAAAAAGTCATCTCCAAAGGTAAGAGGAGACTTTAGACGGAGCCTAGGCTATTTCAGTTATGTCGTGGCACATGAGTCAGCCATGTCCTGAAGCAAAATGGTTTATCCAAACTTTTCATATCACAAATTCCGCCCTAAGACAAATCGGAAGAGTGGCTAGGCAACTGTACATAGTGACCATTTCTAAAGAGTCACTATGTGTCACTGGACAGGAATGAGATGAAGAAATTTGTTTTTCCTTGAACTTTTCTCAGAGAAAGCTGGTTATAGATGGAAGGAATAAACTCAGAAGGTGGGAGATCAGAAGAGGTCAGACATCGTAACAACCTACTGATTCCGCAATTGTTCTACAGAAGCTACACCTTATTAACCACAGTGTGCTTGTTTTTCCTCTTGCTAAGAGGGGAATGCAAGTTGTAGTTCAAAACTGACTCATTGATGATTATTCTAGAAAAGCTGAGAACTGCTACAACTGGTGTCTTTCTTTATCCTTCTCTCCCATCTTATGCAGTAACTTCTCAAAGTAAATGTTAAAGGAATATTCAAAGAGTAACAATTTAAAAATCACTAAAATGATTATAGCCATCCAGAGAGCCCCATATCCCAGCCTGGCTTTGCCTCTGCTGTCCTTGACACAAAATGAAGAGATTAAGATAGGCTACATAGTTTCCTCTAAAACATGGGCTATACACTGAATGTTTGTGTCCCCTCTTCCACCAAAATATTCGTATGTTGAAATCCTAATCACCAAGATGATGATATTAGAAGTGGGCCTTGGAGAGGTGCTTAGGTCGGGAGGATGGATCCTTCATGAATGAGGTTAGTGCCCTTAGAAAAGAGACCCCACAGGGCTCCCCAGCCCCTCCCACCCATGTTAGGACACAGCAAGAAGTCGGCAGTCCGCAACGCAGAAGAGAGCTCTCACCGGAACCTGACCATCCGGGCGTCCTTATCTTGGAGTTCCAGCCTCGAGAACCATGAAAAATACATTTCTGTTGTTTAGAAGCCATTCAGTCTGTGGTATGTTGTTATAGCAGCCCAAACAGACTCAGACAACATGCTACCATCCCTACATCAGCTTCACACATGTTAGGCACTCTACAAAACTCTGCTGAAGACTTATTCCACATTCAATAAACACTAAATGGACATTTCAATTTCAAAAGTACTTTATTAAAAAACAGCTGTGTGACTAGCACCATGTTAAGTGTTAGGGAGGTTTCAATGAGAAATATATGACATAGTCCTTCCCATCAAAGAGCATAGAATCTACTTAGAAAAAGAAGATGAAATGAAGCCTCCACTGGACTGTGGTCCATCTAATAGAAGCCTCTGCTTTTCATTTGGCACTTATAAAATATGGAATATATCAAAGCAGAATTGTTGTGGGAATGGATCTCCACTTTGTGAGTGTGTGTGTTTGAAGATGGAACTTCTCAGCTCCGTATCTTGTGACCTCCTGACCAAGTTGTAAAGGTACAGAATACAAAGTATTTAGCAGGAGGCAAATTTCAGCTGCAGAGATGGGGGAAAGGGTCTGCTGCATATGCAGATGCAAGATGAAGAGAAGGGAAGATTCCCTCAGAAACTTATTCATGCTGGACCCCCTACATGGATAATTCAGGGGGAAATGAGAAAACTGTGTCTATAATTTTGTCTTTTTTAGATAAATTAGCAGGATAATTGTCTTGAACAGAATTGTCCCCTCTTCCCTCAGTGGGTGGAGACACAGCTGGGCTACGTGTAGAAGCCAAGCCAATCTTGATCCAAATGAAGGGGGAATCTCAGTAGGGTTGCAAAAATAACCCTCTTGCTCCCAGCCTCTGCTCTTCTTGTAATCTGCCTTTATACAAGACCTTTTTCTCTGGGCTGAGATATAATTAAAGCTTATCAAATTATCCCACCCATTTCCCTATCACAATTGCTCTCTGTTTTGTGTTTCTCACTAGTTTGCCTTTAAATTTTTCTCAAGAATTACTTTTGAATAATTCTGGAAGAGATTCATATTCTTCCCAACCAAAGCATTATTTCTGGTGGTAGACAGCAGTTCCCTTGATATGCATGACTACTCTAACCAAAAAGTTTGCTTTCCTTATTTATTCATTCATTCAATCATATTTGTTAAGTAAGTTGTTTCGTAAATGTGTGGTGAGTGAGAGGGAATCTCTTCCCTTAGTGCTGGAACCAATATGAATACTAGGTCTACCAGAGAGGACCAACATCAAGGAAACAAAAAAATTGTGGAAACATACTTCTACAAAATGCCTTACCATAACACGTCTGTCCCACATAATTGATGGAGATGTTTGACATATATGATTCTGGAGACTCACTTTATATCTACATGGTTTGGATTTTGAGTCACCTTAAACTTACACTCTGAGGTTGAACTCCATGCAATTCACTTAAATTGCAAAATGCTATAGACATTTATACATCAATCTAAATGTACTTGTAATTGGATCCTGATGTCTGATTTTCCCACTGATGTTAATATTTTGTCATTTGTTTCTAAACCACCAACATATGTACATATTTCCAGAAATAAGGGTTAATTACCCAAAGCTGCACGTGTAATCATTCAAAAATAACAAAAGTGAGAAGAACCTCTGCTGTCTATTACCAGTGTGTATACAGTTGCTGATAGTCCACTAGAGCACAATTTTTGTATAACTATCCTCAATCTCTGTTGTTTGCTGAATGCCTTTTCCTGATATGCTGCCCCCATATGTTTTGAGCTTTATAGTGCTTGCTTGTTATTTCTTTTTTTCTTTAAGATTTTATTTATTTATTTGGCAGAGAGAGAGAGCGCATAAGCAGGGGGAGCAGCAGAGGGAGAAAGAGAAGCAGGCTCTCTGCTGAGCAGAGAGCCCAACGCGGAACTTGATCCCAGGACCCTGGGATCATGACCTGAGCTGAAGGCAGATGCTTAACCAACTGAGCCACCCAAGCACGCCTTGCCTGTTATTTCTGAGTGTGCTCAAAGCAGATCAGTTTTTTTCTGTCCTTAATCAGTGTTTATTGATGTCTTCCAAGTTAGCATCTGTCAATCTGGCATGTTTCTTGAACACTTAAAATTCACTGGAAATTTGAAAGGAAAAATTACTGTGTCCCTAATCCTAACTAGAGCATATGTTCTAGCCTGCGCAAAACAATTGATCCAAAAGGCTGCAAAATGTTTTTCAAAAACACAACCGTCTCCAAGAGCAGAAATCAGTAACTTTGCATCTAGATATAATGCTAAAAGTTAAAACACTGGGACTCAAGCTAGAAGCTAGACATTTTACTAACTCATCAGAGCAAAAGTTTATCTTTAAGGTCCATGAAATGCACTCATATTTTCATAACTTTAAAATTTTTTATAAATATTTGCATTTATTTTTATTTCCATGTAGCTAAGAACAAAAATATAAAATATATTTTATGTGTATGGTCAAACGCTGAGTTTAAAAAAACTAGACACACTAAAATGTTAACAGTAGTTATCTCAGAGATTAGGGTCATTGGTGACTTTTATTTTCCACTTCATACTTTTTGTATTTTTTAAATTTTCTGTATGAATACATATTACCTTTTTTTTAGATTTTATATATTTATTTGAAATAGAGAAAAGGAGTGAGCGACAGAGAGAGCACAGCGTGGGGGAGAGGCAGAGGGAGAGGGAGAAGCAGGCTCTTCACTGAGCAGGGAGCCTGACTCAGGGCTCGATCCCAGGACCCCGGGATCATGACCTAAGCTGAAGGCAGACGCAACTGACTGAGCCACCCAGGTGCCTTGAACAGATATTACTTTGAAAATATGTTTTAAATCATTCCAAGTAACCAAACATCTATCTTTCTATTTAAAGGGACTAAATTAATTTCATATTTTTCACATCCCCAAATCCATACCATCAGGAATTTTAGGAAAATTTTCCTGGCAATGGTCAGCAGACCAATATTCCAATTGAAATTATCAATATAAGCTGGAAAGAATTACAGTAAATGTTGAAACAGATCATAAGAGTTATTTATTAATACAGTAATCATTGTGGTTATACCATAATACATTAAAGCCTAAATATCTTACAAAAATAAGGAGGCAACATTTTTTTGTAATTCTAAGCTATTTCTCTCCTTATAATAAATTAGATAAGTGCTCTTAACCTGCACTGTTAAAATAGACATGAAAATCACCTGTTATCCTGAAAAATATATATAAGAATTATTATTATTTTAGTAAATGGTGTGAATTTTACAGAAGTGCAATGAACACTTGGAAAACTGGTGAGCTATAAATTTTAGACTTCATTTACTATATTACTAGGTGATTTATATTTGCACAGTATTTTACTTTAATGCATTCGGCAAGACCTATGCTGTTACAGTGAAATTATTCCAATAGCAGCTGAACTAAAAACCTCAAATAATGCAGCACAATCTTGACAGGAAGAAAAGAAAGAGCAATATAATTAGTCAACAGGTTTTTAGTACGTGCTTTATGCCCAGCTGAAGCCTGTTCAAGCGAAAAAAGTATGGGACATGGCCCTGTCTTAAGGAAGCTTATAGCTCCCTGAATAGATGCAACAAAACTCATTAAAAAAAAAAAAAGAGAGAACAGTAAGACATGAAATTTTGTGATGTTGAGTATAAGAACAATAGATAGGCAGAGAAAGGGGGTGGGTTAGGGGAGAAAGGGTCTGAGTAATTGTCATAACAGCTTTCTGAAAGAGAGAGAATTCAAAAAAATCCAAGAAGGGTAGATACAGTCTGCTTAGAAGACAAAGAGAAATGTTATTTCAGAAGATGAAAAGTGATTGAATAAAGAAGAGAAGGCATGAATTTAAATGTAATGGGGGAAATGATAAGCACAAGGAGGAGAGGAATGAGAACACCTGATGGGCAGAAGCAATGGGGTGAAGTGCAATAAAGGGAAGAGGGGGAGAGTGGGAAGAATAAACCATGTCTTCACTCTGCCAAGCACATGCAGCTAGATGCCCTGAGTCCATCCAATCTCCAGAAAAGGCTCCCTGGAGTCCCTTAGAGGAGTTTATCACCAATTTAGAATATCAAATATCAGCTTAGTATGGAAAGAACATGGGCTAATGGCTTGGATCTTGCACTTAACACCAGTCCTCATGTCAAGACACTCCTCCAAAGTGTTGTTTTCAGTTTGGTTCCTCTGGGATTCTAGTTTATTCCTCATGTCTCCTGATCCTTTCTGGGCTCTGAGTCATGGGTCCTAGGCTCATTAATTAGCCCGACCCCTCTGGCTCCATCCTTGCTGCAAGGATTGAAGCTGATCTTTCTCTTAGTTATACCCTACAAAAAGCTAGATAATTTATAATCTGAAAATCTATGAATAGATAATGTGATACATCAATGCTATATTTTTTTTCAACTAGTTGGAGGAAGTTTGGTGTTAGGGGCTTATGCAAATGTACTGAGTTAAAACTGTAATTTATGAGAGGAAATTTGAATCTAATCTTTTCTGCTTGGGAGTTTGAAAAGAATGAAGGGGAAATCATTAGAATGAATATGGATTTGTTTTGTACAACGGAAAGTCATATGTGGAAATGATCTACAGGGCATTCAATTCAGCTTCCTGCCAATGCGGAATTGCTTCCTACCGTAAAAGCTCAGAGGGTGAGTTCAGACTATTTTAAAATATGATTCAGCTGCTATCAAACATCAAGGAGAGTTTGTATGAGTCCTGGGCAATATATTTCAATATAAACTGGTGACCTGGCTATACTTAACATACTGTATGGTATATTTGAAAGTTCCTAAAAAAGTAGATCTTAAAAGTTCTCATCACAGATAAGAAAATAATTTTTCTTGCTATGTGACATAATGGATGTTAACTAAACTTGTTGTCATGATCGTTCCACAAAATACACATTGATCAAATCCTCGTGTTGTATACCCTAAAGTTATACAATGTTCTATGTCAATTATACCCCCATAAAACTGGAAAAATAAATTTAAAAATAAATGGTAAACTTCTGCAAATTATACTACCTATCTACATCTAAACATATTTTTTGCTTGCAATTGGCCTTAGACTAGGAAAAACTTGGACTATAAAGAGATAGAAATATATATATAGAGAGAGATGTAGAGATGAGAGAGAGAGAGATAAAGATCCCTGCCTTGATTTGGCTCATGGAATCTGTAATTTAGGATGTACCCCGTCCCTGGGAGAATACACTAAAAAAGACAAGGCCTACTGTTGCCCATCTTAGCCGTGGTCCAATAAATTCAGATAAACCCATTCTACCCCAAGCCCTGCACTTTGGCTGCCACATCAAAGCAATCTACAGATGATTAAGTTTGTTTTAAACAATTTCCTTGCATTTTCTCTAGTTTCTATAAAGGTCACCCTAGCTAATGCAACAACCTATTATTTAATCCCCATATGAAATCTAAATGAATGAATGAATGATTGATTAAACAAACTTAAATCTAGTCCCAAACTCAAATCTTGTGTTATCAATGGCCAGCCTAAAATATCCATCTTTCTATGGATTTCCATGACTTTTAAAATAACCAAATCTTCAACATGGCCTACCAGGCCCTGTAAAGGCAGGCCCTGGCTACCCATTCAGTCTCATCATACACTGTTTGCTAGCTTCTGTGCTCCAGCTTATTAGACAAGTCTTCTTTTTCTTTTTCAAGTGTGTCGTGCTTCCTCCAGCCTCCTTGCAAGGGCCACTTACTCTGCAGAAACTCTTGGCTCCCAGCACCTTCCCATCATCCTCTTGGCCAAGTGTAACTCATCTTTCAGCCCTCAACTCAAATGTCGCTTCCTCAAGAATGCCTTTCTGGTGCCCCCAAATAGATCAGTTCTCCCTCATGTATGCCTTTATATATCCTTGCGATTTTTACTCAGAAAAACCATCACTGATTATAATTAGGAATATCCCTAGTACACAGTACGCTATCGATAACCATTTTATGAGGCTGAATGAAAAGCCTGCTGACTGCGTGCCCGAGCAATACCTGAAGGTTTGTGTTTAACCCAAATCGAGCAAGCACATCAGTGTGGAAAAAATGCTATCTCACCTTTTGCTCTTGGGACAATCAAATAGCTTAACAAAAAAAAGAAGAGAGAGAGAGAGAGAAAAGTGAGGTATAGGTGTTTGTTATGTATGGATCTTTTAAGAAATACGAAGCTGTGAAACCCGGCGACTGCCAGTGCCCAGACCACTGTGGCACGGAGGCATTGTCTACCCCACTCCATCTGTTCTTTTCGTTCTATCTATATTTGCTCAGATAGAAAGGGATCTTTAGAAGACCAAAGAAAAAGGCAGAGACATCATAAACTGTAAAAATAAAAAAGTCAGAGTTGGTGGATGTTAGTAAGATAAAGATAGTTATTTTGTTATCTTTTAGATGCTCCATTCCGAAAAATCTGAAATAGCTAATCTACTCCTAAAAAGGACTATGTCAGTCAGCACAGGCTAGGTCATGCTTAGTAAAAATCAACCCCAAAATCTCAGTGGCTAAACATATATTTCCCATCCCCCCTATACGTGCAATGTGAACCAACACAGGAATGCTTCTCACTGTGGTTACTCAAGGATTGAGACTAAAGGGAGGTCTATCTTAACATAGGCTTCCTTGATGAGTCACAGTGTGGGGTGGGGCAGCGAGAACCACACACTAGCTCTTAAAGTGACACAGATCACTTCCGCTCACATTTTATTGGCTGAAGCAAGTCACATGACCATGCCTAACTACAGAGTTGTTAAGGAAGTGTGGCCTTATCCTGTGCCGGTACTGAGATGAAACAACCCTAGTAACGACCAGAGAAAGAAGAATCTATGGCAGCCATTCCAGTCCAGAACAAAGGTTATCATGACCTTGACTTCTCTGTCCACAAGCAGAGCTGGGACTTGTGCAGGATAGAGAAGACCAGGGAGGAAAAAATTTTGCAGAAACCCAAGTAAAACTAACTCTGAAGTGACAACTCAACAGGAAAAGGAAAGTATAGAAATGTTTATTCGTGCCGACCCCCATTCCCTGGACTCCACGTGTTTATGATCAACTAATGTAAAATTGTTTTCTTTCTTTCTTTTCTTTTAAGATTTTATTTAGTTATTTGTCAGAGAGAAAGAGAGAGAGAGCACAAGCAGGGAGAGAAGCAGGCAGAGGGAGAAGCAGATTCCCTGCTGAGCGAGGAGCCTGATGCAGGACTCAATCCCAGGACCCTGGGATCATGACATAAGCCGAAGGCAAACGCTTAAACCAACTGAGCCACCCAGGCGTCCCAAGTTGTTTTTTTTCTAGTAATACACTGCATACACACACACACACACACACACATAACAGAGGAGTTATATTATTATAATGCACTTACGGTTATTCAAAAAAGTGAAAGATATTCAGGAAGAAAAATGACAGCAAGGGTGTTTTTAGTAAAGTTCTGAAAGCAGCTTTAAAATGTTAAAAACACCCGCAATATATGAAAAATATTGAAGGTAACAGAACCCAGTACAGAAAATATTTTAGGAGAGAACATAGATCTCACTAAGAATCCTACTTCCTTCAATGAGAATGAGGCAGGATAATTTACTGATATTTCATTATTTTAGGCCTTTCTTCCATGTTCTTTCCATGTTACCCAGCAGGTAGCCAGACCCTTTGAATTTCCTGATTCAAATGTTTTGAAGTCAGCAAAAGACTGATTTCATTGAAGACACCATGTCAGTGTCTTGGAGGACAGGGAGAAGACCCATGACTTGAGGACGGAATTAAGAGAAGTGCATGGATAACAGAGGCCCACCTGTCTCAAGAACAGCCCTGCTCTGGAGCAGTAACTGGAGAGGCTAGCTCAAGCCATTGCTATGTAGTCCCTCAGGGACACTGAGCCCTAGGTAAAAGTAGTCATTTCCATGTCCCCACATCTGAAACAAAGGCAGCACAGTTGCTAAACTTGGAAGGATCATGAAAAATAGGCATCACAGAGTTTATCAGTAAGATAGAAGCTACCTTGATATTTTGGTGCAGTTTAAAATACCTCAGAATTCTGTACAATCTGGTGGAGTAAAAAACAGATGATGCTAAAGATTAAATTTGCTGCCAGCCCTACCAAGATGGGAGCTCAAAGGCAGATTTCAGTTGATTTAAAGGGAAAAAAAACTATGTCAATTCTTATACATGAGACTTTATAGTTAAAAATCTATGCTCATCAGCAAAAAGAAAGCTCATGGACCTGGGCCAAATCTATGAAAACTATTAAGGAAAAGAAAGTTCATTTTATTTCTCACCATACATTTTTGTCTGACTTGAGATAAAAGGGGAAAACAAAAACAAAAACAAAAAAACAGAGGTCAACAGAGAGATCCTGTGTATATGATGGTGTGAGCTCTGATCTTAGGATAAACGCTTAATGTAAATATTGATGCGTGAAGGCAGTCTACCCCCCAAAAGCTGCCAGGGGCTATCTCCATAGAGCCAGAGAACCCAGAGAACCAGGGAGTGCCATCTCTAAGAGAAGAAAGATAGAGAAGTAAACAAACACTTGAACAATACAGGATGCCCCAGGCTGGACCTTGGACTCAATCATCTACCATGTTCTCTCTAAAAGTTTAACACTGAGGTTGCTTTTTTAATAAAGATTTCATTTTGCCTATGGGCTAGCCCTCTCTGAAATTCTTAGTAACTACCAAATGCTAAATATTAGTTAGGGTTCAATGTTGTTCTTATTTAATCTCTGTGGTCACAATCCCATCCAACTGAAATAATGTGACATAATCCAACTACTTTGAGTTTGTTGAATATTCGAAGATGAGAAACAGATGGTACAGAGAGGAAAAGCACTTGAAATTTAGAGACAAAGAAGTACCTGACTTTTGCGTTGTCAATCTGTGGAGCTTTTCATTAGAAGTTTTCGAGGGCTTTCATCACTAATTAATACACAGTGATATGTCAGACAAGCAAATTTAACACTGAGAAAACTAACAGATACACATACCAAAAGCTATTTAACACTGATTTCATCACATTTGAGCACCACTGTTTCAGTGTTTCATTCAATGAAAACTGACACTTGGTATATTAGATCAATTATCAGATAGAAAACAGCGTGCAAAATAATTACAATCAAGCCCTCACAGTCAGGCCCTTCCAACTTCCTCTTCCCCCAAAACAAATCATTTCCTCTAGCACTATTCTCTGAGCATCTTGCAAATTCCTGCTGCCTACCACCCACCGCCCACCCCCCCACCCTCCCACCCCCACCCCCTGTCTTTGCTCCTGCAATTTCTGCTGGAATTGTCCCTCTTCACTTTTAATTGTTTTGAGGACAGGAACCCACGCTGGATCATCCTTGAGTCCCCTAGAGGCCCTCGCAGGGTAGCCTCATATAAAAAGAAGTACAATAAAAGCTTCCTCAATTAAACTGAAGTTTGATTACTGATTTCAGTCATTATTCTAGTGACTCTCACATCCCAGGACAAACAAGTATTGACCAACCTCTACTGCTATTCTTTCTTAATCTGACAAAAACAAAACAAACAAAAAGGGAAAACCCACTTTTCAAGAGAACAAAATAAAAGGAGTTAAAGGAGTGGGCAGAGTGAAACAATAAAAAACCAGACCATAAAAGTCAATTCCGTGGAAGAGCAATCGCTTCACTATCCTCAAATGGGTGTGTTGGTCGAATGTACAGATGTCAAGGAAACATTCCTACTTAGTTAATAGTGCGTGGTAGACTTCATCAGCATTAGTCTTTATTCTTTTGAGGACTGTGTAGGGGTTTTTTTTAAGCCTCAGTTTTAGGATGTTCGGGCTGCTTTCTGTTGAGATGGCCCCCTTTTGGGGAGTTCACAGATCTCCGAGGCACACTAGAGAAGTGAACCAATCCTGCTTAGCATGAAAGGAGCTGGGTAATTAGGTGAACCATTCCATTTATCTGGAAGCACTCCTTAGATGTGTGAAATAATTCAATAAAAGCCTGTGTTCGTGCATGAAGCTCTTACGTTAGAGGTGGTAAGTACATTGAGGTATTTCACACATAATCCCCTCCATCTTAGTGTTTTTAAAAGATGTAAATGCTTTATGCTTAAATGATAATGATGATGATAATGTCTATTAAACGCCTACTTGTGCCAGTCTCTGTGATAGGCACTTACCATAAATTAATTCAACTTAATACTCACGAATAATGACAGGTATTAATATCCTCTCTTCACAGATGAAAACACGGAAACGCAGAGAGGTTAAATAACTGAGCGAGGGCCACACAGTCGACTAACAGAGCTGAAATTGGACCCAAGACAAATTCCACGGGTCCCACTCTTTCTTGTATAACATCCCAAGTTCACTAAATGACCTACCAGTTAGTTGGCACCTGAGATGATAGCAGAGTTTGGGAAAAGTTGGCGTTGGCCAATTTAATATTTAAAATCTTTATCCACAGGATTTTAAATGAAGGTAAAAACACAAACGGGCAGGTTAGGCCAATTTTTGGATAGCCATCACTCTGCCAGGTCCCATTCAAACAGCTGGGGAAGGAGATGGCTCGCGCCAGACTGCGAGAGCCAGACACACCCAGCTGAGACTGGACAATCATTTGTGGCAAGAAGAAACCTGTGACTCACGCAAATCTCCCTCTCAGGTACCCAAGTAGGTGCAAAGAGCTGCTTGCCTGGCATCCTATTGAAAGGCTTTGCTCTGCTTTCCAGCTCTGTGCTCATTTGGGCCAAGGCTACATAGAAAAAAAAATAAAAATAAAACAGAGAGTTGATGATTACCCAGCTATGGTGTGCCGGGTAAATGTCCAACTGTTCAACATTTTTAGCAGTGATTTGAAAACAAACAAAACTCTTAACATATTTTCAGATGCCCCAAAACTGAGTAAGAGAGCTAATAAAATTAAGATGATACATTGAGTAATAAAATTATCTTGATAAACCAGAATACTAAGGAAAACCGAGTAAAATGTAGCAGGGGTAGTTTATAAAGTAGCGTGTGTGCGGAGTATACGTATGTAGTATGTGTAGTAGTATAGGTGGGCGTAAAACTTGCAGAAATCGAACAGAGTAAGGAGGACTTGGATGAACTCTCCGTGTGAAAAAGCATTGCACAGGAGGTAGGCTGCGGTCCCTAATAAGCCCAAATGTGCCAACAGACTTAAGCGACATTAATACCAGCCTAGAGTCTGTATCAAGGAAGGTGGTGGGGATGGAAGAGTATGCTGTTTAGACACCACCATTCAGGATCAAGTCTATCTAGAGGAGAGTGAGCAGTATAATGAGAGCTTTGAAAACCTGGGCACGTAAGGAACAGCTAGAGGAACAGAGGAAATTGAGCCTGAAGAGGAAACTCTACAAGTAAATTTGCTAGACCTCTTCACTGTGTAATAGAAAGCACATGGCCTGGAGACCAGAGCAGAGGGAGCACGGTACCGATCAGGGCAGCCCCTCAACCAACCCCTGTCAGACTCAGCATCCTCAGGCCCTGTGGTTGGCTTATTCCTAAATTATCGGGACTCGATACAGTAGGTACTAAAAGTATAGAATAAAAAGCAAGACCTAAGAGAGCTAATAGTCCTGTACCCAAGACAAGTGCGTTTCAGTCCATTAACATACAGAGTAATGATGTTCTGGGAGTTCAGAGGACAGGCAACTCGCCTTGAAACAGGACATTTGGACCAGGCCCTCTTGAGACACTTGTTTTGCATGATGTATTAGTTTACCAGGGCTGCTATAATGAAGGACCACAAGCCGGGCAACTCAAACTACACAGCGTCTCCCAGTTTCTGGAGGATAGAAGTTCAAGATCAAGGTGTCTGAGCGTAGGTTTCCTCTGAGGGCTGAGAGGGAAAATCTTGCTGTGACTCCATCCTACTTTCTGGTGGTTTTTTGACAATCTGTGGTGTTCTGTGACTGACTTGTAGATCTCTGCTTTCATCTTCACGTGGTGTTCTCCCTTTTCTCTGTGTCTGTCTGTCTCTATAGCCAAATTCCCCTTTTTGGATTAAGGAGTGCCCTAATGGCCTCATCTTAACTTGATCATCTGCCAAGATTGTATTTCCAAATACCGTTGTACTCACAGGTACTTGGGTTGGGGCTGCAGTACCTTTGGGGGGTGAGGACAGTTCGACCCATAACACAGGGCTAACTTGAAATAAGCATGTCAGAATATCTTCTTTTCTTTTTATAAATATCCAAGCAACAGTTGTGACAAAAGTTATACTCTTATATTAGCAGGAGGCTCCGATCCTCCACGCTGACCCAATCCTCACTCCATCACGGACCCGTCCTCCTTTTGTGACTCCGCTCCTCCTCACCCTCATCTTCACGGCATCCCTGAACCACATCTCTTCCTCACCCCCAGAGGGGAGGGTCAGGAATGCCATAAATGTCAGCAATGGAGTAAGAATAAATGCTTTAGAAATTCTTTGGGATTTTTAAAAAGTCAACAATTTAATTTTTTATTTTTTTTAGGCTCCATCAAAGTGAACTCAAATCAAATAAATGATGGTGTATAAAAATGTTCCTGAAATCAAATGATCCCAGGGTAAAGTTGCCAAAATAGCCAAGTCAAAATATCATATAACAAACTGTGTGGTGCAGGAGAGTCTTGGATAGCTTATCTGGAGGGCCATGCAGGGGCTGAGTGATAGAAGGACAAATAGGAAATTAATCGGGCAAGGAAAGGAGCATTCTTCGTGGAAGGAAAAGCACATGCAAAGACACAATGCTGAGAAAGTAGGAAGCATCAGAGAATCTCAAGTGATGTGGCATGGCTGAGGCATAGGAGTAAAGGAAGGCAGACAGAGACCTAACTGCCAAAGGCAATGATACATCACTGGTTGTCTACTTAATCATATCTCATTTATTACTGCAACGGAGAGTGAACAAGGATTTGACACAGGGTGGGCCCTGCTCATATGTACGGTTTTAAAAGATCACTTTGGTAACCTTGAGGAGGATAGATTAAAAGGATGAAAGACTGGAGATGAGATGACCAGTGGGAAGTCTTCAGGCTAATACAGGTAGACAATGCTGAAAGCTTACACCAAGACAGCAAGCAAGGTGAGGAGGGGCAGCTCTTCCCAGTTGTTTGCAGAAACATTCAGAGGGCTGAAAGAATAGAAGGAAGGGAGGAAGGAATGGAGGAAGGAAGGGAAAGAGGGAAAGAGGGCGGGAGGAAGGAAGAGAAGAAGGAAGGAAGGAAGGAAGGAAGGAAGGAAGGAAGGAAGGAAGGAAGGAAGGAAGGAAGGAAGGAAGGGATGGGTCAACAGGAACTAATGAAGGAACCTAAATGAATGGTTTCCAACTCTAGCTGCACATCAGAGACACCTTGGGAGTTTTTCTAAATGCAGATTCTCTGGCTCTGGCTAAGACTCAGTGAAGCAGAATTTTCTGCCGTTTCAACTTTGCAGTCCCTGTGACTAAACATTTAGGGGCTGACCCAGGAGAAAGAGAAAACACTCTGTTGATTCAGGACCTGGTTTTAGTAGTATATAAGAAAACACTTTGTCATAGTTAAACTGTTTAAAGATAGAACCATTACCTTGGAAACTTGTAACTGAATGTATTCAAACAGGGGCTAATAAGCCAGTTCCAGAGAGGTGATAGAAGGCCTTTTACTTGTCAGAAGAATGAGAGGGTCTTTAAGGCACTCCAGACCAGGGAGCTCCCGCAGTGCAGGAACCCAAGCCAGGCAGCGCAGCCCTGTGCATCCCTGTTGGTCCAGCAGTGGCTTCAGTCACTGTCTGCTTCTGACCTGGTTTGGATTCCAGATTCTGGCCTTTGGATCTGTCTCCGTTTCCATGACAACCCAGTCCTATGTAAGCCCTGCTTGCTAGCTGGTTGCTACATCTGGATTCACCCAGGCAACCCCACCTATGGTTTCAACTTGTCACGATGGCTGAGGCCCCGTTTCAGTCTGGTGCACCCCACACCTGGTTTCCAGCTCCATTCAAGCCTTCCTAGTTTCCATGCTACCCATGCCCACATTCAGACCCCTGCTTCTGGGCATGGGGTACAGACCGCCCCCTCCTAGCCGGTTCCAACATTGGTCTACTGGATACATTTCCCATGTGAGATAATGGAGATCCAGTAGCTTCCCAGCAGATCTAAGAAAAGAGATCGATAACCACTAAATGTACAGGCTTTTAATTCAGACTCAAATTTAAATCCAGACTGTGTGACAGTAAGCAAGTTACTTAATTTCTCCAACTTTCAGTTCCTAAACTTATTTAAGGATAATAAATACATCGAACCTACCCCATTAGTGATAAAGGTCTAAGCAGAAAGCCGGCTGCACCAACTCAGAATAAACACATGACGAGGTGTTTTTTCATTTCAAGGCAATAACTCCAGCGTCCAGGGGCTCTTATTAACAAGATATTCAGTATCTCCCTCTTGACCATTAACCCACCCCCAACGCCAAATAGTTCAAGAATTCTAAGGACTTACTCAGTTTGAAAAGGTCAAATCTAGGTTAGTCAGAGAGAGCTGGAGCTTCCAGTCAATCCAGGGGCCCAGATTTGGTTGCACAGTGTGTCAACAAAGACTATTCCTGGGCTCCCTGATGGATGCTTGGCCACAGTCTCAGTAATGGCTTTGCTGACTCCATTTTCTGTGCAGGACAAAAGCTGTCTCAATCTTGGGCTCCCAGGTTACTAATTGTAGTTAATCCTTCCTCAGACTCTCACATTGGGTCCTGGGCACTAACCCATCTACCACATACACATCCATCCCCAAGCTCCTTTTCAAGGTCTTCAAACTTATATTAGTTTCCTAGGGTTGCCATAAAAAATTACTAAAAACGAGCTAGCTTAAAACAACAGAAACTTATTCTCTCAGAGTTCAGGAGGCCAGAAGTATAAAATCAGTGTGTTAACAGGGTTGGTTCCTTCTGAAATCTGTGAGGGAGAAACACTCTGGTGCCTCCTAGCTTTTGGCGGTCCAGCAAACTTGAGTGTTCCTTGGCTTGTAGCTACATAACTCCATCTCTATCTGTATCTTCACATATTTCCTTCATTCTGTATATCCCTGCAGAGTTCTCTTCTTATAAGGACAACAGTCACTGGGGGTGCCTGGGTGGCTCAGTCGGTTAAGAGTCCAACTCATGATTTCGGCTCAGGTCATGATCTCGGGGTCATGAGATCAAGCTCTGCGTCAGGCTCCGTGCTCAGCGGAGAGTCTGCTTGAGATTCTCTCTCTCCCTCTGCCCCTCCCCCCTGCTCTCTAAATAAATAAATAAATAAATAAAATCTTACAAAGGATACTAGTCATTGGTCTTAGGGCCCACCCTTGAGATGAGCATGACCTCATCTCAACTCATTACACCTGCACAAAGACTGTTTTCACATAAGATCTACATTTTGAGGTTCCAGAGGACAGGGATTTGGGGGGGACACTATTTAACCCACCTTTTCTTCGTAACAAAACTTGAAGACTCATTTCCTTAATTTCAAATATCTGAAAGAACGGTTCTCATACCCCTTCCTTTTAGAAAGCTCACTGGGCTCTCTATGTAAATTTTTCGTTCACCCACTTTCCCAGAACAAGGGACCGCAAACACGTCTTCTTATATTTCCAAATCTGTCACTTAGTAAAAAAAATCTGCCCCAGGAGTTTTACCAGTCCCACTCCCATGATTTAGAAGAAACTGGCATCATTTTTAATCTCACCTCACATGTGAAATATAAACGATGTTTGGTACAGAGACAACCCTCAATTGTTGGTAATTATTTATTTTCCCTGAAGGTAACCAAAATGGCCCTGAGGATACAAAGCATCAGAATAAAACTTACTTTGCTGGAGGCAAAATATCTGCCCTCTTTAGTTTCTAGCACAATTTGAGTAGAACTCTCAGTGCAGTGGCAGGCTCCATATCCCTCATGTAACAGCTAGATATATTTTATATATTGTCAGCTCATGGATCAGACTGATGATTATGTGTTTCAGACCTCTCTGATACTCCGAATATTTCAGGGATCTTGCCAGTGCTAAACCAGGATCCATTGTACATTGTACATTGTACAATGAGCAGGCTCATTGTAGCAGCAGGATCTTGGGGTTCTTCTGCTGTTCCAAAACAAAGGCTCACTTAAGACTCCAATCCAAATCTGGACCTATGCCAGATGGCTTCCATTTCCCCTCAATATCGACTCTCTACCCTACCAGCCTGCTCCCTGCCCCAAGACCTAACTGGTAGGGGCTACATTGTTAAATTCTTCTGTCCTAAGGCTTCCAGTTGGATTTAGAATAGCAATTGGAAGTCTCAGCTGCTGTGTCCTTGACCCAAGGTCATATTCTTCTCAAAGAGATCTCTACAAGGCTCTGTATCCCCCCCACCCCCCGCCCACTTCAGGCCTAGGGATGGTAACTGCCTCACTCTTTTTATAATATTAACACTGCACCATTGCAAATAGTCTCTTTGTAAATAAAATTTCCTCAAACTTATTTTTGACCTTTAAAAGATTAGATTTAGATTAAATACACTAAGCTGCTTCATAGTTATTTTCACCTTAAACCTTTTGTCCAGAATCTTAAGACCAGAAGAGATCATCTAAATGAAATCTTCATTTAACAAATGGTAGAATGGAGTCCCAGTGAAGTTCAGGGATTTGCCCAGGGGAAGCTGATCCTAGAACCCAAGCCTCCTAAACCCCAATCCAGTGGTCTTTCCATTCACCTACCTACAAGCCTGGGAAAAGAATAATTATTCTCCTAGACAATATCAGATTTCCATAGTTAATATGTATTCAAAAGCAGTGCCCTCCAGCCACACAATGGACTTCATCTTTCATTCTTTTCTTCCTTCCTTTTTCCCTTAGCATTTTCTTCACCTCCTTTCTTTCCAGCGCTCTCCCTCTGGCCTGGGAGAGGAATTCGCATTTATTGAGTACTCCTTAGGCACCAGACCCCACGAAACACATAAGTAACCCGTGCTAAATCATGTGTCATGTCATTTAACAATCTCCACAACTGTAGGTATTAAGCCAATTTTACATGGATTAGGAGACTGAGGCCTAAAGAACTTAAGTGTCCAAGGTACACGGCCAACTCCACAAGCTTCAAGTCTGGTCTGCCCACCCCCAGAGTCTGTCCTCTCCAGGTGATGCCGCCATGCTTCCTGCGGGCACCGCCTTCTCCCTGCCCACTCTCCTCCCTCCCCTGCCTGCACTGCAACAGCAGCCCCGCCCTCTTCAGAGCGGCACAGCCATCCTAGGTCTGATTCCCTTAACAAATACCAGAAAACTAGCTGAATCGTTTCTAATAAATTGACTTAGGGGAACCAGTTACCCATCTCTTCTCCGGGTTTTATAGTTTTTAAGGACCCCTAGATTCAAAACCTAACGTGGTCTCTACAACTGTAGAAAACAGTCGGATTGTAACTGATGCAAGATCTTGGCATCGATTCTTAGCACAGAAGATAGGACTTTTATTGGCCTTTGTTGAAAAGAATCGCTTCAGTAGGAAGATCTGAAAAAGATCCTTTCTCACACATTCCTTTAATTAGAAGTCCACCCATTTGTTCTCAAAGCCCTGCTGGAAACCGGGAGAAATAAGCAAGTATTACTTGCAATTCAGATTCTACGAATGGAGAACTCTGGAACAAAGAACATTACACTCACAGTGTGAGAGGGGAAAGTGAGATTAGGTTTGTGACCAGCTTTCAAGGCTGAAAAGAGGAAGGAGCTGAATTCATAAGGAAGTATTTACACCCACTGCTTTCATTTGTATGACTTATTTTCAGCACATCGAGTAATTATTTTTACAGTTTTCTCTCTTTTCTCTTCTGTAAACACTACAAGGGCAGGAACTGTGCCTTATTCATCTTTGCATCGTGCACAGCCCAAAGCCAATGTCTCATACATAGAAGATGCTCACTAAATGCTTCCATCAAATAAGTGTCTGCCTTTTCAAGCCACGGCGCACTTTAAAGAGCCCACTCACGATTTTATCTCCGATGTTGTGCACGTTCCAGAACCCTATTTTCAAAGATAGGAGTTAAAATAAGATTTCACAATAGCATCAGAGGCATCACGGGATGATTTTGTCAAAAATAATGAAAATATGCCAAAGTTCATCAGCTCCTAGGATCTCTTCTAAATGGTTTTTTCCTCTTTTATATTGGAGAAACTTGGACCCTTAACTATTATTTTTTTTCCTTTTTTTTTCAAATACCTTTCATATAAAATATATTTTTGAGTCACAGTTCTTTACACATTCAGATGACTTGTACATTAGACACAAAAGGGCTCCTTGAGCTGCTTCGAGGCTATTTTATATGCCTGTACATTTTAAGTGGGTTTTTGGCACAATAGATATTAACAGCTGTTCTCAGAAGCACTCAGTGTTTGAGGTGTACTTATTATAGTTTCTTTACAGGATTTTGTTTTCTTCTTTTGACATTGTATCTACAATAATACGTCCAGTGGTTGACAAATTAGGAAGGAAGCTTAGCATTAAAATTGGTTATAGTTTGTTTTTCAGAAAAAGAAAACCAATAAAGAAAGAGGCAAGTTAAAAAGCACAAATAGCTTATGATGCCATCTTTTTAAACAGCATAAGTATATCCTAAACCATTACCTAGAGCTTTAGAAATAAGAGTTGGTAAGTGATTCTGTTGTTTTTGTATTTTTATCCTTTTTTATATTTTTCACTGCCAGTTTGAATAAAACTCTGTATTCACACTAATTGAGGGTTAAAGGCAGTCAGCACTGTTTTTGCTTTGTTGAGCCCACTGTTGAGCCCAAAATCAAGATTTCTTTGTGGGTTCCCTAAAATATAATAAAACAGAGTACAGCAAGATTAGTGAGTTACCGTAAACAAGGCAGCTTCCGATATGCCTTTCTGTCCCCTTTAAAGATAGGAATCAGAATCAGTTTTCTACGAACAGTAGGCTACGTTCGATGAGATGATATTCAAACATTCGCTACATGTAAGAGCTTCAATTTGTAATGCAATGGAATATTTGGCCCCGGCAAAATAGAGGGACTGGCCACCCACTTCCTCGAGGCATGTAGGTCACTGCAACCGATTATGATGACTCAGCTGCGTCCCAGATGTCATTTCTGTTCTCACTGGCTAGAATCACGGCACCCAACTATTTTTTCCTTTAAACGGGACAGCAGGGAGGCTTTGTCGCTCTTATGTCCTACGTTAAACTAAAGTAGGAGCTAGGATTCTTCAAAAATCGTTGAATGAGAATTAGACATGCCTGTGGTTATCATGATATAAGCAATCTTTTAATACTTCAGCTTAGCCTGTGAAATACCTCCGGTTGGCCTCTCCCTGCAGTATTTGAGTGCCAAAGAGGAAGAAAAGGAAGTGGGAGAAACCAGTATTCTCAACATGAGAGACGGACAATGCGACAGGCTGTTGTCATTCTGACTGCCAGGTGGAGGGGCGGCAGAGGGTCGAGGAAAGGCAGGCAGGAAGGACTCTCCTCTCTCTTTCTACTCTCCATCCAAAAAGCCTCCCTACCCCAACTCACCTTTGGAGACACTTCTGTAGATTCTCAACAGGGCTCATTTATTTATTTATTTACTTACTTACTTACTTACTTACTTGAGGGAGAGAGAGAAGGTGCGCATGCAAAGGGGGAAGGGGCAGAGGGAGAGGGAGAGAGAGTCTCAAAGGGGCAGAGGGAGAAGGAGAGAAAAGGAGAGAGAGTCTCAAAGAGGGAGAGGGAGAGAGAGGTGCTCACAACCCCAAGATCATGACCTGAGCGGAAACCGAGTCTGGATGCTCAACCGACTGAACCACCCAGGCACCCCCAGGGCTAATTTTTAGATCTTGAGCTGACTTGAGTGTTATGTGCAATTATACATCATGTGTAACATGTTTTATGTGTAATATGGTCATATTTTCTGAATTGAAATTGAAATGTTCTGGTCTGACACACTGATCTAGCTGCATATGGTCTAACAAGAACAGAGTAGAGTGTATTTTCATGAATTCTAATATACATATAGTTTTGTTATTTTAACATCACTGAAATAAGGATGTGTTCTGCAATCAATCAACAGCGTGTCAGTTTAACTGGTGGGGTTTTTTTTTTCTTTATTGGTGGCACAAAAAATAATGGTGTATCTTACAATCAATAGCATCTTAGATTTGATAAAATGTATCTGACCCCAGGGTTATCCCAGGAAATCCAAGACAAGCAATGTGTTTTTTGTCACATTTAATATATACATTCAAACCTTGCTATTTCTTTGATCCCAAACGGGATTTCCGAGGAAGAGGGTGATGGTTAGTTTTATGTGTCAACTTGGCTAGGTTCTAGTCCCCTGTTATTCAATCAAACACTAATCTAGGTATTGCTGAGAAGGTATTTTGTAGGTATGATTAGCATCTACAATCAGTTGAATTTAATTAAAAAAGATGATCCTCCTTCTCTGGGTTGGCTTGATGCAATCAGTTGAGAGGTTAGGAGAGCAGAACTGAGGTTTCCCTAAGGGAGAAGAAATTCTGCAGCATCAGCTCCTGCCAGAGAGTTTCCAGCCAGCCCTTCCTGACAACCTGATACACAGATTTCAGGCTTGCCTAGCCAGCTCCCAGAGTCACATAAGCCAATTTCTTGCAATAAAACTTTGTATGTGTATTCTACGGTTCTGTTTCTCTGTTGGAACCCTGACTGATGCAGAAGGTCAGTGGTACTTTTTTTCCCTTCTAACATTCTTTTTTGACATTTAATTATTTGAAAAGGTAACACATTTCCCTGTTTCTTATATTTATATAAAGGTACACAGTGAAAACATTTCTTCCTACTCCCTTGCCCATCCTCCCAGCTCCTCATCTCCTGCCACCTGTCACACAAAACCACTATAATTACTTTCTTATTGGTAATTCTAAAGTTTTTTATGCATAAGCATATGAATACAGATATATATATTCTCCCCCCACCCCATGCCAAGTTACAAAAAAAGAAAAAAGGGTAACCAACTCTACACAGTATTTTGAACTCTTTTTACCCTTCACAATATTTCTTAAAGGTTCTTCTACTTTAGTATACGAAAAGCTACTTCATAGTTTCTTCACAGCTCTATTATTTTCTATTTCATGTCTGTACCATGATCTATTTAATCCATCACCTATTGGTGGAGATTCAGTTTATCTCAACACTTCCACTATTATTCACAAGAGAACATCCTTAAAAACACTGAAATACATGGATAGGTAGATAGATAGATAGATAGATAGATAAATAGATAGATAGATAGATAGATGATACATAGATACAGCTATATATAATGACACATGTATATATAACCGGTGTGTGTAGAACACACAAGTGGAATTACTTAAAGGGAAAGAGGTACACACATTGCTATTTTTGAGAGCTCTTCCTAAATTGTGCTAGATTTCCCACTGTCACCTGAAGGAAGTATTTGTTTAGAAAATGGTTATTTTCCCACAGCCTCACCAGCACAAGTGTATCATTAAACTTTGGAATTGTTGCCAATTCAATAAATTACAGAAGTATGTTTCCGTAGATGTATAATTTACATTTCACTTCACATGAGTGACATAGAATATCTTTTTAATATGTTTTCTTTCTTTTGCTGTACAACCTCTGTTCATATCTCTTGACTATTTTTCTAGTGGTCTTTTACATCATCCTGGAGTTCTCATATATGAGGGAGATTACTCTTCTATATGTGATATGAGATGCTAATATTTTCCCCAATTTTTCTTTTGCCTTTTGCCCCTCTCGGTGGTCCTTCCACAGGGAATTTCTTCATTTTTATGTATTTTGATTTATCAGTCTTTTCTTTTATGGCCTTTAGATTTTGCATCATACTTAGGAAGACCTTCTCCATGCCAAGGTTCTGAAGGCATTCACTGTTTTTCTTATCTTGTAGAATGTTTACGGTTTCTTTTCTTACATTCAATTCTTTATAATTTTCCAGGTAGCTGGACAGTTGTCCCAATATCACTTACTAAATAAGCTAGTCTTTCCCTACTTATTTGAGATGCCTTTGTCAAATGCCAACTTTCTATATATATTTGAATCTAGTATATTCCACTTGTTTATAGGTCTGTGAATCAGTACCACGTGTTTTAATTAGTAAAGCTTTATAATGTAGTTTAACATCTGGTAAGGTTAATTCTTCCCCGCCTCCCTCCACCCTCACCACTATTCTAATTTTAGAAGGTTTCCTTGGTTATTTTGCTTAGTGCTGCACAAATACTTTAGAAACCGTGTGCTTCTCTTCATCCTGCTTTGCCCCCCAGAATATCTCCCTACTGGCTTTTCACAGTCCTAAAATTCTATCACTGGATAAAATGAACCAGAAAGCCATAGCGTGAGACGGTGGCCTATCACCTTGCAGTGTGAACTGGGACAGCCATCACATCTCTTATGGTCTCTGTTTGCTCTTTGACAGAATGGAGACAAAGATAAGAAAAAGAAGAAGTTTCACCTAGATGTTCTCTGAGATCCCTTCCAGGCCTAAGGTTTTTAGTTCAACGTCTAGCCTGATGTTGAGATTCTTAATTAGCAGTTTGTGATTGTATGTTACGAACAGTTGGAATTTTTTTTTAATCATATGTCACAATTTGCAGTAGGAAAAAATTTTTGAAAAATGACTTGTTGGGGCGCCTGGCTGGCTTAGTCCATTAGGGTCCGGCTCTTAATTTCAGCTCAGGTCATGATGCCAGGGTCCTGAGATTGAGCCCTGTGTTAGACTCTGTGCTCAAGGGAGAGTCTGCTTGAAATTCCTCTCCCCCTCTCCCTCTGCCCTTTCCCCTGCTTGCTCTCTCTCTCTCTCTCTCTCTCAATAAATAAATAAAATCTTTTTTAAAAATGAATAAATAAAAATAATTTAATTCCCCTATAGATCAAAATTTAAACAACAGAACTCTTGCTAAGTTATGTGTTCTAAACCATTTACCTTTTCTAAATACAACACAGTATAACGGAAGAATCTGGCATACCTAAAGTACCAAATTAAAACAAAAGTTCTAGAAGGTCTGCTTCTGTTTTTGTTTTCGCTTTTTTTTTTCTTTTTACCACTTCTGTAAATTGCTAGCTGACCAAATGTTGTAAGACCAAAGGCTCTAAATGCAGTTTTCTTACACATGACCGAGTGGCTGCTGAGCACATTGATTACACATCACCACTGAGTAACTGGGACAATACTCCCATCTAAATTGCATGTCATGGAAGAGAGTGAAAAAATGAACCAATAAAAACTGTAGTTGGTTGCATTGCTCTGAGAAGTACACTATTTTTAAAAATCTTGCCAACAGGTGAGCATACTACCAATTTCTGTTACCCAAATACTACTGCAATTAAATGTTTGGTAGCTTCTGATCAACACCTAATCTATCAACCGCCTAGATCCATGAAAAAAGCCCTCTCTGGCCACCTCAATTTTATCCGTGACTGCTTCATTAAGAGATTTTGCCCTCTCCTTTTTCCTCAATGGCTGTATGTTAGGTGGACTCCATTAGAATGTAGAATGTGAAGCACAAAACCAAAAAGAATAGTTTATTTTCAGTAGAGTATTTTTATGCTTTCTGCAGATGAGTGCCTTACATATATAATATGCCCCTTGCACAAAAATAAAGCTTTCTTAGAGTGATTGACCTACATGAAAATCTCATCTCAGCTTTAAAAAATTTCTGTGCAAAAACATAAAGATAAGATAGAAGGATCTGCATTCATTTCAACAAGTCAGAAGTGACTTGGACACAAATCCTAATGGGAGCTGCATACAAATCCCTGGACATCAAAATATCCCTGACTGGGTTGACTTTTAATTTAGGCGTTTACTAGAGCCTGCAGCTATATTGCTGGAGTCTGTGATAGTGTCAGATCCCATAAATGAAGCATGGAGGACTTGGTTAGCAGCCTGGGTAGAATGCCAAGGATTGCCCTGGGGACATGGTAATTCAGTACTCAAAGTAGCCTTCATTTCTGGGAGCCAATACTAAATCAGTGCCCTATAATGTTGTTGGAAGCACTGCAGTGCAGTCTGAAATGTTTGCTATCAG
The DNA here is from genome assembly GCF_004348235.1 of Phoca vitulina. Lineage (NCBI taxonomy): Eukaryota > Metazoa > Chordata > Mammalia > Carnivora > Phocidae > Phoca > Phoca vitulina. Next base: position 7,260,352 of record NW_022589767.1, read on the forward strand.
CTCCTCGCACTTATTTACAAAGCTCTTTTCTCTGGCATATGCAGGGTAACCACAAGGACAATAAGTTAGGTCTGCCGCATCAAATTTCCCTGCAGGCAAAGACTGCCTGGCACCCCGCCACCAGCCAGAGTTTCCTTGAACACCCTTCCTGACGGGTAAGGGAGGCTGGAGAGAGAATGGATGACCAGGGAGAGGAGACAGTAGAGCTGACTCCTCCAACACTTCAATTCCAATAGGCATATGACAAGAATAACTAGAGAAAAAAATAAGAGACCATGACCATCTCCTACTTGTTTTCATCTCTTCCCAAGATTCCACTGAGGGATGAAGATGCTTAGGACTGCCATCCTGCCATTACCCTGGCCTTTCCACCACTCCAAAAGTGGAGAGCTGGGGGGATAATGGTAGGCAGGAAGTCTAAGCAATGGCTGCAGCTTTGTCTTGTTAGCAGGTGGAGGTGGGAAGGTAGTCAGGAACCTGAGGGGATCGAACCACCACCGTCATCATTTTCATCATCTATGTGCCCCCATATTGAGCTCGTACACTGTGCACTCCTCATGATAAACCCATATCTGAGAAGTATCTTTTCCCCTTTGTACAGAAGTAAGAACTGAAGCCAAAAGAGATTAAGTTATGTGCCCGAGGTTGCTCAGTTACACACAGGAGAGCCTATATTCAAACCTGGCCTCTTCTGACTCCAAAGAACAGGAAGCGGGTGGTAGACTTACCTCAGACTAGGGGTACCTGAAATTAGATTTACCTCAGCTGCAGTTGCGTTCCCAAAGACCAAGAACAATATAAGTGCTGAGTAGTGTCCAAATCTTCACTCGAAAATCTAGAGCACCAATAAATGTAGGGCATGTTAAGAACTATAAAATCAGTTCTGTCAGCGTTAGCCTATCTCCCTCAAGGGTTTATAAAGGGAAGACACCAGAGAAAATGTTTCCTTTGGAGCAAACTGTTGGGCTATCATGGCATCTCTTCTCTCCTTTCCTTGGCAGTGAGGAGGGGTATGAATCTTCATAACCTCAAGGCAAATGAGAGGAACTTCTAGAAAAGTTTGACATGTGTCCCCTCAACTTTGAAAAATCAAAACTCATCCCACCAGGCAAAGCTGAAGAAAAAGGTGACTGTTTGAAGAGAGGGGGCTGTCCTGGGAGTGAGCTGCTTTGCTACCAATTCAGGAAAGATGTGAGTCTCTCTGGAGACTAGATGTAGACTCTGCTATAGGAAGCAGATTCATGGTAATTTTTTAAAGAGTCAACCCTAGACTACTTGGAAGGACAGAGACCTCAACAAGTAGAGAGGGTCTTGCCTAATGCAACATACCCAAAGCCCCAGGGTAGGGGGGACTCATTACTTCCCACGGGAAGAGAGGCATGCCCACATCCTGGAAGCCACAGGGAAGAGAGCCACAGCTGGAGAAGAAAAAGAACCAGCAACCACGCATGCACAAAATCCCAAGGGACCCATCCCCAGATTGCACCTGCACAAGCTGCCTACAGCAGCCCCTCTCCTCCTGAGCTGCTTTCTGACTGGGCCAGCTCTGGAGGGGTCAGAGGAGGTAGCTTCACAGGGGGAAGGACATACATCAAGAGCAAGAAGTTGACCACAGCCGCCTCTCCCACAGCAGGCTTATAAGCCTGAAGCAGGCTTGATCTAGGGAAGTGAATTTGAAGTAAATTGGGTTTATTCTTTATTTTTGTACAACAATGGACTAAACAGGAATTATGTGCTTGCTAGACAAGACTGGGATCTTAGTGCTAAAACAAGAGGATTATTGAAAAAATAACTTAAAAACTGTGAAACCTGCTTGAAATGTCATGCAAGAGCCAGGGGTAGGGAAGAGTCACAGAGCCTGTATTAAACAAAGTTTCTTTATGCTTTTGAGCCCCTCTGAGCTCATTCAGTGCATAACTTATGCGCCCGAAAGCCTGCTTCATGTGCATGACGAAATGCCCTTTTCTTGGCCGATTCTTTGGGGAATGAAGTTTCTAAAGGTCTGCTGTGTCATGTAGGCCATGTGCTATTTACCCTTCAGTGCTCCCTCACCTTGTCCACAGCTATCTGGAAACCCAACCCCACCCCACCTCCACAGACAAGAAACTAGAAACCTCCCATTATGCACACTGAATGAACCTATAAACAGGTTGATTGTGTTGGGTGTCACAGAACTCCTTTTGCATCTTGGTCCTGCCCTAGTTATACATTTTTACTGCCTACGGAATTTTAAATCAATCTTTTGGTACGTCAGTCACAAGTCCTGTGACTACTTCAGAAGATGCCAGAAGAATTCATTAGGTCTGAGTACTTTGAGATCCCTAAAGCAATTATTTCTTAAGCACTACTCCATACAAGTGATCGAGGCCCGGGATGGGAAGTAATTTGTCTACCAGGAGCACTCACACACATGGTGCAACAAGCCGGGAGGGAGCAGTACCGGGGTGGGAGAGTGAAGAGTGAACGCTCTTCAATAATGAAGTACATACACGCATATTAAATCCGGACTTCAGTTTGCACTTGGCGTTTTTTTAAAATAGGGTGCACTCTAAGTCTACAGATTCAAAACTATCCATAGATAGCCATAAAAAGATGTTTATCAACATGGTGTAATGCTTTTTAATTTCCAAAAATTGTCAATAAAGGAATATAACTTGCCTCCTAATTTGATGATGAAACTCCTGACGGCACCTAAAAAACATGTTTTTAATAATACTTCATGTAATATGACCATACTCCCTGTATAATATTAAGTGGAAGAGAAGGAGTACAAAATTGTACATGCAGCATGTATAGGTAAAACATCTAGCCATGTTCCAGCTTGGGAATCTCAAACATGGTGAGTTCAGACACCCCCAAAGTTTCTATGTGACCCACAAGCCCACCAGGTGTCCAGGGTCCTCTGTTGAGTTACTGGGCCCCAAATCAGGGACTGTCAGTGCCCCCACTGTATCTCCTCAGGTCTTAACAAGTGCAGAGTATATTGCTTGACTTCCACCTGCCTTGGGGCTTTCTCTGGCATCCAGAGTCTGCTCTGTCTGCACCTAGAACAAGCTGGATGTGCCTGATAGCACCTTCCATCTGTACCAGAATTCAACCAATGGCCACCCAGAGTAGTATAAATAACCCAGCTCTCTCATTTCTCCAGTGAGATAACTCTGAGACACATGTTCTCTCTTGACTCCTTGTGTTCTCCCAGCAGGATTAAGCTCTAGTTACCCATAAAGCTAACTGGGTCAATAACTCAACAATTGCTGGGGTTTCCTAAGATCACCCCCAAAGACTGTACCAAATCTTCATCTCAGTGTATGCTTCTGTGGAAACCCAGAGTGGGACGGTTGGTAACAGAAATGGTTCTAGGAAGCAGATCCTTCTGATAGGTTCTGGAATTGGATGGTGGCCAGTTGCAAGAGGTGATAACTTACAGTTAGCTGTGGCATCATAATTATGAAGACTCTCAACTGCGGTGAATTGGGATGAGATTAACGTAGAAGAGGATGCATCTGCTTATGCAACATGCATAGAACTTGAGAGATATCATAAGGACTATCAGGTTTGTTAGTTAGTTGATTGGTGCTAAATGTCTATACACTAAAGGAAAGATATTGATAGGCTCAGGTCAGCCAATCAGAGCACTCCGTGAGAACGAAAAGAAGGCCTCCATGATAGGCTTTAGAGACCCTTAACTCTTGCAGCTGAAAGGGCAACTGCTGAATATGAGGCACAGAACCTGAATGTGAGCTTAGCCCCTACAATGAAAAACTGAATTCAGAAGCCCAGGATCTAGAGAAGACCCTGGATATAGAAAGAATGGGATTCAAAAACTGGGACAGGAGCATCTGGCTAGATGCACTTGAGAAACTTGAATATCAGGTTCCACCAAACATTCTGGGCTGGCAGAAATTGCCCAGTCCCCCTACTAAGAAGTATCTTTCTCTTATCTTCAGATCATGCAAAATCCTCACCCATGGCATATGTCTCACAAGGTAATATTTGCCTCCTCAAGATTTGTCCACACCTCCCCTGACTGCTTGCAGGCCAATAACTAGGGCCAAGTCTCAGCATAATCAAACTTGGGTCCCTGCTATTGGGGGAAAAGGGCTATCTACCAAAAGAACTGTAAGGTCTGCTACTATGTATTGGCCAGAACTAGAAGAACATGCCTTAGAATGGATCTTTATGGTACTGAACCAAACGCAATGGAATACAATAGTGGGTAAAGAAAAAAAAATTTAATATGGGGGTACTCTCCTGGCAGACCCAATGGGGCTATCGTAGAGTCTCTGGCAAGCCTTATAAAGATTCACAGTGCTAACCTTTTGAATTCTGAAACAAGACAAAAGAACTTCATAGCAAAGAACTATTCACTCTCCAAAAAGTAGCTTCTAGCATGCTTTTGGACCTTCATAAATACTGGATTCCTAACCATGGTATATAAAGTGAATATGCAACCCAAGCTGCCTATCTTGAGCTGGGCATTGTCTAAATCTCCAAATCATAAGTTCAAGTGGGCAGAGTGATAGTCCATCATATAAAAAAAAAAAAAACAGTATATTCAGGATTGGGCTCCAGCAGATCCAGAAATCACAGTAAGTTATATGAAAAGACCCCCTGTCACCAATCTTTATTGTACCTCTGGCTTCATGGAGGGTCTCCGATGATCAGTTGAGGAAGGAAGAAAAATCCTGGGCTTTGTTCATGAATGCATCAGCTTCATTTGTTGGTTTAGGTAGAAAATGGGCAGCTATTACATTATGGCCCAAGTCAGAGGTAATCCTAAAAGATAATGCCGTGGGAGAATCTTCACAGGAGTAAAAGTCAATATACTTAGTTCTTAGCTAAGTGTGGAGAGAGAGAGTGGCCTGAGGTAGGATATATTTGGATTCTTAGGGCATTGGCAGATAGCTTAGCTCATTCCTCAGAGGCCAGGATGGAGCAAGATTGGAAGATTGGAGAGGATTAAGAGGAACAACTTCCAGTCATAAAATAATATAAATATAAAAAGTACATCATAGGGAATATAGTCAATAAGATTGTAATAGCATTCATTGTTTGGTGACAGATGGTGACTACGCTTATCATGGTAAGTACTGAGTAATGTATAAAATTGTTGAATCATTGTATTTTTTCAAAAAATTGGAAGATTGGAGACTTTGAGATCTGAGGAATGAAGATAAAGATAGACCTACAGGAGTGGGACATAAATGTGCAGATCTGATATGCAAAAAAAAAAAAAAAAATGCCCATGAGAAAGTATTTACCACTAAAAGTGGCTCTAAACACCCAGGTGTATAGAATTACTTATCTAATGGAGATCAAAGTCTGTCATCAACCACCTCAATGCTTATACAATGGGCCCATGAATGGAGTAGCCATGTGGCAAGGATGAAGACTATATGGAACCAACACCATGGGTTTCATATCACAAAAGCTGATCTAGCTACTACCACTGCTGACTGTTCTACCTGTCCACAAAAGAAACTGATGTCGAAACACTTCTAGATAGTATCATCTTTTGAGGAAACCAATCAGTTTCTTGATGACAATTGATTACGTTGGACTCTATTTTGCAAGGGCCAGAAATTGGTCTTTACTAAAATTGATACATACTCTAGGGGTGGATTTGCTTTCCTTCTTGCAGTGCCTCAGCCGACACCATGATCTAGGAGCTAACAGAGTGTTTAGTTTATTGTAAGGAGATCCTACACAACATTGCCTAGGCACTTTATGGTGAAAGAGATGTGTCCCTGAGTACATGGCCATGAGATGCACTGGGCCTACCATATACTGTGTGCCAAAAGTTGTTGGCTTTTTAGGGTGTTTGAACAGCACTGTAAAGACACAGTTGAGGTACCAGCTAAGGCATGGTACCCTAGGGGTTGGGATGCAGTATATGCTTTCAACCAATGACAATTACCTGCTGCTCCATTTCAATAGCTAAGGTACCAAAGGATGAGAATAAGAGTGGCCCTTCTTACTACTAATCCCAGTTATTTATTTAAAGAGTTTATACTTACTTCTCCTGAAACTTTAGGGTGGGCTGGACTAGAAATCCCGGTTTGTGTGTAAGGGAAAACACAGTAAAGGACAAAGTAGGAGACCACTGAACCTATAACAATGACTGCCTTCCAGCCATTTTTATTGTTCGTGCTGAGAGAACAACAGACAACATGAGTTTAGTATGCTGGCAAGAGTAATTGACTCTCATGGGAACCCAGAATTTCTTCTGCATAATAGGGACAAGGTTATATTTGGAGCTCAAGGGATTTATAAGGCATCTGTTGAAATTTTTTTTAGAATTCATGACTAGCCACCACCTTGAAGAATCGGTGACAGAATGGAATGAACTAATCAGAGCACATGAGTGGTCTAAGTGGTGCAAGGGGCAGACCACAGTAGATGTTGTTGGTGCCCCACCCATATACCCTCAAATTTCACCACTGTAGTACCTGAAACTGACTTCCAACTGTCCAATGGCTCTCTCTTATGACCAGAACCCCTCTGTCCACGGACAAGGCAAATCAGAAGTGTCAGAGAATTAACACCAACCCCCAGAATCAACAACCAATGACTGAATGGAAGTGGGGTACAAATACCATAGTTCCTTTCACATTGGAGGTAATGACTCTGAGACGTGTGTTCTGCACAGCTTCCTAGAGCTCTCAGAGACTTCCAGTTATCCAGGGGTAACTTGCTTCATTTTTTAATTTTTTCCCCTTATTGACTGTTATCTCTCCCCTATTTCACCTTCCCACCTTCTTTTTTTTTTAAGATTTATTTATTTATTTGAGAGCGAGAGAGAGCTTGGGATGGGGGACAGAGGGAGAGGGAGAGAGAAAATCCTCAAGCAGACTCCCCACTGAGCACAGAGCCCCATGTGGGGCTCAATCCCAGGACCCTGAGATCATGACCTGAGCTGATATCAAGAGTCAGGCATTTAGCCCACTGAGCCACCCAAGCAGAGCAGCCCCCATCCCCACCCCACCTTCTTACCAGGTGTCCTAGAATTATCCTCAAATAAATTTCTTTTACTCTAATATTCATATCAGAATTTACTTCTAGGAGAACCCAAACTAAGAAAGACTCCCAGGCCATTGTTGGAGAGATGTCCACAGAGGACACCCAAACAGGGACAGAGCAACATCTTGTGGCATGGACAAGGTCACTTCTGCTGTGTAGTCAATGAGTGACACACTAGATACAAACAGAACGAACCCTTCTCTGGCCCTGCTGGGAAGAGAGAAAGGCTCCAGCCCCCGCTGTGGGCTCTGGGAGGCTAGGAGAGGCTGTTATCCATGGGCATTCAGGTCCAATGTACAACCTGGTAAATTAAATAATGCCTTTTACAGCATCTCTTTGTCAGGCCCACTCATCAGGCACTTCCCAGAAACTGGGTCCTCTCCTTTCTTGGAGAAAATTTCCCATCTTAATACACACATCTTCTTAGTCTTCCTTACTTCTCCACCACCCCATGCCACGTGCTACCCCAGCTTATCTCTTCCCTTCAGGTTTTCTTCAGTGGCACCCCATTCCTCCTCAAAACTTACACTCCTCTTATCTTTTATAATGACCCAGAAGCTCCATTAAACCCACAATCCATATCTTTAACAATTAAAAACACACTTCCCTTTTCATGAATGTAGGGTGAGTTTCATCTTCAACCCCTTCCAGAAGATAAGAAGAAACAGTTGTATACTATCTTTCATTTGCAGCAAAGCAAAGACAAAACTAAATAAATAAAGACAGTCTAAATCATCACATTCCATTGTATATGAGAAAAGAAAACACACCATAACATTAATAGGGTTTATTTCTTGGTGGCAAAAGTACAAGGGGCTTCAATTTTCTTTCTTCTTCTCTCTGTTTTCCTAATCTTCTGAAGGATACTATATGCATAATCTCAAGAAAATGCAACTGTGTATATCATTTCGGAGTCCCTAGATTGTGAACTGCCAAATCTATGTTTTTCCAAATGTGCTGTCTGTATTAGAAGCAAGGAACAAATAGGTCCTTGCTAACTTCATTTTCAATTTATTTCCCAATAATAGTTTTCAAATTTAAAACATGTGCACACAAGTAAAAATAACTCAAACTTCCTGACTTAGAATATCACTTACTTATTTACGCAATAACAAAACCCTAAATTCTTATTTTCACACATATACATACATATATAAAATACCTAATCTTAATGAGCATTGAATCTATTCCCATTTTTCAAGAATTACCAACCTGACAGGCAAAAAAAAACAATTCCAGCCTCAGTTAAGTTTGAAGATAAATTAAACTACATAAAAGCTACATAAAAGCTTCTTAAGCATGAAGCTTGCTTAAGAATGAAGACCTTTTAGTAGACCACTATTAAGCACTGGAAATTTGCTCCCTTATGAAATTCCTCATAAAATAGCTGAAGATCATCTGGCCTGAGGAAAGTAATAAAAGGATAGCTAGTTTCCTTCAAGATAGCCACAGGACTGTTTCTGAGCTGCTTCTTTCATTCCCTAAGAAAATACTGGAAAATAACTCAGAAAAACAGAATGAGATTCTATGAAATCCAGTACATTTACATCCTGGGTATAAGGAAAGCCATAGAAGAAGATAGGTAAAAACTTAAAAACTGTTCACTGTATTCTGGATTGCGTTCCTTCCTTAGAGCTGTCTGAAACCATTTAACAAAGAAAGTACAAAAGGAGATAAAAATTCAAAATGTCATGTTCAGTACTACAAAGTAAAATTAAATTTAGTGCAAGTTAACATATCATAGTTCACAGTAACTGAGACGACTTGAACAACAATAGGAGCTGGAGTAAACTACAAGTAACATATCAAGTATTAAGTTGAACCGTATTAAAACTGCCCGCGTTCGACCATTTTTTACCAAACAAATGACAATTTCGTATGATTCAACCACACTTTTCTAGCACACTTGCAGAACTACAAAACACTTAGAAATGCAATCTTTGGTCACAATGCTGATCTAAAAACCCACATGCAAAAAACCATCACAATACTTTAGAATCTCATCTTCGTAAGTATGTTAAGCTGGCAGGAGGAAGAAAGACTCAACAGAAGTTGATACTCAATTTTCAAGTGATGTTCAGTTCTTCACAGTGAAAGACACAAGTTCTTATCTGAGTGATTCACATGACATTGTTAATCAGTCTGAAAACCTGAGGTAAAAATGAGCTCTCCTATCCCCAAAACCGTGTGTATTAACAAATTTTGTTGTTGTTAACCTGGTCCAGACCAGTGTGATTGGATAGGAATACGAGGTGAGATTACTCTTTTTGAGAAATTCTCCAATGGGGCTGCCTTCGCCACAATTTCTTGAATATATATTAGCATAATAGTTGTTGAGATTATGATGGCAAAGATGTTTGAGGGTAGGAGGTGGGAAGGTACTAGATAAGCCAGATCCTTGAGACACATTTTCTTTACTTGTTCTCCCAACAACCAGTGATACACACCACCAAGACCACCTGCCCACTGGCCCAGCTCCACCCCCAGAATCTCTCTCCCTGGTGTTAGGATGTGATTTCACCTTCTCTTAAACTTTTACAGGGAAAAGGTCATGTGGATCCTTGAACTTAGAAGGTTTCTTAGGAATATTTTAAGGAGGTTACCATTTATTTCTCCCTTCTTTTTTAAAATATTTTATTTATTCATTTGAGAGAGAGAGAGCACAAACAAGGGGAGAAGTAGAGGGAGAGAGAGAAGCAGACTCCCCACTGAGCTGGGAGCCCAGTGTGGGACTCGATCCCAGGACCTGGAGATCATGACCTAAGCCGAAGGCAGACACTTAACCATCTGAGCCACCCAGGTGCCCCTATTTCTCCCTTCTTAAAATACTCTCTGCTCTTGGAAACCTTGGTATCGACTCACCCGTTTTTGGTTTTTCTTTCTACCTCTCTGCTTCTTTTCAAATTCTCAGAGCAGCTTCTCCTCCTCTTCAGCCTCTGAATGTTGAGGTCCTCAGCACTTAGTCTTGGGTCTTCGGCCTTCCTTTATTTTTCCCTCTTTCTCCCTGATATCCTCCACTCCTACTGCATTAAATAACATCTATGTGATGACAATTCCTAAATTTATGTCTCTAGCCACGCTCTCCTTTCTGAGATCCAGATCCACGTATCCAAGTGCCTTCTTGATATTTCTACTTGGAGCTCTCTGTCTCTTCCAAATAAAACTTAGAAGCGAAACTCTTAATTTTTCTCCCCAAAATTCATCCTTATTCTCTATGCTTCATCTCAGTAAGTGGCCTTTCGATCTCACCAGTTGCCCAAGTCAGAATCTTAGAAGTCATCCATGACAACTCCCCTTCCTAAACCCACCACAACCATCACAAAGTTCTAGCAATTCAACACAATGTACATACAGCTCAATTCAATCTATCCCGATATTGCATCTACCTCTTCCAGTGTGTATTGCCATTTTCTGGCCATGCCACCATCATCTCTCACCTTTACTACTGCAAGAGCACCACCTTACAAATTTGTTCTTCCCAGAGCTGAAAAGAGCAAACTTGTAAAAGTACAAACCCAATCAAGTTAATGCCAAGGGTAAAATCTTTTGACAGCTCTCAGGATATAATCTAAGACTCTGCAGGATTTTGACTTGGTCTCTGCTCTTCTCTCCAGCCTCATCTTGGGCCACTCTTCTCCATTCTTAGCCCATTCCTCTCACACTGGGCACCTGACGGGCTCTTCCATCACCTCCAATACTCCCCTTGCTAATAGTTAATTTCTCAGGCTTATACTTAAATGTTACATCCCTAAAGAGAAATTTTCCTGCTCCTCCAAACTTGATTAGGCTTCTCTTATTATCCTTCCTCATCGTAACCTGTACTTTTCCTTTGAAAGACATATCACAATTTTCTTTATACTTGTGTGAATTTAATGAATTTTCTCTCCCAGTAATCTCTAAATGCATTGAGGTCAGGCATCTATCAGCATCTATTTTGTTCACCAATACATCCAGAGTCCAGGAGAGTGCCTAGACATAACTACTGTTTGATAAATATTTGAAATATCTTTATCAGCTCTTGACATTAATAACATATTTTCCTACACAATAGCTGTGTTAGAAAGTAAAAATATCAAATTTCTTGTCCTTTCATGGAATTGTATCAATTCATTTGATGCCATAATTTAATTTTGCTGATCAGAAGCTTTAGCCCTTAGGGGCGCCTGAGTGGCTCAGTTGGTTAAGCGACTGCCTTCGGCTCAGGTCATGATCCTGGAGTCCCGGGATCGAGTCCCGCATCGGGCTCCCTGCTCGGCAGGGAGTCTGCTTCTCCCTCCGACCCTCCCCCCTCTCATGTGCTTGCTCTCTCTCATTCTCTCTCTCTCAAATAAATAAATAAAATCTTTAAAAAAAAAAAAGAAGCTTTAGCCCTTAGAAATAATAAATTTTTAGGGGAAATGTTTTTTATCATCATAAATGCAGTTTGGGAAATAAAGACATTTCAAATGTTCACAAGGAAAACAATAGCAAGATGAAGGTTTTGGCAATTTATTTTTAAGTTGAGAATTGACTTCAGGTTCAAGATGGTAGATTGAACAAATAAATACATTTGCACCCACTCCTGCAAAGATCCAATTGAAATGACAATAATTACTGCAAAAAAAAAAAGAGAGAGAGAGAATACATTTAGAGCAGCCTCAAGAGGAAGGAGTGACATTACCAGAGCAAGGATTTGAATGATTTCTAGAAAACAGAAAACAGGTGGAATTTTGCAGATGGAATAAAGGGAGGTGGGGAGACAGGCTGCAGTCAAGAATGTACAGAGGAGGCTGCAGTGGACGTGGAAGCCATTCTTTCCAGCCCAGCTCCGGAGAAGCTCCAAACCCAGAATCACAGTAGGAAGGGGGCAGAAAGCAGCTGATCAAAGGACCCGCTACAGCGCAGCTGCACTGGTCCGCCCCACCCCCGCCCCACCCACTCGCCTCCCCTCGCCTGTGCAAAGCGACTGGCAGCGGGAGCATTTTCTCCCCAAGACTAAAATCAAAGAAAGGCTTTCTAAACAAATTGAACAATGCGCCTGGAAAGGACAGTGTTCCTGGTGTGGATGAGGATACCACAGAATTAGTTGCTTCTTACTTAATCAGCCCAGGAGAGGGGCCAGCCTGGCTACATACTTCGTGCTCACACTCTCCAGCTGACACACTCATCCACAAACTGTGTACTCACAATCAGCCTTCCAGTTTAGGTGAGAGCCTTGTGGGGAAGACCACCCTAGGTAACATACCAGCAACCTATGTTCATCCACCGAATTCTTCATTTAGTGCTTATTATGAACAAAGCACAAGTTATATAGTATTATTCCAGGCACTATATAAATATTCCTGGACTGGGTAAACTAACACAAGATAAAATGTTTCAAAGAAATTGTAGCCTAGTAATGGGCTTATAATCATCACTCTCCTAAAACTTTCTTTTGCAGTTGGCAAAACATGCAGTATTTACATGTTAACTACCTGCTCCTTCCCGTGATTTCGGCAACCTTACTTTCTCCTTCTTTGGCTGATTCTTTCTCATTTTATTCTCCAGTCCTACTTCCTCTTTTCCTTTTTCTTTATACCAACTATGGAGATTCCACCAAAGAATAAACATAAATGTGAGCTCTCTCTCCGCCCCCCCCCCCCCCCCCCCCCGTGCGTATGTGTATGTGTGTGTCCACCCTACTCGTCCATTCTGTAGCAATTTGTTCTCATTTCCCCATTTGCCTGAGTGCCTTCTGAACTTTGCCCCGTCTTCTGGGCATTTCCACTCAGATGTCCCTTGTTCATGGGAGAACTGTCCCCTGCCATCTGCAAGATGGTGAGGTCTCATAGTGATGCCCTCTTCTTATGGTCACTTACATAAGATTTTGAGTCATTTCTAATTAACTCCTCCCCTTTCTTTTCTCTACCCAGCCAGTCTCTCGGGCCTGTCAATCCATCATGGAAATATCATGTGATTTAAACTTGCCCTAATCCCACAGAAATATTTGAGGTGGCATAAAGAGAGCTCATGTAACAAAATGGTTTATTATTTAAAAAATCAGAATGACAGAAAATGGAAATGAAAATACAAATACAGTATCAGGGAGGAATAAAATACAGCTAGGTAGCCTGTAAAAGCACATATAATTGTTCTAAGTTAGTAAAGATTTGGTTTTGAACAATCTGATGAAGAAAATGAAATGGAAGACCTACATTCCATAGCTCTTGATGCAATATGAACATTACTTTCGTAAGGTGATGGGGGGTTGAAGAGGCTCAATAATTAGCAATAATTAGCAACCTTCTTTCTATTCAGGTTTTGTAGCAACTGAGACATTAGAAAAGAGCGAAGGTTAAGCCAATGAAGCTAAAAGAGCAACATTATCACTGATAGAGCTGATGCTTGACAACATGACTTACATCTGCAGACAAGTGAGCTTAAACCCTGAACCCAGGGCTGGATAGACTCTCTCAGCCCAGTCCTTGCCCAGTGGCCTCCAGTGGAGGCAGGGCCTGCCCCTTTACTGTTCAGCTTCCAGAATAGCAGAGGGCAGTTGAAGGCACATTTTGTGGACAGACTCACTTCCAAAAAGGAGAGGAAGAGAATGAGCTACCCCTGCTCAGTTCTTCCTTCCCAAATCACCAGTCTGATTTATCCTTTCCTCCCCAGGAGAGCAGCCAGTGAGGGGCAAAGAGATTCGAGGAGCATCCCACTTTGCAGCTTCCTCCACATAGAATCAAGAGCAGGGGAGAAAAGTTCCTGTCCCCCACAGAAGGGTCCCTGAGGGGTGTGGCAGACGAGGCATTTGTCAACATCCCTGCAGCGATTGTAGGAAGGAGTTTACTAAGACGGATTTGTGTAAGAGTTTCTTACTGAAAGCCTTGATTGTAACACAAAAATCCAACTCAGTGAAAGCAGTTCTGACAGAGACCTCAACAATAAAAGCAGAGAATGCAGATTTTCAAAAAGAAAGCTTTATTGTGCACACCTCTGATAAATATAACCTTCAAAAGTTTATTTTTTTCCTCGGATAGCAAGAATGAACTACTCACTCGCCTTACAATTAATAGCTTGCAATTCAACCCATCCCACTATTATATACCCTTTCTGTAAATACTCTTGCTAAAAGGCTGTGTCATTGTCCCATGAACACGAAATACTCATGTGTCATTGTTTATATTGTTCCCATCTGGAAGGTCCTTTTCTAAACTTTCACATCTTTCAAAGAAATTCTGAGATTACCTTCTTCATGAAAAATCCCCTGATTACTCCTAACAGCATTGATTTCTTTTTTTTTTTTAAGATTTTATTTATTTATTTGAGAGAGAGAGCATGAGAGACAGTGGGAGCACAAGCAGGTGCGAAGGGTAGAGGGAGAAACAGACTCCCCACCAAGCAGGGAGCCCAATGCAGGGCTCGATCCCAGGACCCTAGGATCATGACCTGAGTCGAAGGCAAATGCTTAACCGACTGAGCCACCCAGGTGCCCAACCGCATTGATTTCTGTCTTTTTCCTTCTTAGTGCACTTAGAGTCTATATTAAAATTCTGCTCATATATTCGGGTTGGTGTTGGTCATTCTCATTTTACATGTATTAGCATGTGTATTTACCCAGACTCTACACTCTTTTTTTTTTTTTTCCAGCCGAAAGGTCTCACATTTATTACTGAACCAACCTACTGGTGTAGAGGCATAGTAACAGAGAAAAATCATTTCCCTGATAAAACATGTCTATTGGCCAGGTAGGAGGGATGTTGACAGAATGATAGGATAGGAACATGTGATCTTCGCACCGCTTAAATATGTGTGCCAATTATATGTGCCATCTCATGATGTGCAATGCCTTATAGACCCAGCTTGGTTCTTCTCCAGTGCCTCCTCTTGGAGTTGTACCTGATTTTAGTACCAGTTTTCATCCAAATCCACTGGGGGAATGGGATGATTCTGCTTTTGTATCCTTGGCCAGGAATCGCTTGATTCTGAAAGTTCTTTTAAGAAGACATTGTGAAGAACAGTCAACCACACACACCAGGATGGTGGTGAAAAGGAGAAAACAACTCTACACTCTTTAAAAGGTAGAGAGGTACTTTGAACTCGAACTTTTCTGTGGTAGCTAGATCTACCACAGGGCTGAGTATATAGTAGGTAATTAATAAATACCCCTTGAATGACAAATCAATCAGTCAAATTGAGCACATATCAAAAAGGAGATACAAAATAGGTTTACAAGTCCACTGCTCCAAAGGTCCAAATTGA
This sequence comes from Phoca vitulina, assembly GCF_004348235.1. Taxonomy (NCBI): domain Eukaryota; kingdom Metazoa; phylum Chordata; class Mammalia; order Carnivora; family Phocidae; genus Phoca; species Phoca vitulina. Next base: position 7,275,589 of record NW_022589767.1, read on the forward strand.
GTATAATTTTTAAAAATAGTCTGTTGAGGGACGCCTGGGTGGCTCAGTGGGTTAAGCGTCTGCCTTTGTTCGGCTCAGGTCATGATCCCAGGGTCCTGGGATCGAGTCCCTCATTGGGCTCCTTGCTCAATGGGGAGCCTGCTTCTCCCTCTGCCCCTGCCAGCCGCTCCCCCTGCTTGTGCTCTCGCTCTCTCTCTCTGACAAATAAATAAATAAAATCTTTAAAAAAAATTAAAAATCCATTGATGCTATAAGAGAATCAGGACTTTTCAGTAGGTTAGCGTAATATTTTTCCATATATGTTGCTCCTGTTTCCCCATATAAAATGATACCTGTGCCCAGGCAATGAGACCATCTAGAACAAGATGGCTGTAGCCAAGCGGTTACGTATGTGAATTTTGGTGTTAGATTTAGATTTGAAGCCCAACTCTTACCTGTTGTGTACCCTTTCTTTCAATTTTGGAAATTTTTAGTCCTTTAGTAAATTTGAAAGAAAAGTTCAATAAGCACAGTTAATAGTTTGCCACACTGATAATGTAGAGAGATAGAGGTACAGATACACACAAACACAGACCCACCCTGCCCTTTGGCCAAACCAGCTGAAAATAGGCTGCAGACCTCATGACACTTGGGAACATAAACTATGGAATCCTGAAGAAGTTACTTCAATCTAAGTCTTAGCTTCCTCATATGTAAAAAACGGGGAGGAAGTAATAGTTATGCATTCTTAATAGAGTCACCGTGAGGATTCCTTTTTTTAAAAACAGCTCTTGTTGGGGCTCCTGGGTGGCTCAGTCGGTTAAGCGTCTGCCTTTGGTTCAGGTCATGATCCCCGGGTCGGGCTGCTTGCTCAGCAGGGAACCTGCTTCTACCTCTCACTCGGCCTCCTGCTCCCACTGCTTGTGCGCTCTCTCCCTGCCAGATGGATAAACAAAATCTTAAAAAAAAAAAAAAAAAGATACGTGTTTGAGTACCTAAAGTACTTTAATAAGCTCAGATTGGATGGCATTTTTAGTGACTGCCTACTAATAAAAATTTGTATGTGTCACAATATTTGGTCTGAGATTTGCTTTCATTATAACATCCTACATGTTAATAGAACAGCAGATAGAATTCTCAACAACTATTAATTACAGTCCAGTACTTCCCCCACTTATAACTGTTCATTTAATCGCCTTGTCCAAAATAATAATAATAATAACAACAATAATAATCATTGCCTTGTCCACTGGGCAACTAGGATCCATGAATGTAGAACTGTAATAACTTATTCACCATTATACCCCTAGCAAGAAGCATGGGGTCTGTGTCAGGCCACAAGCTAAAAGACAATGCTTTAATCCCTACCTAAAAGGGTCATTGCCATTCCTTGTTGAATACTTAAACAATATGATTTTTAATGATTATTAAGGTGTAATTTGTGTTTTTTGCAGAACATATGTTTTAAAGGGACAAAAGAGAAAGTAAAATTTACACTTAATCCCACCGCCCAGAAGTAACCACTAAATTAATATTTTTTGTATATTCTTTTAAGCTTTATTAAAACATAAGCTTTATAAATATGTATCTACTGGTATGTTTATTAACTGGGACTTAGCTTGTCAAATGCCCAAATACAAATCATATAGCCCCTTCTTTGCCCCTCAGGTGTTGTAAAATTTGCGGCTTAATTGCTTCTTCATGATTTGCCAGACTGTAAGCAAATGAAAGGCAGAGAACCTGTCTCTTACTTGCTTTGAAATTCCTTGGGACCCAGCACACAGTGGTTATATGACTGTTATTATCAAATAAAAATTCAATCCATTAAAATTTAAAAACCAGTTACAAATTCATAATTAGCACTTTGGAAAGACTACTTCCTGCAAATTGTGCCATAATCCTTCTCATGAACTAAAACCTCCATATATTTTGAGAACTTGTTTTGGGCGAAAGAAAAACTGTAAAATTTAGACTCCTAGATTATGAGCCTTCTCTTTTTTATTGGAATTTCATTGGGATTTTTACATACTTAAAAATAAAAAGCAGGCTTCTGAGAATATGAGTTTGTGCCTCCCCACCGCAGAGCATAGTAGTTATTGAGTATAATGGGAAAGTTAATTTCAATAAAAAGAAGATTTTTATTTTAAAGGTTTATGGAGATGATTGTTTTATAGGAACTGATGATACTATAAATTTTCAAATTAAAATACTTCAGTAGTTCTACTGAAGTTTTCAATCTGCCATTTGACATCAGCTGGCTTGATTACTGGAAAGAGGTCTACTATGTATTTATTCAGCCACGTAAGTGCTGGACCATAACTGAGGACACTACCCCTCCCCTCAATTTGGTCTTAGATTAGCTCAGTTTGTTGGGTGGTTTGATGGTGGCTTGGAAATAGATGTGTTTTGGGTGCCTGGGTGGCTCAGTCAGTAGCTATAAAATACAGAACTACATACTAAGTGATTCAGGAAATAGATAAAGTCAGAGATCATCTATCAAAAAGAGATTGTGAAGAATGGCAGATATAGTTGCAATAAAACTTATAGAAAGGAAACAGATAACATTGAGATTGAAAGCTCAGTCAATGGGCTAGACTAAAAACAAAACACAGCTAAAGAGAGAATTAATGACTAGTACACACTCAGACACACACACACACACACAAATTACCCAGAATGAAACAGAGAGGACAGAGAAATGCAAAATATGGAGATATTAAGACGTATGGAAAGCAGAATAATAACGACTAACATGATTCTAAGTAAAATTACAGAAGAAGAGAACAGAGAACAAATAAAAATATTGTGCCTGATCAAGAAAATAATCTGGTGAAATTGATTCTAAAAATACAGGTCTTCGAAAAAATGTGTTATTGATACATAGTCATGTGCTTTAAAGCTTTAAACATGCAATACTTCAGCTAAGGAACATTTTACATTTTTTTCAGACATCATTTTCTATGACTTGCAATGTTGATTATAAAAATTATTTAATAGAATTCTAGTAAGCCCAAAGTAAGCGGAAGCAAGGAAAGAAAACAGAGTAGAAATCAGTGAAATAGAAATGGACAAACAATAGAGAAAAATCAATGAAACCAAAAGCTGATTTTTTTTAAAGTTAAATAAAATTGACACTTATGATGAGCACTGACTAATGTACGGAACTGTTGAATCACTATATTGTACACCTGAAACTAATATAACACTAGTATGTTAACTACACTGGAATTAAAATAAAAATGTAATAAAAAATTATTTAAGGGGTGCCTGGGTGGCTCGGTCGGTTGGGTGTCTGCCTGTTGGTTTCTGCTCCACTGTGATCTCTCGAACTCCTGATCTCAGGGTGGCAGGATGGAGCACCACCTGGGGCTCTGAGCTCCACAGGGAGTCTACTTCCCATCTCCCTCCCCCTCTGCCCTCAACCTTACCCTCCCGCTCACACACTGTCTCTCTCTCTCTAAAATAAATAAATAAAAATCTTTTTTTAAAAACCATTTAATAGAATTCTAGTACTTTTCTATTAAATAAAATGGGCATTCCTGAGAGTAAAATTTAGTTGCACAAATTTGTGATTGACTTCAAGTTTTCACAGTCAGGACCTACAGGGGGCATCTATCAATAGGGAAAGAAAAGCGAGGATTGCTTATTGAGATGGACAGGAAAGAGAAAGGAAGTGTAAATGAAATTAAAGCAAACCTTAGCACTTCATGCTTCAGTTCTAGAAAGAAATCTGGTGAAACTTGTCTTCTAGTAAGATATTAAATTGCTTAGACATGAAACTTGGAACATTAAAGAAATCTTTAAATTAGGGGCGCCTGGGTGGCTCAGATGGTTAAGTGTCTGCCTTCGGCTCAGGTCATGATCCCGGGGTCCTGGGATCAAATCCTACATCGGGCTCCCTGCTGAGCTGGGAGCCTGCTTCTCCCTTTGGCTCTGCCCCTCCCCCTGCTTGTATACTCTCTCTGTCAAAAATAAATAACATCTTTTTAAAAAAAAAGAAATCTTTAAATTAAAATCTAACAACAGATTCAGCACCTTTTTTGTTTATTTAAAAGGTCATACATTTATGTTACTTTAATCTTGTAAATACCTAAATTATGTAATATGTAATTTTGTATTTATATTTTATATGCACAGTTACCATTATGAACATGTTTTATAACTTACTTCAGTTCATCTTCCCCACCACCCAAGGAAGTAGATGTTATTTTTGTAAGAAGAGAATAAAGCCAAGTGAGTTAGGTATCTTGCCAATATCACAGTTAGCAAAAAGAACACTGTCTATTAACATTTCTGAGTAGCACGATTTGGTTTTTAATGGTCGTTGTGAAAATACTGTTCTTACATGAACAGAGCTAATCATTCAACGCCAATGGTGGATGAAATGAAATGAAAGTTTCTAGTTGCTAGATCATTTCTACAACTACCTCCTCAAACTTTTCCCAAAGCTCCCAGTGTTAAAATTAGCTTCCCTTCATTCTGCCACCTATGTATTCCTCCAATCCCGCTCTGATGAGGCTCTACTGAAATGGGAGAACCGGAAAAGTCAGGCAGAAGCAAAAAGGAGGGGCAGTAGCTTTAAGATTCACTTGAAGTAACAAAGCCATCAATAACTGAGTTACCTCTCATTAGCAGATAGGATATCTATCCCCATTGACTTCGCATTTTTAGAAAAATCTGAGGGGAGATTAGGGCTCTATTATGTGGAAGCAAATAAATTATGACTCTAGGACTCTCAGGCGAGTCTGATGGATACTTTGCATGTGGTCTGGCATGCATCAAGCAGTAGATTGCTATCTGAAATTGGGCAATAAATTGTTTAAAAAGAGATGAGTTTACACTGAATTGTCAGGCACATCGCTGGCCAAAATAGCTGGTTTCAATAAATGGGATTTGATGCATGATCATCTCCATTCATTTTCATCTACGTTTCAAAGGCTATGGTCCCACTAAATAATACTATATCTCACCGCAAACACCAATGTTAATGTGATCCTTTCCTTCCGGGATGACCTGATCCAAGTACCATACAAAGAACACATCACTGAGTACTAAAAATAAATCCAGCATGAGGCAGAGTTTTCCTCTTTCATCTTCCACATTGGGGTATTATTACAATTTTAATGATCTGCCTAGGATTTTTCATACACTCTGCTTCTTTTGAAGGAAGGACAGGAAACCTATTGAAACATACCAATCTCCTTGAAATGTCTACAGCAACAGAGCAGTGGGAATATATACTTTGCTGTAAAGAAAGAAAAAAAAAGAGCAAAGCAATCATAAATGTATCACTTTGGTCTGTTATGATATACTGATTTTCCTTTAGAGAGAACAGGTACTTGTGTTCTGATATTGTATTTCCAGTTACTACATTATTCCTTTGAGGTATTCAGAGCATTAAAAACCTCCACCAAAAAAAATTTTTTTTTCTCTCTAAATATTTTATATGCTTTAAAACTTTGTAGACACTTCAGTGTAATCATTTGATTACATATCTGGCCAAGCTCCTTTTATTTCTTCCCAAAGGGAAATTTAACAATTATTTTAAATGATTGAAAACTCATTTACATACATGGGAAGTCTTATATACTTATTTAAAACACAAGCTTTGCCAAAAATTAGTTAGTTAGTTAAACTCATTTACTTCTCAAAAATACATCACATTTTGTTTTTTTTTTTTTTAAGATTTTATTTCTATTTATTTGAGAGAGAGCAAGAGATATTACAGAGGGAAAAGAAGCAGACTCCCCTCTGAGCAGAGACCCCGACTCGGGGCTCCATCCCAGGACACTAAGATTATGACCAAAGCCAAAGGCAGATGCTTAACTGACTGAGTCACCCAGGTGCCCCTCAAAAATACATCATATTTGGGGAACGCTCCTACACTGTTGGTGGGAATGCAAGCTGGTCAGCCACTCTGGAAAACTGTATGGAGGTTCCTCAAAAAGTTGAAAATAGAGCTACCATACGATCCAGCAATTGCACTACTGGGTATTTACCCCAAAGATATAAATGTAGGGATCCGAAGGGGCACCTGCACCCCAATGTTTATAGCAGCAATGTCCACAATAGCCAAACTGTGGAAAGAGCCAAGATGTCCATCGACAGATGAATGGATAAAGAAGATGTGGTATAGATATACAATGGAATATTATGCAGCCATCAAAAGGAATGAAATCTTGCCATTTGCAACAACGTGGATGGAACTGGAGGGTATTATGCTGAGTGAAATAAGTCAATCAGAGAAAGACAAGCATCATATGATCTCACTGATATGAGGAATTCTTAATCTCAGGAAACAAACTGAGGGTTGCTGGAGTGGTGGGGGGTGGGAGGGATGGGGTGGCTGGGTGATAGACATTGGGGAGGGTATGTGCTATGGTGAGCACTGTGAATTGTGTAAGACTGTTGAATCACAGACCTGTACCTCTGAAACAAATAATACATTATATGTTTAAAAAAAAAAAAAGAAGATAGTAGGAGGGGAAGAATGAAGGGGGAGGAAATCGGAGGGGGAGACGAACCATGCGAGACTATGGACTCTGAGAAACAAACTGAGGGTTCTAGAGGGGAGGGGGGGTGGGGGGATGGGTTAGCCTGGTGATGGGTATTAAAGAGGGCACGTACTGCCTGGAGCACTGGGTGTTATACACAAACAATGAATCATGGAACACTACATCAAAAACTAATGATGTAATGTATGGTGATTAACATAATCATTAAAAATAATAATAATAAAACACAACATATTTTAATTTGCTCAACATTTGGATTATAATTTTTTTTTTTTGTCAGAAAGAGGGAGAGAGCACAAGCAGGGGGAGCAGCAGGCAGAAGGAGAAGCAGACTCCCTGCTGAACAAGGAGCTCAATGCAGGACTCAATCCCAGGACCCTGGGATCGTGACCTGAGCCGAAGGCAGACACTTAACTGACTGAGCAACCCAGGTGTCCCTGGATTATAATTTTTTGCAAGCAATTCCTTTTTCCAGAGCTAATTGTCCTTCCTTCCTGTCATTGATAAGACAAATCATAATCATATCAATAAGGTAACACAACTTCTTGATGATGAAATGCTGTAGTATCATTCACTTTCTTCTTGAAGACATTCTTTCTGGAATCTTCATGTTGTAATTTGAGTTATCCCAGGATTTTATCATGTTCCTAGATTAGTTTGAATGTTTCTTGGTTTATCTATCCTCTTTTCTCTTGGATTTGTTTTCACTTTTCTTGACACATCCTTAAATAAATTTTTCAAAAACGTAAATGAAAGGAAAAAGTTTTTGGACTCCTTACTTTTCTGGAAGTGTCTTTTCGACTAGATACAAAATTCTAGAATAAAACATTTCTTTTCAGAACTTAAAGTTATTAAATTGTTATCTTTCATCTAGTGCAATTGATGGAAAGCCTGAAACCAATGTAATTCTTTTTCTTTTGTAAGTAAGTAGTTTTTCTATGAATAATTTTTAGTCTTCCTTTTATTCATCATCTTCTGAAATTTATCAAGGATATACTTGGTGTAAGGTGTTAGAAACTATTATTCAGAAACTATTATTATGGTATTTCATAGGCCCTTTCAATGTGATCATTCATTTATTCTAACTATTCTGAGAAAAAAATTTATTTTGTTCATTTGTTTGTCTGTTTTTCATCTCTTCTGTTTTCTCAATTCTCCTTTTTTGGATCTCCTATTGGATGTTGGTTGGAGCTCATGGACGGGTTCTCCATGTGTCTTAATTTTTCTCTACTTCAGCAGTCATACCTGTAATTACCAGGAACTCCCCCTTTTTCTCTAGTAGCTCCTTTCCTGAGATAGCTCATTCTTAGTCTCAGTGTCTTGCTGACTCTGGGAAAATAATCAGTTTAAAGGGCATGAAGAAGTAAGAACTTAAGGCCATTGGTATAGATCTTTCATCTGAGAAGTTTTGCTGTGAACAATGGTAGAAAAATAAAATGGTAGCTAGAGATTGTAACAGTCAAGTGAGTATGTTTTGTTTTGATTTATTTTGCTCCACAATAAGAGAGATCTGTGTGTTTTTGAAAGCCAGCAGGAAGAATTAAGAGTCCTTAGAGAACAGGGACTCTGTTCCCCACCACGCACACACACCCCCATGGCTGGTATTCGGCCACTGCACACCAGTACTGTTGCAGCAATGTTAAAATACCCAGTTAATTCCCTGATTGTTGGTGAAGGTCACTGCCACAACTCCTTTGAAGGCTATGCAAGATGCCAGCATTCCTGAAGCTGCCCCAGTAACTGCCTTGGGAACACTGTAAGCTTTCTTCAATGCAGAAGCTAAAGGGTTATTCCTGGAACACCAGAGAGACTCCAGAACTCTGCTCTAGTAATAAAGGAGAACTTCTTTTTTAGTTACTAAGTATCTATGCACATTAGCTCCCCAGATTTCCTCTTCCTGCACACAGATTCTTTTCAAGGACTTCAGAAGGTTGGCTTTGCCTCCTCATGCCCTCTGCCAAGCCCCAAGGAGTATGGAACTGACACCACAAGGAAGCCACTCGGCACTGACCAGCTTGCCAGCCACCCACCATTGTTCTGACATACCACTCCCATCCCTACAAACGCCCCAACCAGAGCAGACCTGGACCCCGAACACAAGGTGGGAGGGAGCATCCCAGTTCATGGTACTGGCCCCCCTCGAGTAGATGCCCAGTGCCTACCTGGGCTCCCCAGGCTATGGCCAACTACCACCAGCCTCGTGTTTCCCTTAGAAGATTGCAGTGCAGTCTATACCTCCGTAGAACTTTGGTTCTGAGAGCACAGGAGAGAGGAGAGGAGAGCAAACATGTAGGTAATGAGGCCATTGCACAAAATGGCGAATGCTTTAGTTCTGGTGGCCCGGCTTCAGGAGAAGAAAATGGAAAGAGCCTGAGGACAGTTAGGACCTGGAAATACCTGGAAGGCATGCAGGTCTCCCTTTCTACCTCCTCGGTTGAATTTCACCTTCGTTTAGTGGGATAAGTTGGTTAAAATTGACCAACTGCCTGCTTAGCACAAGAGTTCAAGCATTAATTTTTTAACAAAAATGACAACATGTCTGAAGCACATAGCAATAATATTGAAAAGAAGAAAAGCCACACATATACATACTATATGATTTCAGTGATATAAAATTCTAAATCAGAAATAAACTACAGCTGGGGCGCCTGGGTGGCTCAATGGGTTAAGCGGCTGCCTTGGGCTCAGGTCATGATCCCAGGGTCCTGGGATCGAGCCCCGAGCGGGGCTCTCTGTTCAGCGGGGAGCCTGCTTCTCCCTCTCCCTCTGACTGTCCCTCTACCTACTTGTGCTCTCTCTCTCTCTCTCTGCCAAATAGATAAATAAAATCTTTAAAAAATAAATAAATAAACTATGGCATGGAGTTATATGGGAAGAAGTGGCAAAATTATAAAAAAAAGGCAAGTAAAAGATTAAGTCAGGGGAGGGGTTTTCTCTATCTCGGGAGAGGCACCTAGGGGTTTCTGAGATGCTGATCACATTTTATTTCTTAACCTGGGTTTCATGAATCTTTACCAATTAATTATTAAATTATATAGTTAGGTGTATGCACTTTTTGTATGTATACTGTATTAAACAATATTTCTAAAAGGAAAAGATTTCAGTAGAATTAGTTGGAAGACCATTCCTAGTGTAAGGTAATACATAAAGCAGCATGAGGCTTCCACTTCTCTCCACTGAACGAAGACAGCCGTGGAAGGAGCCACCGCCACGTGCTATTCTGTGGCCATGAGCCACCTATGGTATAAATACAATGGTCATAAGTAACCTCAAAACAGAGATAATATTAAAATGTAGAAAAGTCATTATGGGGGGCGGTGCACCTGGGTGGCTCAGTGGGTTAAGCGTCTGCCTTTGGCCCAGATTATGATCCCAGGATCCTGGCATCGAGTCCCGCATCAGACTCTCTGCTTCTCTCTCTCCCTTTGTCCTACCCACCCCCCAATGTGTTCTCTCTCTCTCTCAAATAAATAAATAAAATCCTAAAAAAGAAAGAAAAGTCGTTAGGAAGTGATTAGTTTTGAGTACGTTACTATGTTTTTTAAAAATAAGTTATTTAATTATAAGTTCCTATCATTTAATTTTTAATTATGACTATGTCTAACAACCAGCTCACAAAACTCTTGAAATTTTAACAAGGAAATGTAACCCAGTGCAAGCCAGCTCCAGCACACCATTGACTATGGCCCATCACGAAGGCCTTAATACTGGTGAAAAGGAGTATAAGCAAACCAAAGGCTGGTCCAGGACACCAGGTACAGGATTTACTTATTTATGCATTTAGCATTTGCACAGCACTTACCACACACCAAGTCCTGAGCTCAGCACTATTTGAGTATTCACTCTGACGTATGTGGCTTTGCCTGATCTATAGCATGCATGGAATTAACCACTCAAGGTCTTTAAAGGTGAATGGAGCCTCAAGTTCATCGAAAAATGGGTAAAGACTTACATACTGGCCAAAGCCAGAGGGAATTTAGCATCATGTGTGGGAAATTGCTGTGGCTAAGAAAGATTCGCTCCCAAGCATGGTCATTTCTGAAGCATTTACGAAGAGTTCATGAAGGGCTCCAGTAGCCTAGGATGAAAAATGATCAAGCAGAGGGTCACCTGGCTGGCCCAGTCGGTAGAGCATGTGACTCTTGGCCTCAGGGTCATGAGTTTGAGCCCCACACTGGGGTAGACTTTACTTAACAAAAAAAAAAAAAAGGTCAAGCGAAAGAAATAGAAAACTAAGAAGAATCAGGAGTAGGAGGGGACTGGTTAACTGTCTTTCGGGAAAACTAACAACACTGAGGCAATCAAGTGTGAGGAATAAAGGGTGATTGGGACACGTACTGCCATCTGGATTGCTTGGGAGCCCAACCAATGACCCTAAAGCCACAAGAAACTCTTGAGAGCTTCAGACACAACCTGAAAAGCAAGCGGGATGGAAAATACTGCCACTATTCTGTTGTAAAGTATCATGTCCTTAGAAAGACTTCATGTGATAATATGATGTAGAGAGAAAACCAGTTTCACATAGAAATGAGTAAATGGATGAATGGTATACATAGTTGTAAATTCTAGCATATTAACACATTTTAATTATTGTGAAATTTTAAATGTTTATGAATTTCTGCACCTACCAGATACTAGAATTCAAGAACTGGGTGACTATGGTTGGTTATTTTTTAAATAGGAGGGAGTGGATACCAGCGGTACCATGTGGGAAGCTACAGGTCTTTAAAACTAATTAGACTCATGTGTCAAATGATAGGTGTTGGTCAAATTCTAGAAACTATTCCACTTTTTATACTGAGCTAAGCAGTATTCTGCTGGAATGTCACACAAATTTAAAATAAAAGATGCTTTATTATGCTGTTCCAATCTCAAACTCGCTTACAGATTTAACTAGGACTTTCCCCTTTTTTTATAGAGTAGTTGAGATGACATTTATATTAAATCATATTCATTTTGTTTGTATTTGGGATTTCTCAAGGGCCAGTCTTGGGTTTGATATTATATAAAACAGAAAAGAAGACCAAGTCCATGCCTGGGAGGTTTATAATCTCGGCATGACAGACAGGACTGTAATGGTCTAATACAATTCAGGGATGATTGAGTTACTACCAGGGCTTTAGTTTTGCTCTAGGAACTCTTCCAATTATCCAAAGAATCATGGGACCAAGAGAAAATAGGCATTTTGAAAAAAAAAAAAAAAGACGCTTATTGCCTTAACCACCACCTCACTCTCAAACTCGCCTGGAGAACGGGGGGGGGGGGGGGGGGGGGGGTGTGGGTGGGGGGGGGGGGGGGAGGGGGAGAGGGCTCGGCGCAGAGAATGCAGAAAGGCAGTTATCTTATGAATGGGGAGATAGCATTTTCTGCTCTCCCCGATCTGCCCGCCACAGGCATCTATGGGATGTACTAATGCAAATTGGAATTAAAGCTTGGAAAGCTTCCTTCTATTCTGTTCTGAAATTAAACCTCTGAGTAGTAGAGAGCTTATTGTTTGGATAAGATCTAGCCTCAGGATAGTACCCTGATTGGAGGCGTGATAAAAGTCTATCAAGGCTCTGAAGAAGATGCTTGGCCAGGAGGAATGTTGACACACCCAACATCCTACTGACCGGCCGGCGCTCCTTCCTTTTGTAACCCAGACTATAGATGGAAGTGCTGGCACCTGCTAGCACTACATTCTAAACCTTTCCATGACTATTCAATCTCATTTTTCTGAAACCTTGGAAAAAATCATAGCCTCCATGAATCTCGGTTCTTTCATCTGGAAAAAAAGTTCATAAAGATGCCTCCCTTTTGTCTTTCCTAGCTATCATTATATAATCCCCTGAGCTGACCTCACCTGGCTCCCTCCATCCCTCACAACCCCACGTTGGTCTCCTCAGCCCCGCTCCCCTCTTCCTCTCTTTACAATAATTACTGCTGCCCATTTACTGAGCGATGACCCCGTCAGTGCTGCTCAGAAGCCTGTCACAGTCTTCTTTGCATCCCAAGATCATGGGATGACTCCAAGTGGCACTGCTGTCCCTCTCCTTTCTCCTAGAACACTGGAGAGGCAAAGAACTAAGGTCAACACAGGGATCTGTGGGTCTTAGAAACAGTGGGTCAGGCACATTTGAATTCTGAGAAGTCAGGTATTAGCCCAGCCACTCCTGCTCCCTTTTCTGCCCTGGCACACGGCCAGCAGGGGCAGAGAAGGGGCCAGCAAAAGTGAGTTTTCAAGGGTGTTAACTCTCGGGACTGTCCCAGCCTGCCCCCCGCCACATCTCCAGGAAGGTTCCAGAGCCTTACAGCTCTGCTTTCTGTGCCCGGACTCAACGGACTGTGTTAGAGTCAGCAGCTCTCTACCCCCACCCCCTCCAGGGGAAAGGAGGAGATAATAGAATCAAATTCTTTTATTTTCTAGACAGAATCAAAAATCAGAGTTGAAATCAATATGCATGAACCTTCCCAATGAAGCGCTGTTTCCTGCACAGAATTTCTGAATTTAGAACCCTCTCACCTTCTTGCCATCTTTATCAGATCGGTTCCTTAGCGTTTAACTTCTTTTTTGCCCCCCTTTTGGGAGGGGTAAAAAAAAATAATGAATAAAAATAAAAATACCGGTGATGATTTCAGGAGGCTGCAAAGAAACCATGGTTAGAAGAAAGTCCATAATGGCTTGAAGCTGAAAATAATTGTATCAGTTGCACTGGTTCTTATACATTTTTATGTTGCATCCCTCAGATCTGGAGAAGTATGATAATATATCTAAACGTTTTTCACTAGACTGACTGACAGACTCTCACTCGTGAGCCTGGTAGGCCTAAGGGACCTGCTAAGAAAAGGATTATTATTAGAAATATTCATTTCTGCACCAGGGCCAAAGGAAACATGCAGTGACATATGGATCAGCACTGAAATTTTAAACCTTTAATTGACTTTTTATGGATCTGTACACTGAATATTAAATTAAACACGGGAATTTCTTTCTGTTATATTTCCAAAGTGACTTTGCATTCTGTTTTGTTCGGTACCTTTAATCTTTTTGTTTGTTTTTTTTAATTGTTTTTAGCTCTTTGATTTTATCACACTGTTTTAGACCAAGCCAGCATCATCACCCAAATCTGTCATGTCACACTGCAACACGTCACAAAATTTGCTAATAAAATTGATTCGATTTCCAATTTCCTCTCCTACCCATGCTAACTCACTGGTGAAAGTGATCTTGATAATAAGCAGATAAATGATGAAATGACAACAACGGGAGAATCATAATCAATATACAAAGGAGCCCAGTCTCCACTGTGGTAATGAGAGTCAGATAAATCTCAATAGACCTTGTTTATTTTATTTTATTTTATTTTGCCTTTTTAATAATGCTCTATAGTGGGTGGGGGTTGTCCAAACTTGAGTCTAAATTGTGTTTTGTTTTGTTTCGTTCTAGGGCACATACATTGGACCTGAATGAGACACAGGAAGAGGGTGACAGAGGCACTTCCGTAACGGGGAGCAGTATGAGTTCTCTGGTTGTCAGGCAGGGGCGGCGAGTACAAAGGGCCAGTGCACCTCGTTTGGCTTAGTGGGTAGCCAGGACCTCAGCATCAGCCAGCACTGAGCGCAACCAATGCAGAATATGAGGAAGTGGATTGGACATCCTGTGAAAGCAGAGGGCACCTGAATCTGAGTTTTCATGAGATACACCAGGAGTGGGTCTGAATGGATAAGAACCAGGGAAATATTAATTACTCTTAAAATAGCCTTATGGCCACCTTTCTGACCAGGCTGGAAGAACCTGGAGAAAGGAAAATTACAGATGTTTGGAATCACACACTTTTTTTTTAAGATTTTATTTATTTATTTGAGAGAGAGATTGAGAACGAGCATGGGTGAGGCAGAGGAAGAGGGAGAAGCAGACTCCCGGCAGAGCAGGAAGTCCGATGCAGGTCTTGATCCCAGGACCCCGGGATCATGACCTGAGCCGAAGGCAGACACTTAACGACTGAGCCACCCAGGCGCCTGGAATCACACACTTCTTAAAAGATCTAATTGTACTGTGTATGTATATGTTTGATTTTTTACTTTTTTGGCTAAGTATGTTTCATCTTTCCCTATCTCTAGGGTCACTTTGCTTTCCCATCCTCTTGGATCACCTGTCCTCACTGACGTAACAGTAGTCAGGTGAGGTATTATGCTTTCTCTGATGCAAGAATGGGATGATCTGTCTATATGAGTCAACCCAGAATGGTAAAATACTCAAACAATGGCCATATAAAGGCCAAAATTTGCTCAGAACATAGACCACCTCCTAAGTCTGTCTTAGTTTTCTTCTTTTTTTTTTTAAGATTTTATTTATTTATTTGACAGAGAGAGACAGCAAGAGAGGGAACACAAGCAGGGGGAGTGGGAGAGGGAGAAGCAGGCTTCCCACTGAGCAGGGAGCCTGATGCGGAGCTCGATCCCAGGACCCCGGGATCATGACCTGAGCGGAAGGCAGATGCTTAACGACTGAGCCACCCAGGCACCCCTTGTCTTAATTTTCTAAGCTACAGAGAAATGTATTCATATGAGAGGATAAAACTAAAAGGAAATCTCATCTTGCCACCTAGGCTCACTTCCCCTTAAGGTAACATAATGTTTTGTATTTAGTGATTGAGGAGATAGGTAGAGCTAGGTCTAAAACACCGCCTGGCAGAGTGGGAATTTACTTTGTTCTGCTTTGTAGACAGGGTGCATTCCCATCAGAAGCAGTTCAAACTATGTTCGGTGACCTTTAAGAATCTAGGGGGAAAGGGAAAGTGCTGTGAGACTGGAGACAGGAAACAAAAAAAAACTGGCCTTTTTTCCCAAATGCAAAAGGAAGTTGGAAGCTGCAAAAAAGCAGAATAGTGCGTATATTTGTTAGGCCAATTTCAGCCACCACGAGCAGAGAGCAACTTGAACTTCTTAAACAAACAATGGGAAATTCGTTGTAAGGTCAACCTGAACTTGAACCCGGGTATGGACTTGCTCAAGTCTCAGTCCTGCAGCTTCCGAACTCTGACTGTCAGCCAATTACTTAATCTCTCTATGCCTCAGGGTTTTACCTGTGACGGGAAGTACCTGACACTCAGGTGTATTGCGAGGGTTGAAGGAGAGGATGCCTGAAAAGGGCTTACCGCGGGCCCGGCTTACTGCAAATGGCAGCCTTCGTTATTGCTATTAATGACTCATGGGAGTTTATGAAAGTTGTCAGCAAATTTGTAAAGGGTGGCCATATGGAAGAGAGAGAGAAAGACGTGTTCTGAATGGTCCTGCTAGGTAGAATTTAGACACAATTTTCAGCTCAATTTGGGAAAATCTACTGAACAATCTGAGACATAAAAGAGGAGAATGATTCATGTCAAGAGATGGGAAGCTGCTTCCAGTCCCTGCAACAAATAAATGTCAGCTGGCAGCTTGGTGGAATGGAAAAGTTTCTCCGGCATTAAAGAGACGGTGGGGCTATTAGAAAACCATTAGGATTCTTTTGAACCTATGAGATCCTATGATTCTATTATTCCTTTCCCTTTGATTTACAATAGAAATAAATGAGAAGGAAGTCACATTTTAGGAATGGCAGAGAGGAATGTAAGACAGAGGAAAGACTTCTGCCACTGTTTCTCCAGAGAAGATCTCATCATCATGACTATGAATGATGCTAATGTTCAATGCTCCAGAAAGTGGGTCGAGATGGACTCTAAAGGGATCTCCAAACAGGACCTTTCCAGCACTTCTTTAAGGACAGTCTTTACAAATAACCTTCTAGTATAACAAGAATGCATATTCACTCATTTCTTGATTTGTGCAAGATATATTTATTAAGCATCGATTATGTATCAGGAACTAGGAACACAACAATTAGCAAGATAGGCACGGCCCACATGTCCATGAAACTTATAGTTACTCATTTTGCAGTTTGTAAAAACATCCTTGCTGTTTCTAGTATTTTACTATAGATGAGTGCCTGCCTCGGACTCTAAAAGGGTTTCAAAATGACTCTTTTGGGACCTCCTGACATTTCGTGAGCTATTACATCAAGTCAACTTGGTACTTACCCCACACTGAACAGAAACTGCCCCAACTGGGTTGCCTCAAGCGTATATTCCAAGAATAGAGGTGTACTTTTAGAGTCACTTATTATCCCATATTGAAGAAGAATTCTCTTGCCTCCTAATTTTATTCGAGGCAAGCAGAGACCATTACTAACACATGCTACTTTTTTAAAAATTCCTCACTGTTGGGGTGCCTGGGTGGCTCAGTCGGTTAAGCGTCTGCCTTCAGCTCAGGTCATAATCCCAGGGTCCTGGGATCCAGCCCCATATCGGGCTCCCTGCTCAGCAGGAGTCTGCTTCTCCCTCTGCCTCTGCCACCACGCCCTGCTTGCATGTGGTCTCTCTCTCCTTCTCTCTCTCTGTAAAATAAGTAAATAATTTGTAAATAAATAAATAAATATTCCTCACTGTTGACTCAGGGCTCTGTATTCATGGTACAGTTACACAATTCCACTTAGAATTCACTAGAAAATCTACAGCTATCCCAATCTGTGGAACTGTACCCAAAACGTGGAACCCAGAGGCACTGGAACTTGAAGAAAAAGGGGGGAAATCCTCTGTAATCGCCCTGTGTAAAATCAGAGTCTCTATAGTGCCTCATTTTGGTGATCAAGGATATAGAATCTTAGAAGAGCTTTCCACTTCAGAGGTTTAATAAAAATAGTCTTCACATGTCTGCTTATCAAAGGCCCTGTCTATTTTTATCCTGTGATGTACGGGCTTTGGCTTCAGCTTGAACTATTCAAAGCCCAGGGAAAGGCCAGGAGTTTGAATACAGGTAGAGTGTTCCTATGCCTTTTTTTGTAGATGCAAATGGCATAAAGCAAAGAAGCAATTATCAATTGATTTACATGGAAAATCTTTTTAGTGTTCCCAGACCCAAAAAATAACCTCTCTTAGGTTTTTCTGATACCTTAGGACACATCTCGCTAAAAGATGCACAAAATAGATGGGGATAAAGCACAGATGCCCACAGACACAGGTCAAGTCTGTGGTGGCTTGCTGCTGAGATGTTGAGTCCAGCTCCCGGGGAAGGAACTGGGCGGGGCCCCTTTCTCTGCTAGAGGCATGCTGCAAAACAAACACTGGATGCTATTTTCAGTTTTTTGTCTTTTTTTGTAAAAACGAAAGTGCTCTTTGGATTTCTGTTGGTTCACAAAAACAGGTATTGATGTAGATGCTTTGTCAAAGTGAGGTGGCGTAATGCAAAATTTGAAAAGCAGCAGATCCTTGTATGTAGGCCATTACTCTTCCTGCTTCTATTTGTAAAAACAAGAGAAAAGGAAAATATTATGGGTACCAAGAATCTAGAGATCCGGGGCGCCTGGGTGGCTCAGTACTTAAGGGTCTGCCTTCGGCACAGGTCATGATCCCAGGGTCCTGGGATCGAGCCCCACATCGGGCTCCCTGCTCAGCGGGAGGCCTGCTTCTCCCTCTCCCTCTCCCCCTGCTTGTGCTCCCTCTCTCGCTGTGTCTCTCTCTGTCAAATAAATAAATAAAATCTTTAACAAAAAAAAAAAAAAGAATCTAGAGATTCAAGGATTATAAAAAAATAAAATAGCCATCCCTGATAACTGGGTAATCCCTGATTTTTAGGTGGTCATCATTGCTAACTACTGTGAATTCTGCTTCAGGACCGAAATACAAGGAAGGGCAGCTAGGGCAGCATCCATGCTCATGAAACTATTTCCTCCCAGGTGAAAGTAGCTGTCACTAGACAGTGAGTCTGGAAGCAGAGAGAGCACTTTTTTTTTTTTTAAGATTTTATTTATTTATTTGACAGAGAGAGAGACACAGCGAGAGAGGGAACACAAGCAGGGGGAGAGGGAGAAACAGGCTTCCCGCGGAGCAGGGAGCCCGATGTGGGGCTCAATCCCAGGACCCTGGGATCATGACCTAAGCCGAAGGCAGATGCTTAACCATCTGAGCCACCCTGGCGCCCCGAGAGAGAACAGTTCTATGCCATCTTTCAACCCATGGTCCAAGAACAAAGGTGTGCCCTTCAAAGTGCATACACTATACAACTGCTCCAGTCATCTCATCTCTTCCAAGGCAAAGGAAGACCCTACGAAGTTTCTGCGCAGTGACTGGCAGCCCACCCTGTCTATTACTTGGAGCAGCCAATCCCAATGGAGGATGCTGTCTTTGTCCTTTAGGACAGAGGATAAAGTCTACAACTGTGCAGCCTTTTCCAAACTTCTCTGACGATAAGAAATACCTGGGGTCCTTGCTAAACACACAAATTCCCAAGCCCCACCCAAAACCACTGAATCAGAATCTCCAGGTGAGGAGGCTGGAAAGTTAAATATTTAATAAGTGTCCGGGGTGATTCTTATTTTCACAGAAGCGAGGGAAATAGACGTCAAAGTCCTTGTTCATAATTCTCCTCGAGCCTCCTGGGCTCTAACCAATTGGGTGGCAGGCCCTGTTCACTGGCCTGGAGAGCAACCTTGTCATCAAGCTTCCAGAGGTACCAAGAACCCTTCATGTGTGCCACCACATTCAGCCTCCATGTCATTCAATAACCAAATATTTATGAGATGAACCAAATTAGACAATTAAACAGCATAGAAAGAAATAGTGGTTCATTAGAGAAATTGTTTCCATTAGGTCTTTCAAAGTGTTTTTGGAACAGAAAATCAAAACAAATGCTTTAGTTGGCATAATATTTGAAAACCACTTTCAGTATACCAGTCTTCTGAAAAAAAGGAAGTTTTGCATTAAATTGTCAATCCAATAGAAACATAAGCATGTAAAACCCCCCTCTAGGACGAAACCTAGATAGTAACTTATTTTCCATATACAGCGACAATTATACTTGAGTAGACACATCCTACATGAAGTTCGTAATTATTACAAAAACATGTGGCACCTGGGTGACTCAGTCGATTAAGCATTTGCCTTCAGCTCAGGTCATGATCCCAAGGTCCTGGGATCGAGCCCCATGTCTGGCGCCCCATTCAGCGGGGAGTCTGCTTCTCCCTCTTCTTCTGCTCTCCTCCTGCTTGTGCTTGCTCTCCTCTCTCTCTCTCTCAAATAAATAAGTAAAATCTTTTTTTAAAAACCATTATTATTCCAAAAATATCCTGATGAGCAGACACTACTGATAATGTTACATAATAAGATAAATTAATTTTATTATCTTAAATGAAAGTTAATCAAAACAAAATTATTTTATTAAAAACTAAAAGACATAAAAAAATTGGCTTCTGCTTAACGAATCCATTGCTTATTTTGTCCACATCTGTTAATTAAATAAATCCAAATATAACATTTTGAGATGGTCCCAGATACTTCCCAGGGTTCTATGTGGCTAGTCGCAACCACCTGGTTAAGTTCCGTTCAATGGAATGTCCGCAAACATAATGTGTTGCCACTTCTGGGTCTGACTCTCCCCACGTCTGAACTCAAGTCTCTTGGCCCCTTTGCCCCTTTCCAATGGCTGGAAGAAGCGGCACTCATAGCGCCACACGTTGGCAGCTATAGGTTGAGAAAAGGAAGGCTGCCTGCCATTCCAAGACATCTAGGTGTGTGTGTGTGTGTGTGTGTGTGTGTGTGTGTGTATGTGTGTGTATGTGTGTGTGTGTGTATGTATGAGAAAGAGAGAGAGGAGCTTCTGTTTTGTTGAAGCCACTTTAATTTTGAGTCTTTTTCTTACAGCTGCCTCGCTTGTTCCCTAATACATTACCACAAATCAAAAACCTACACGCTTGAAAAGGGAAACTACTGCCAGAATAATAAGAATTGCAGGAAAGGTATAAACTAAAACAACCACTTTGCAATACAGATTAACCCTGAGTGAATTTCTATTTTTCATTTCCAACTTTTTAAAAAAATCAATGGACCTTTTTAAAAGTAATTGTCAACTCTCCTACCTTCTAATACCTACTCTCCATATCTGCTGCCTTTAGATGTTATTGTAGGATACTAAGTGACCTTTTAGGTTATTTATGATGTAAAATGAACTATCCTTAAAATTGTAATCTTTTAACTGTCAGCAAAGCCTTGCAAAGTTCAACAGATTCATAAATAATGAAAGTTAATATTCTGCTACAATATTTATGAAAATTTTAAATCAGAGACATATAGATTTAAAAATAAAAACACAATATTTCTGCATTAGCAATTCAGATCAATAGAGACAATATTTCTAAGGCTAAAGTTTTCAAGGCATTATTTCTATTTTTATATCTCTCTAAGGGAAAAGTGTTTTCTGTCATTTCGTATAAATAGACAGAGTCTTAGTTCAGAATTTTTCAGCACAGAATATTAAAACTCAGGAGATACAACTGTTAACTTCAGAAGGGCTAGGACACTCTTACAGGTTTCCTGAGATATGCTCTCTTAAGGTCTAACTTCAGGTAACTCTTTCTTATACAGGCTCCATCTGCTTTAAGCAATAACCAAGGGCATGAGTAATAATCCCAGGGGCCTCTGATTCTCAAACCTTTTGGAAAAGGAAAGAAAAATCTGCAGTCTGTCGCCTATTGAATTCCCAGGTCCAGCACCAGGGACTCAGGCTGAGCTGTTTTATGGAGACAGACTGTAGGCCAAGCTGAATGAGAGATTCTGAAAATCACAGGGCAGAGGCTCCACACTGCATTTGGCACCCCACTAATGAGTAATACTGAGTAACAATGTGACCCAGAGCCAGGGACAGAAGCCTCCTCAGACTTCTAACCTTGCTGCTTGGAGACTTCAGAAGTGGCCCTTTAGGAGAACTGGGTGAATTTCACTGACCACGCCTGGAGGACCCACCCTGATCCTAGCCACGGCAGCGAGGCAGCCATGCCCCCCAGGATGGTCACAGCGACCAAAAGGACCAGAGAGGGAAAGAACATGGCAGATTTGGCATTATCTTTAGCCAATAAAATTGTTCTTAAGCACAAATGAGACACAGGTCCGGATATAGCCAGGAACAACTTCATGAGAAGTAAGAGCTGTATGTGACCAGAGAGACATAAGCATGACCACCAGTGTGACCCCGTGTGTATGCAGACAGGGGAGGCCCAGGGAGCATGGGTTGTAGAGTATTCATAAGGACAGGGCTGTCCTTCTCAGCTCTACTATCAACCCCTTGCTTGTGAGAAACTGATCAGGATCTTTCTATGCAAGAGTTCATTCCCAGAGACAATTTTATTCCTTCTGCAACTCTCCTCTCTCCAAGTATGAAACAATTTTATGAACAGGAGCTCTCAACTCTCCATGACCCCAACAAATGCTCAAGGTTATCAAGAAGGTCTTCAGAAATGGATTTACATATTCTAGAATGTTATGTCAAGCGAACGTTCAATCGGGAAAGAATTTATCCTACTGGTCTCCTGGGAGACCAGAAACACTGGCCATCTCTCTTGTCTGTCTCTCTGTGTCTCCGTCTTCTTAGAGCTGGTATGTTCCACGTGCCTCTTATTATATAGCAGTAAGATTCAAGATTCTCATTTAGGTTGAAGGAGGGGAAAGCTCTTGGCCCTCTAGCCTGAGCCTCCACCTCCAGCCTCACTCACCAGGTTCTCTTTTAGCACAGTGAGCAAAGCATTTCCTTGCTTTATTTTGCAACGTTTGCACTTCCTTGGAAACTTGAAGAGAACGGGTGCCTGAAAGCCTGGCAGGATTCAAGTATTAGGGTGTTGCTAAACATAATACCATCTTAACACCAACCCAAACTCATTATAACTGGTAAAAATTCTGGAAGAGAAACACTCTTGAGAGGGCAGAGCTGGGCAGGGAGCCTATAGTGAGGTCCTTTGCAACCCCAGAGGGACACCACTCAGGACATGGGGTATGCAGGGACCCAACCAGAGGAAACAGAGCAGGAAGCAAGGAAGGAGTGCCAGTGACCAACTGTGCTTACCCATGTTACTGGTGATAGGCAACAACCCCATGAGCCTCCAAGTTTTACTGAGCAAAAAAGCTGTTATGCATCAGATTTCTGAGGGACTTCAAGGACTGATATTCCAGAAACACTTATCTTACCCTAGATAACAAATAATACCAAGACTCCCAAAGTACTTATTGTAATGTGCCACAGAGTAGGGTTTTTTTTAAGATTTGTTGAATGAATGGTTTCTCTTTGACTGTCTCTTTTGTCCTTGATCTTAAAGGACATTTTGTTTTAAAAAGCTGCCAACATAACCAGTATTTTTAGACTGCTAAAAATATTTTTAAATCTTTGCAACTTTTCAGTAAAATGTGTTTAAATATCATGATATTGCTTTATCATTGCAACTATTGAGAAGAAATCTTTTTTGGGGAAGGAGGCTAAGGCTTAGGCAAAGAAGGAAAGTCTCGGAATTTTTATTGGAAACATCGCTGGAAAACTAACAAAATTGATGCTTATAATTTTGGAAAGAAATCAATTTCCAAAGATAAGTTATCACTTCGAACAGGTACTTTAGGGAAGAGTTGGTTGTAAAAAGAAATGAAATAAAATGTACTCATTATCTGGGAAGTGAGCAAGCCCTGAAGAAGCTTGTTAGTTTGCCCATAAGAAATGTCCTTTCTCCATTCAATTGCAAAGGAAAAGCGAGTGGCATGGTTAATTTGAGCTTGGATCCGCCTGGGGTTTTATATACATTTTCAATTACAAGACTTAATTTTATTTACAATACTTCAAACAGTTACTCTCACAGTTTACCCAAATTCTTAAATATGGCGCAAGATAAAGGAAAAATAATGACAGTGTGAGGGTATCTTGTCACTCCTTGGTTGTTGTTTTTTTTTAATCCCCCAGCCCTAGATCTCCTTCCCCATGCCCTTCTGTTATAACGCCCTACTTTGCTTTGAAGAATCCTGCTTCTCCTCTCCTTGCGGTGCATATGACTGTCCATCATCAGCCACAGCCCAACACAGGGGCGGGCAGATGACTCACGATGACCAATCACAGCCTTCCCTGAGAATGAGGTGGCAATCCGAGAAGGGAATCGGCACATGATTTAACCCTTTGGGTCTTTGCAGTATTTGTGAGCCAATAAACCCCTCCACACACACATTCCCCCCCCCCGCCCCCCACCCTCCCCACACACACACGGACCCTTTTGCTTAAACTAGTGTGAGCTGGTCTTCAGTCACATGCATCCAGAAAGGCTCTGAATAACATGTGTGCCATCTTTTATTTTACTTGAACCCCATTTACCCTGATTTCTTTTTTTCACACAGACACCTTCAAACAAAATCTCCTGAACAATTTTTTTGTTGTTGTTATATTCTTTCCAACATTTAAAATACATATCTGTGTTAAATTCTGGACTTTCAGAATACTGATCCCTCCTTTTCAAACAATGTTTCCTAAGCTCGCCTGATCAAAAAAACCAACTTGGGGGGAGGAGTCCTTATTAAAATACAGATTTGGGGGTCAGACCACATGAAGCCTATTGAATCAGATTCTCTAAGGGAGAGGGCTAACAATCTGTATTTTTTAACAAGCATCACAAGTGAGCCTTATAGTAAGGTAAATTTAGGAAACATTGCCTGGCAGCAACATTTGTCCTAAAATCCTTTCTTTTGAAGAAAATCCTTCCTATGGGTCTTTGAACTTTTGAACCCTTTGAACTTTTCTCTGGCGTTAATCTGTTTTCCTCTGAACACCTCTGATGAAGGCAGGTCTCTTTGACTTCTTTTCTTTTTATAAGCATTCTGCGGTGAAAGT
The DNA here is from genome assembly GCF_004348235.1 of Phoca vitulina. NCBI lineage: Eukaryota > Metazoa > Chordata > Mammalia > Carnivora > Phocidae > Phoca > Phoca vitulina. Next base: position 7,299,780 of record NW_022589767.1, read on the forward strand.
CATTCTGCTTAGCTGATTCCAATGTAATCAATCAAACGAAAGCCGTGTGAGCTCATTATTTAGGAAACTCATGGAAAGAACTCCAGCCTTGGAATTAGGTAAGCCTGGATTTAAATTTCCCATTTAGACAAATCTGGGTATGAATCCCCATAATGTATTTAATAACCATATGACCTTGAGTGAATTCCTTAAACCGGCTTACTCTCAATTTTGTTAATCTCTAAAATTGGAAGAGAGCATAGGGTAGAATGCCCACCCTACAGTGCTAATAGAATAGAATGAACACTTTTGCTTAGGCCTTTTTCTTTTTTTTAATTCCAGTATAGTTAACATATAGTGTTATATTAGTTTCAGGTGTACAATATAGTGATTCAACAATTCCATTTATTACTCATCCAGATAACTATACTCTTAATCCCCTTCACCTATTTTACCCATTCTCCCACCCACCTCCCCACTGGTAACTATCTGTTCTCCATAGTCAAGAGTCTGTTTTTTGTTTTGTCTCTTTATTTTCCCCTTTGTTTTTTTTGTTTCTTAAATTCCACATATGAGTGAAATCATTTGGTATTTATCTTTCTCTGACTGGCTTATTTCACTTAGCATTATACACAGTAGACCCATCCATGTTGCAAATAACAAAATTTCATTCCTTTTATGGTTGAATAATATTCCAATCTATATACCACCTCTTCTTTATCCATTCATCATTTGGTGGACACTTGGGCTGCTTCCGTAGTTTGGTTATTGTGAATAATGCTGTCATAAACATAGGGGTACATATATCCTTTCAAATTAGTGTTTTTGTATTCTTTGGGTAAATATCCAGTAGTATGATTAGTAGGTCATAGGGTAGTTCTATTTTTAATTTTTTGAGGAAACTCCATACTGTTCTCCAGAGTGGCTGTACCAGTTTGCATTTCTGCCAACAGTGCACAAGGCTTCCCCTTTCTCCACATCCCCACTAATGCTTGTTGTTTCTTGAGATTTTGATTTTAGCCATTCTCACAGTTGTGAAGTGATATCTCATTGTGGTTTTGTTTGCATTTCCCTGATGATGGGTACTGTTGAGGATCTTTTCATGTGTCTGTTGGCCATTTGTATGTTTTCTTTGGAGAAATGTCTGTTCATGTCCTCTGCCCATTTTTTAATTGGATTATTTGTTTTTTGGGTATTGAATTTTATAAGTTCTTTATATGTTTTGGATACTAACCCTTTTTTGGATATGTCATTTAGTGCTTTATTTTCACATAGTAGTTTTTACAAGATTTTTCTTAGTTTTTATGAATGGTGACAAGGCAACAATAGAAAACTTTGCCCAAATAGAGTTTTAAGACAATTTAAGATGTTGCCACCATTAAAAAGGTATACTAATGCTCTACATAAGAGCTTTACTTATTTTAAAATATAAGTTGGCTTTAAAGAGCTTTTATTTACTTTCATACAAAGCCAACAGGGAAAAACAAAGTTAATATCAAGCTGTCAAAAGAAAGCAAATCAAGTTGAGTCATTCATTACTCTTCCTGAGTCACCTATTTAAATGGTTAGGGCTTTTCTTTTCTTTCTTTTTTTTTTTTTTTTAACTTCGCCTTTTTCTTTCTTAGCTCATGAACCACAAACTAATGATATGATCAATAAATCCCAAAAACTAAACAGAAAAAAGCAGATTGCCTTTCTATTGGCTTTTATCTATCACTTAATCATTGTCACCTACATAAACCATTTTGTTTATCTTATTAATTACTTTGATTCTCCATTTTCCCTGCCCCACAGAGGCTGTTTCCCAATTGTCCTGACTTGCAAGAATTGGCAAAGACTCCTATGTCAGGATGTGTTTAGCTACGAAAGCCATGATTAGCACCACTGTTAAATCCCCATTTTGCCCACCACGACAGCCCCAAAAAGGTTCTTCACTGCCCAGTCAAGCATTCTGGAAAATATCTAAACTGCTCACTCAGAGGGTAGGAATTTATGACAAGAATGTTTAACCATTTGATTCAGATTATCATTATCATTTTTTATCAAAAATAAAATTTTCTTGAGAAGTGGCAAATATTTTGTTTTCATTGCTATAACATCTTTTTTTTTAAAGATTTTATTTATTTATTTGACAGAGAGAGACACAGCAAGAGAGGGAACACAAGCAGGGGGAGTGGGAGAGGGAGAAGCAGGCTTCCCGCTGAGCAGGGAGCCCGATGTGGGACTCAATCCCAGGACCCTGGGATCATGACCTGAGCCGAAGGCAGACGCTTAATGACTGAGCCACCCAGGAGCCCCCTCATTGCTATAGCATCTTAATATTCAAGACACCAAATGAGAAATCTGGAAAACAGACTATTTTAACCTTGCTTTCAAATTTAAAATTTCTTCTTGTCTTCAGATTCCTGATATGCCCCAGAGCACATCTGCATAAGAGTTTTACAATCTCTCTTTGAGAGATGATCTGAAAACATAGCTTACTATGTTATGCTATTATGTAATTACAGATTTAAATAGAATATTTTTACATAAAGTGTTTATATAATTATCTTGGTTGCTATGCTCCTTGCTAGTGAATGGTAAACAGCGTATCAAGATAACACAGGAAAACTTGCTTAAATAGAAATGAGAGATATTTTATGCTGCCTTCCAATTAAAAACACAAATGTTATTCTAGCTGAGAAAGGACCTCTAAGCCCTTAGACGGAAGTTGGTTGGTGTGTATTGAGAGAACTATAGGGAAGTATAAGAAAAAATGCACTCAATAACAAAGATGTTTACTAGCTACAAAAGAGTTTCTCTCTATCCACAGAAGTAAAAACCTGAAACTAGCAGAAATTTTTATCTTGCTGTAATACATTATAAAGCACAGTGTAACCTGTTGTCTGTTTCTAACTTAAGCTGGATACTTACAAAGATAAATGCCTACTTTTTTTCAATTACAGCAAATCTCTATTCACTGGTCCTTCCCTCTTTACAATTGTTCTGTTTTGATTGATATTGGCAGCCATTGTATCTTTAGCATTGTGTTTAGAGGCATGTTAGATTTTTTGCTGTTGTTGCAATTTCCATCTTTAGGTGGGAGTTTCAAACCATGCGGACAGCTAGTATCTAAACACCATTTTTAGTCACAGTTGGCTAACATAATGTCTTATAGTCAAGGTGGTAATTTTTATGCAGTGCCTCAGAGGACTGTGTGATGAATGACGCTTCAAAACATACAGCACAAGCCCAAATGATAACAGGGCAAGAGGACCCTCAAGTTTTAGGGTTTGAGTTTAAAAAGTAGTTAGCTTTTAATGAATGTAGTGAGCACACAGTAATCTAGGAAACAAAAGCCACAACCAGCAAGACCCATATACAGTATTTACAGATCTTTATGTAAGAAAGGCAACACAGGGGCGCCTGGGTGGCTCAGTCGGTTACGTGTCCAACTCTTGATTTCGTCTCAGGTCGTGATCTCAGGGTCATGAGATGGAGCCCCAAGTCAGGCTCTGTGCTCAGCACACAGTCGGCTTGGGATTCCTCCCTCTCCCTCTACCCCTCCCCCCACTCACGCGCATGTGCTTGCGCGTGCTCTCTCTCTCTCTCTCTCTCAATAAAATCTTAAAAAAATAAAAAGGCAACACAGTGTGGGACGTGTGGACTAAATGAGTGGGTCAGAGCAGTAGGTACATTCTATGTCATAGTTAAATGAGCTCATTGAGAAATATTACATCAGCCATTTATCCCAGAAGCTAAATGTGAACATTTTTTTGGCAAACACTTTTTTCTGGCAAAATTAAACATAGTTATACCTCACTTTATTAAATTACAAAAATAATATACACGTGGCTCACAGGAGTTCAGTACCTCACCGCATTGCTTTGACTGAGTTATGCTTTAATGATGCCTTTTGCCTCCATGCAATGTTGCTATAAGAAAGTCAAAAGAAATTTGCCTTTTCATTTGCTGTTTAAAAAATAGTTGGGTAGATCATAGAACCTATCATTCAATGTCTCCTATAAAGAAAATCCCCTTGGGCAAAATTTATTCCAGAAAATGCTGCCAGGAAAAACTTTATCTTTTCTAAGTTCTGTGTTTCTTGCCTTTAAATAAGAAGAAACATGTACTTGTTATATTTCCCCCTTGCTTTGACTGCCAGAAATCTCACAATATGAAGTTCAGTGTGGCAATAACCTATATGGCACCATTTTACATTCATCATTTTTCCATAGTTCTCTTTCTATTTCTATTTTATCATGGTTTTTTATTATGGTTTTATTAACATTGTAAAAGCTACTTCAAATTCTTTTAGGGAAAGGATTGTTATTTGTAAATTCTATTGGTTATCAGTAAATATGGCAAAGGCTACTTCAAATTCTTTTGGGGAAAGAACTGGAATCCGTAAATTCAATTATCAGAGAGCACTTATGGCAACATTGACTCTCTGAAACACAGTTGATAATCAAAAAGGTAAATTTAAAAGACTCTAAACAGTTCCAATCTAGTTACAAAAGCTTTGCATCAAAGATCAGACATGTTACACCAGGAAAATGACTCTGTCCTTCACTTAACTCTGTGTAGACATGACTCTAGCAAGATTGGTGATTGTGTGTCTTAGGGCAAAGAAAATATGAAGCAGGGCTGAGAAACTGCTTTAAGTAGTCAGACTATTAATAAAAATAATTTGCAATGTACAATGAGGGATGAGGGTAAACAACTCTCAAACACAGTCAAAAGAGGTTCAACCCTTGCTAATCCAGCACCATTTCACATAGAGCAGTTTCTCAAAGTGGTCCTGAGCACTTACATTAGAATCACCTGGGATTTGTTAAAATGGTAAGACTCTGTGGGGTGTGGCCAAATACTATGTTCACAAGCACATCAGGTGGTTTGAGAATCACAGGTGTAGACCCTAACTCTACATTACTCCGTAGGCCTTCAGGGCCCAATCATACATCAAAGATTATATCAGAGCCTTCCTCCTTTAGAAAATGGGAAGGGATATGATTGATCCATTTTAGAAAGGTTATCCTTTAGAGATGTTAATATGCAAAGATTTTTTTTTTTTTTAAAGATTTATTTATTTATTTATTTATTTGACAGAGAGATAGACAGAAGAGCACAAGCAGAGGGAGTGGCAGAGGGAGAGGGAGAAGCAGGCTCTGCACTGAGCAGGGAACCCGATGGGGGACTCGATCCCAGGACCCTGAGATCATGACCTGAGCCGAAGGCAGACGCTTAACCATCTGAGCCACCCAGGCGCCCCTGTAAAGATTTTTAGAGTTTTATTATTTTCATGTGGAGCAGGATCATTGAAGAACTGTGGCTGTGGCTGGCAAGAACTGTGAAGGACCTGGGCACCTGGGTGGCTCAGTCGGTTAAGCATCTGCCTTTGGCTCAGGTCATGATCCCAGGGTCCTGGGATTGAACCCCGCATCGGGCTCCCCGCTCAGCGGGAAGTCTGCTTCTCCCTCTCCCACTCCCCCTGCTTATGTTCCCTCTCTCGCTGTGTCCCTCTCTGTCAAATAAATAAATAAAATCTTAAAAAAAAAAAAAAAGAACTGTGAAGGGCCTGAGGTTTTACCCTTGTTGCAAGTTGATAAGTGAGCCTGCCACACTGTCATGCTGGCAGAAGCCTGAAGACTCCCGGGTCAGAGACAAAGGACCTTGTTACTCACAGCACAACAGGGAGCAGGAGATTCTAATTTGTACCAGTTCCCTCGAGGGCTATCCAGAGGGTCCCAGTGGGTTTGTGTCACAGCTGAGAAAACCCAAGCATAGCAATCCCCCATCTTTTATAATGAGAGTAAGCAAAGTGGCCTGAACTTTGTTCGGGAAGGAAGCATTGTCCCTATTTTACTGGACAGCAAACAAACCTGTTCTCTGCTCCAGAGGGACACACTATCTTTATCTTCCAAGGTGTTCACTGTACAAATATCCTTACAAAGATAGTCTGGGGTAAAAATTGTCGGTGCCTCTGCTCACAGAATGTGCAGAAACAAGAGACCTGGGAGAACTGTCTCCCTGTAGTTACCTCTCTCTTGGGGCTACGGCGTGGTGTGTATTGTCCTTTTAAAATACAGGAATTTGTTTTCACTTGAACAACAACAACAAAAAAAAAAGTGTTTTCTTTTCCTCTTGTCTCACTGATTGCTCTTCTCTGTCTTCTTTGCTGGTCCCTCCTCTTCTCCCAGACCTCTGAAGTATCCAGGCCTTAGTCTTCTCTGCCTGCAATCACCCATCAGTGATTTTATGCAATCTCATAGCTAAAATAATATTTATATCATCAACAACTCCCAAATTTGTATCACATCCCAGTCCATTTTTTGAACTCCAAACCCACATATCTGCCTATCTACTCAACATTTCCATTTTTTGGATATCTAGTACATACTCAAACTTTAGATCCACATTCTACCTATGATCTTCCTCAATGTAGTTGACTGGTGATTCTATCCTTCCAGTTGTTCAAGCCAAATATCTTGGAGCCATCCTGGACTACTCTTTCTCTCCTACACCACATCTAACCTCTCAAGACATATTGTTGGCTTTATCTTTAAAGTAGACCTTACCACCTCTACTGCTACCTCCTTCATCTGATCTCTCTTTGATTATTGAAATAGGCTCCTCAACTGATCTCCCTTCTACCACCCTAGGCTCCCCCAACCTCCTCCCAACGCATGCACACACACACACACACACACACAGTCCATTGTAAAAGTCAGATCACTCTCCCCACTCCACAAAAGCCTCAGTTGAATTCCTGAGATCCTCCCCAACGCTTTTATCTCTCTGACCTTTTCTACTCTCATCTCTCCCTCTAGACACGCTGGCCTTTCTGTTGCTTGAACAAACTTAGGCACACTCACACTGTATTAATCTCCTACTGCCATTGTAACAAATTACACAAACTTACGGGCTTAACACAACACAAATTTCTTCTCTTACAGTCTAGAGGTCAGAAGTCTTAAATCAATTTCACTGGGCTAAAGCCACGGTGTCAGCTGGGCTGGTTCCTTCTGGAAGCTCTGAGTGAGAGAATCTATTTCCTGCTTTTTCAGCTCCTAGGGGTTACGTGTGTTTCTTCATGACCCCTTCCTCCATCTTCAAATTGTATTACTCCGACCTCGGCTTCCATCATCACATCTTCTCTGACTCTGTTTTTTTAAAGATGTATTTATTTATTTGAGAGAGAGAGAAAACCTGAGAGCATGGGGAGGGGTAGAGGGAGAGAGAGCGAGAGAATCTCAAACAGACTCTGTGAGCTGAGTGTGGAGCCAGAGGCAGGGCTCAATCCCAACACCCTAAAATCATGACCTGAGCCAAAATCAATAGTCAGACACCAACCAGCTGAGCCATCCAGGCACCCCTCACCTTCTCTGACTCTTGATTGCTCTTGTGTTTTTCTTATGAGGAGAGTTGTGATTATTTTGTGTCCACTTGAATAATCCAGATAATCTCCCCATCTCAAGATCCTTAATTTAATCACATTGGCAAGGTCCTCTTTTTTTTATTTTTATTTATTTATTTATTTTTAATTTATTTGACAGAGAGAGACACAGCGAGAGAGGGAACACAAGCAGGGGGAGTGGAAAAGGGAGAAGCAGGCTTCCCGCTGAGCAGGGAGCCCGATGTGGGGCTCGATCCCAGGACCCTGGGGTCATGACCTGAGCCGAAGGCAGACGCTTAACGACTGAGCCACCCAGGTGCCCCATGCAAGATCCTCTTTGCATACAAGGTAAAATTCACAAGTTCTGAGCATTAGGACAAGAATGTACTTGGTGGGGCCATTATTCAGCCTATCCCACCCACCTCAGGGCACTGGCTATTCTTTCTGCAGGAAACATTCTTTTTCTAGATACCCATATGGCTGATTTATTCACCACTTCCAAGTTTTCTCTCAGTGTCACCTTTTCAACAAGGCCAAACCCTGGCTACCCTATTTAGAATGGCAACAACAAACAACTCCTCACCCCTACACTCCTGACTCCCTTCTCCACTCCCCTACCTTACCTGCTCTAATTCTTCCTCATAGCACTTACCGCCTTCCAACATACTACATCATTTACTCATTTCTTGTCTATCTTCCCACACTACAATGTGTGTTTCATGAAGTCAGCCATTTTTGTCTGTTTTGTTCATGGATGTATTCCAAACACATGAAACAGTACCTGGCACATATAAGGAGTTCAATAAATGTTTGTTGACTAAGTAAATATGTCATAGACTTCACAAACCTAGAACACCAAAAGAAGGTCACATTTCTTAATGTTAAAGAAAAATAGCTCAGACTTCTGCCAGTCTCAGTTTCAAAAATTAAATCCTCACCACAGCTTAACTGTAGGTGCCAATTCCTTCATGAGAAGTCTCCCCTGCCAGGTACACCTATCCCCCACTGTGACTGCCATGATGTTTCCATCCTTCCTTCCTAAATGCAGGAGAGTTCTTTTTTTTTTAAGATTTTATTTATTTATTTGAGAGAGAAAAAGTGTGAGACAGAGCATGAGCAGAGGGGGAGAGCCAGAGGGAGAAGCAGATTCCCCACTGAGCAGGGATCCCAACATGGGGCTCTATCCCAGGACCCTGGGATCATGACCTGAGCTGAAGGCAGTCGCTTAACTGACTGAGCCACCCAGGCACCCCAAGAGTTCTATCCCCAGTGTTCTACAGCTCAAAAACCAAACCGACATTTCTAACAGAGACTTAGGATAACTAAGAGACCAAACAAACAAAGAGTAGTTTAAACTGCTAATAGAAGTGACGACTTTTCTTAGAACGTAAAAACACAAACTCAACTTCAGAATCCTTTGTCTGGCTCCCATAATTCCTCCATGTAACAGAGGCGAGCTCACCCCCTCCACCACAGGGGAGGGTCAGGAACTCTGTAACCCATAGTCTAAGCAAAATTGTTGCTTGACTCAGTGAGAGTAGAAATCTGAAATTTGCCTTCAAGTCCTTGTATTTCTCTGCCCCAGAATTGGCCTCTTCCCACAGTAATTTATAAGGGATATACCATCTCCAACCCACTGGAGTTGTAACAGAACAATCCATTATCATTCAATAATTGCACATTTTCTAAAATCTAGGTTATTTGATTTTTAATAACACTCTTTGGGGGGATTCCACAGAACAGTATAGAATAATAAGTTTTAACCAGATCAGTTAAATCATTTTTAGGATCCCCTCTCCCAGTCTGAGCTGTCCAATTGCATCCTTTCTACCCCAGTGATGTCTCCCCTCTAATCTTTGGCAAATGCTGGACAGCAGCATAAGTCAGAGTACACACACAGTCTCCACAAGAACAAACAATAACTTTCAGAGACCATGGGGTCTACATTTAGCAGGAGAAAAAAATTCTCTAAAGAAAACAGAAAGGATACTCTCAATTCCCCTGACTACAGAACTCTCACCATCTTCATCTGAAACATCTGCTTCCAGTTACTGCACCACCTTTAGGCCTTCCCCAACTATAATAGAAGAGGAAAAAGAACAACTTTTAAAAGAAGCCTTTTATTTGCATATCTAAAAGCCTTAGTCAAGAGATTTTCCCAAAACAAAGGAAGAGTTTACCCTCAAAGCTGAATTCAAATTGCCCCAAAAGGCTCTGAGGCTTTTAGATTGGCAGGCTTTTTAGTTTGAGGGGGGAAAAAAAGACAAAGTTGACGTCCAGTCTACAGTCATCCAGTTTTATTAAAAGATGAGTAATACCTTTTCCAAAGTGTCAAAACAATGTTTCAAAATGCAAAAAAGAATTTGGAGATAGCAAAATCTTTCTTAAGGATTTTAAAGTCATTTTCTGCAGAAGTCTGAGCACCTTATTTGCCGAAAAGTTACCCACAACACAACTGTCTCCAAAGTGCTGCATGCCCCAAGCAGAAGTGACAGATAGAAGATGGAGGGCCATGGAGGGTTTAAGCCTGAAGGTAGTTAAAGGTCACCTTCTAGGTGAGGCCGTCTGTAGCCACTTCATCAAAACATCTCAAGCCCCACTCTCTCCGCGCACACACACACACACACACACACACACAGGCCTACATACTCACACCCACGCACCTCCTAACCTCATACCCCTCCCTTGGGGGTTTTTTCTCCCTCACACACACCACTGTCTAACATTTTATATATTTTATATATGTATCTTATTTTTTTTTTTTTTTTGCTTTAAACCCTCTCACACCAAAATATGAGTTCCATTGAAGTAGGGCCTTTTTTCTATTTTATTCATTGTTTGCATTATCAGGGCCCAGAACAGTACTTAGTGCATGGAAGGTACTGAATAAATATGTTAATTGGACGAATGAATGATGATGGATGGATGGATGGATGGATGGAAAATTCTGAAGTTCTAAGGAGCAAATGTCAGATTCTAAACAGACTGCGATGATAACAGCAAATTTTTAACACAAATATTACCTATTTCAAAGTTTTTCACAATTTTTCCTTATAACACACAACATATACCTGTAGGGAAGCATTTCAAGATAAACCATCACAGGTATCAGTCTCTCCGTGCTGGTGCCTAAGACCATGAGGAAAAACTGGGTCTCAGGCCTTGATGACACAGTGCTTAGTAAGTACTAAGTTCTTACTGCATAGCTGGTGAATAAATAAAGTAAAACAAGATTTCTAGCCCCTACTCTGGGGATCATAGTTTTCTACAAATTTGCTTATGAAACATCTGCTTCAGCTTCTTGGGTGTAATATAGTCTTTGAATGTAAGTCATTGCTTGTTAGAATTTTAAGTCCAAAAACACTGTCTAAGGGGATATTTCTTATTTCCAGAAAGTGTATGCTTTCAGACATAAGATACGTCTTTAATAACTATAAACTATATGATAGTTTTTAAGCTCTTACAAGGAAAAAAAAACATTTTGAGAGACTTACTTTTAGACTTGATGCTCCTTCCTTAACACTTCCCTGTATTTTGATCATTTTGTTAAAGCAATTGATGTATGAAAATAACCACAAACTATTGTATAAATAATTTTCTTTCATCATCCAGTGTCCTTAATATAGAGTTCTAAAAAAATGCTTCTCACAGAAGGTAGCAAAATAGATATTGAACTAAGATGATAAAGAAATCTTTAAGATAGCAAGTTATAAATTGTCCACTGGCATAAGGATAGACATATAGATCAATGGAATAAAACTTAAGAGTCTAGAAATAAACCTTTACACTTATGGTCATTCAATTTCAACAAGGCTGTCAAGACAACTCAAGGAAGAAAGAGGAGTCTCTTTAACAAATAGTACTGAGACAACTGGATAGTCACATGCAAAAGAATGAAGTTGGAGTCCTACCTCACCCCACACACACAAATTAATTCAAAATGGATCAAAGACCTAAATATAGGAATTACAACTATAAAACTCTTAGAAGAAAGCATAGGAGTAAATCTGTGATCTTGGATTAGGTGATGGTCTTAGAGATGACACTAAAAATACAAGTGACAAAAGAAAATGTAGATAAATTGGACCTCATCAAAATTAAAAACTTTTGTGCTTCAAAGGACACCATCAAGAAAGCTAAAAGACAACTCACAGAATGGGAGAAAGTATTTATAAATCATATATCTGAAAAGGGACTTGGACCCAGAATATATAAAGAACACTTACAACTCAATAACAAAAAGACAACCTAATTTTAAAAAAAAAAAGACAAAGGATCTGAATAGACATTTCTCCAAAGATGTACAAATGGCCAATAAGCACAAGAAAAGATGCTCAACATTATTATCCATTAAGGAAGTGAATGATGAGAATGAACACATCAGATGAACAAATCAAAATCACAATGAGAAGGATGCCTGGGTGGCTCAGTCAGTTAAGCATCTGCCTTTGGCTCAGGTCATGATCCCAGAGTCCTGGGATCAAGTCTCACATTGTGCTCCTTGCTCAGCGGGGAGCCTGCTTCTCCCTCTCCCTCTGCCCCTCCCCCCTGCTTGTGCTCTCTCTTTCTCTGTCCCAAATAAATAAATAATTTTTTTTAATTAAAAAATAAAAATTGTTTTTGGAGGGGCACCTGGCTGGCTCAGTCAGAAGAGCATGCGACTCTTGATCTTGGTGGTGTGATTTTGAGCCCTACATGGAGTGTAGAGATTACTGAAACAAAAATAAAAACTTAAAGAAAGTTGGTTTTGGAGACAACTCAAAATGAACCCCACTTTAATAGTATTTTTATAGATTTATGCATCTTTGAACTGGAGAGAAATTTAGAATTTTTTAAAATATTTTATGTATTTATTTGAGAGAGAGAGAGTACTAGTAGTGGGGAGGGGCACAGGGAGAAGGAGAAGCAGACTCCCTGATGCAGGACTCAATCCTAGAACCCTGAGATCATGACCTGAGCCAAAGTCAGATGCTTAACTGACTGAGCCACGCCGGTGGCGCTGGGGAGAACCTTAGAATTTTATTTTTGTGTTTGAGAAAAGACAACGAGTAAAATATCTTACTTCGTCTAATGAAATGCATCATATGAATTGTCCTAACCTTGTGAAGATCATATGAGATAATATGAGGCAAATTGCTTTGGAAAGAATCGGCCCTGTAAATACAGTATATGATATTGCTGTCATTTTTTACACTGTTAAAGGCCAAAAAGAAAAGAAGTCTGTGCCTCTTTTTGTATGTGTGCCTTTTCTTTTTGGCTGCTTCCACTAGCTTTCCATGCTACTTTAACAGAGTTTCAAATCATCTCTTCCTCTCCCTCTAAAAGGGAGTATTAGAATATTATAGAAGAAGGCATAAAAGCATATAGGGAAGCCTTGCTCCCTGAAAGTCCTCACTGATTGCATCTGCTTCAAAGGTCCACTTATTCCTTCCCTCCTGCATTTACCAAACCCTCCCAAAAACAAGGGGGAAAAAAATCATTGTTTTGTTTTTTAGTGCTATTAAAGGCTGTAGCTAAATAGCTAAAAGCAGATGAGACTGATATGGAGATGTATTTGCCTCCTGAACTATTGAATGAATATTAAAGCAGTAATCCAAACACCTTTTCTTAAAGGAGCTTTATTAGTACAATAGGAACAGTATAAGCCCAGAGGCCCTCCTACTGGGAGTTTAAGAAGAATTCTGCAATAGGGGTGCCTGGGTGGCTCAGTCAGTTAAATGTCCGACTCCGGATTTCAGCTCAGGTCATGATCTCAGGGTTGTGAGATTGAGCCCCCGCTCGGACTCCGCACTCAGCCGGGAGTCTGCTTGAGATTCTCTCTCCCTCTCCCTCTGCCCCTCCTCCAGCTCACATGTGTGTGTGCACACTCTCTCTCTCTAAAATAAATAAATAAATCTTTAAAAGAAGTAGAAGAATTCTGCAATATTAGAAAAATGAGAAAAGAATTGAGAAGAAAATCTATGGAAATAAGCCTGTGTTCCCAAAAGGAATGGAAGAAAAAAATGAGATCACAAAGATAAATACTCAGTTCTCAGGAAAAAACCATAACCTAACAGTCCTTCGCCACTCTAGTCAAGTTTTCATTAAGTGCTGGTGAGATTACTAAGGAAAAAAGCTGGATCAATGAGTTTTCTATACTCTTCTAAAAGAAACTTGGAAATGATGGTGACTTTGCCTTATCCTCCCTCAAATCTCCTTCTTTGGGCTACGTATCTAACAAGCATTGTTCAGAACTGTTGTATTCTCTTATTCTTTCTCTAATGTCTTCATTCTAAGAATGAAATACCAGAAAACTGTGTGCATAGAGTTGTAACCTTAACTCTCTAGCTGACTTCCGCACTGTGGAAGGAATAATGAAGCATTTTATGAGCCCAACATAATGTAACTAATACACAGAAATTTTAGTAATAACCACTGTGGCTGAATACTGCCATGTTTGCAGAAAGACAAGAGAACATTGCCCAGAGGAGTAGATTCCTGAAATGACTCTTAAGGAATATGTAGGATTTAACTAGACAAACAAACAAGTTTGGGGGGAAGCCCCTTGGAAGAGAGGAGGCCAGAATCATAAGGCAGAGGCAAGACCATGCAGAGCCTTCTTGGCTACGCAAGGTAATTTGGACTTGATTTTACAAGAGTAGACCTTGCAAGACCACTGAAAAGTTTCCTACCAGAGTAGACAGTGTGCTAATTATAAATTGCCTAGTATCACCTTTTCTGTAATTCCTATACATTTCAGCCAGACTTTTAAGCTATTTTTTTTTAAGATTTTATTTATTTATTTGACAGAGAGGGACAGCGAGAGAGGGAACACAAGCAGGGGGAGTGGGAGAGGGAGAAGCAGGCTTCCCGCCGAGAAGGGAGCCTGATGCGGGGCTCGATCCCAGGACCCTGGGATCATGACCTGAGCTGAAGGCAAACTCTTAACGACTGAGCCACCCAGGCGCCCCCTTTTAAGCTATTTCAAAGTGAGATATTTCTCACTAGAAACTTGAAAAATATGAATATCAGATAATTATGCTGTAAGCCATTGCTCTGTGGCTTATTACCCTCAGACCTGCTTGCTCTCTGTTTTATGGATGCTTAATTGTTTCTGTCTTTGTTGTTTTGTGTGACTGTTTATGTTTAGCATCCTAAAGTTACTCTCTAGTACTACATTTAGAAAACTAATTTGGGAGCTAATCATCAGACACAAATAATCTTGTTTGTGCCATAACAGATTATTCATTAGATATGCCCATTGTTTTTCATCCCAATAAATTTTAGCCGGATACTAACCACGGCTTTAAAAATTGGCCTTCTATAAACAGAAAGGCAGCCACTTAAGTAAACAAAAACACCAAAGCTTCTTTCTTAATACAAAGAGTCGGAAACTGATTACAACCTGGATTTATGCTGGGAATCTGACCAATCTTGGTTCCCGGGTCAAATGATGGTATTTGCTCACGGTTTATTTAGAAGAGGGTAAATCATCAACTACATCTGACTCAGCCCCTTAAGGTGTATTCTAGGATCAGCTTAATGACATTTAAACCGTAGCAGGGCCTGAGCGCTAGTTAAAGAGTTTCTGATTATGTGAAAGTCTTGTTAATAGAATTACTCCAGAATCAACACTTTCATCATGTAAATCATTCCTCCTTCATCACAACAATGCTTAATTCTAAACTTCCAAATACAAAAGCTACCTTAAGGAGAAGAGGAGATATGCAGACGCTCCTTCCATTTACAAGATAAAGCAAAGTCTAACTGCATCCTTTATGGCACCTGCATATTTTGGTTTTATTTTGATCACAAAACAAAGAAGTCATAGTTTCACTTCTTGAAAGCACCTCAAAGATGAATTACCATTAAAGTCACAGAAACAATCCACTCCTGACATTCTCTTAAACAACATTCAATAGGGAATAAACTCGTTCCTTTGCACTTGTTACCCACAGAACTATTACTCTTATTTTATCTTACTCTTCTGATACCGAGCTATAACACCTCACTGCAAATACAGGTAGGTTAGCAGCATTACACTGCAATTTGGAAGTGAGATCTAAAACAAGGAAAGACAAAGACCTCACTCTTTTCAGTGAAAAATACTGCTTGTGAACATCATTTTAGTCTCAATTAACTCCCAAATGAATTAAGCGTCAGAGAGAAAGGCTTCAACAAAATATCCATGAGTCCTAAAAATGCAGTATTAAAAAAAGAACCCAACCTGATTCCTAGTCTTTTCTGCGACTTTTCCTCTTACTCAGAGTTCAATGAAAATAAATTGTGTTCATTATATCGTGTTGCTATGTAGATGATTAGTTTCTACATGTGTTTATTGGGTAGAAAAGCCTCTGCTGCTTCTTCACAGCATCAAGTCCACCAGGTGGATTTAAAAATAAAATTGGTCAGTCAAAGAGCCCGGCTCCGAAGAAAAGCTTACTGTTTTGTGGCTATAGAACGACAGGCCCAACTGTGAAAACAATGACTGCCTGATTCTTTTGAAAGCGAACACTGAAGTGCCCACATAGTGAAAGATTCTGCAGTCTCTTAACAGTGGACAACTGCTGTAAAAGCAGACTTCTGCTCGTCTTCTGCCTGGAAGGAGCAATCCAGAGCGGTTGAAAAAAGAAAGAAGAGGTGCTTGTCAGAATCTCACGAAGACAGAGAGTTGATGTCCCCAAATTAGTTCTCCTGCCCAAATACCCACGGTTGTTACTCCCCACTTCTAAACTAAATCAATACTAGCCAGTAGAGATTTCAGGAAGGAAGGCCCATTGCAGTCGAATTTTCTTTCCTAATACTCTTGGGAAGCACTTACTACTAGAAAGGAGACAGTATTAAAATCTATTAACCGTTGTCTGATTTCATTTTCCTCTCAAGCTTATTTCAGCATTTTATTTGAAATTATATTAGCAACTTCTCATTTTTCTACAATGCACATTGATTGCTTTTACAATCAGGAAAAATAAACCAATAAAAAAGAAATTACATTGGAGGCAGTGTGATTATCAAACTGTTCTTAGTTATGTAAACTGCTCATCATAGGAAATGAGGAAAGACATTCATCTTCCTTGCTATGTTTCACATTTTTCACCAACACTTCATCCTTCTCTTTAAAAAGACTTTCTGCCAATTATTTTAATTTCATTAAGATTGCATGATCCCTTTTAAATGTTTTCTCTGAATAACTTAGACTGACCTTTTCCCCCAAGGCCTGGGCTTAATGAACATTTTCCTATCACAAACCTCTCAGACCTGTTAAAAGGGCCTTCAAATCCACAAGTTCATACTTCAGAGATAGTGATGCTGCCCTTGGAGCTCCATATTCAGAAGCAAATTACTTCAAATATGCCAATTCTCAATCTTTCAAGTACATGAGGGGAAAATTGGCAATTCTTGTCTTAAAGCAAAATTAATGCTGTATCAAATTTAGACATGTATTCCCAATTCTACCCTACATCTGTAACAAGGTGACACAAAGAAACAAACTAATGTATCCATACTAAATACTTAAAATTTCAACTTACGACATTAGCTAATGAGCTGTTTTAGGACTCTGATATAAATGCAGTTTGAAATAGGCAGCAGGCAAATAATAGTAGGGTTTTCAATCCATTGAACTCAGATCTCAGGTGGCCTGGTCCCTTATATGGGCTCCTACCCTTTGATTTTGGAGGTAAGTTGTGATCTGGCCCTTTGACTAGGACTATCTACAGTGAATGGACAAGGATATAGGTTATGACTAGTCAGCTGGGGCCCCCCTCGTCGGATACCTTTCCTACCCCTGAGGGTTCGCTCTAAAGCACCACGATGTTAGTCTCCCATCAAAGTGGCTCTCCACAGTTGTGGCTCAAGATTAGCCCCAACCCAACATTACCAAACTGCAGCTGCTTTCTGGCTCCAAAAAAAGCTGGCAAGTTAGGGCTTTGAAGAAGTTTCTTGCTGTGCTGGACCACTTTTTTGACATCTAGGCATGTTTCTTCAAAATTTCGAAAGCCCCACTGAGTAGTTGTCTGGCATTTTTTCAGGAGGGGGCAAGGTACGAAACATCACATGAAACTGTCTTTCTTACACATTTCAAAGGCTCAGTCTGCTCCATTGCTTTTAATTAGCCTATTCTGACTCGATTAAATTTATGCCTTCTTTCAAAATTGCATTATTAATTCCACTATTCAATTTAAACCATTTGTCCAAGCTCAATGAGCAACTAATTTTCAGCTCTGCCATAGTAAACAGAGAAAAGCATGAGTTTGGTTTAAACATATCTATATTTCTGTCTTTTGTGGATATTTTATAGCACCGAGCCAGAGAGCTCAACTGACTGGAGCAAGGTGCTAATGAGGCCAAGGTTGTGGATTTAATCGTTGCATGAGCCAATTAAGTTCACTGAGACAAAACCGCATTCCACAGATACAGGTTAAACTCCTAAGCCCAGCCAATTATGTAAAAAACATGGCAGTAAGCTCAAAAAAATATTAAGAGAGAGAATGTGGGTAACTCAAGGCAAGTCACTATTGACTTGCTCACAAAAAAAAAAAAAAAAAAACAACAGAAAATTGGTGGGTCATTCATTCAGCAATAAATATCCCATATCTGCAGTGTACAATGTAATGTTCCAGGTAAGTAGTAGATAGGAAGAAAACTAAGGTGAGTACACCAGCTTACAATCTGGCATCCAATCTCAGGAGACATCCCTCCCAACAAAGAAAGTCTAATAATAGGGTTGAGACATATAAAACAGACTACAATATAAGCAGGAAGAATTAGTAAACGTAATAAGATGCATGATACGTATCATGAAATTTGAAAAGCTTCAGGGTCTTACAAAGGACAGAGAGTTCACATTCAGCTAGTGTGATCAAAAGTGACTATGGAATAAATGAAAGCTAGTTTGGAGCTTATAGGAAAATTTGAGAGGAAATTCTAGAAAGGTCAAAACTAAATGACAGAGGGGCTTGAATACTAAACAGATAATTGTAAATGTATCTTCCAAGAAACAGAATTCTTAGAATATTTTTTTAGAATACAGCAACAACTTGGGCGCCTGGGTGGCTCAGTTGGTTAAGTGACTGCCTTCGGCTCAGGTCATGATCCTGGAGTCCCGGGATCGAGTCCCACATCGGGCTCCCTGCTCAGCAGGGAGTCTGCTTCTCCCTCTGACCCTCCTCCCTCTCATGCTCTCTGTCTCTCATTCTCTCTCTCGCAAATAAATAAAAAAATCTTAAAAAAAAAAAAAAATAGAATACAGCAACAACTTGATTAGAATTCTGAGGAACTACTGGGTATTTACCCCAAAGATACAAATGTAGTGATCCGAAGGGGCACATGCACCCCAATGTTTATAGCAGCAATGTCCACAATAGCCAAACTATGGAAAGAGCCAAAATGGATAAAGAAGATGTGGTATATATATACAACGGAATATTATGCAGCCATCAAAAAAATGAAATCTTGCCATTTGCAACGATGTGGATGGAACTAGAGGGTATTATGCTAAGTGAAATAAGTCAATCAGAGAAAGACAAGTATCATATGATCTCACTGATATGAGGAATTTGAGAAACAAGACAGAGGATCATAGGGAAGGGAGGGAAAAATGAAACAAAATGAAACCAGAGAGGTAGACAAACCATAAGAGACTCTTAATCTCAGGAAACAAACTGAGGGTTGCTGGAGTGGAGGGGGTGGGAGGGATGGGGTGGCTGAGCAATGGACATTGGGGAGGGTATGTACTATGGTGAGCACTGTGAATTGTGTAAGACTGATGAATCAGACCTGTACCCCTGAAAGAAATAATACATTACATGTTAATTTAAAAAAATAAGAATGGGGCACCTGGGTGGCTCAGTCGTTGAGCATCTGCCTTCGGCTCAGGTCATGATCTCAGGGTGCTGGGATCGAGCCCGCATCGGGCTCCCTGCTCGGCGAGGGGCCTGCTTCTCCCTCTCCCGCTCCCCCTGCTTGTCCCACATTGGGCTCTCTGCTCGGCGGGAAGCCTGCTTCTCCCTCTCCCACTCCCCCTGCTTGTGTTCCCTCTCTGGCTGTGTCTCTCTCTGTCAAATAAATAAATAAAATCTTTAAAATAAATAAATAAATAAAAAATAAAAAAATAAGAATTCTGAGGAACTAAACTGTAATGGCACATGACACCTTGGAGATAGAGGATCTGGATAAAAGTAGCCAAAATAAGGCTTTCTTGATAGCATATATTCAAGATCTCAGTGAGAATGGAAACAGGTTCAGGAAATGCAAGGAAAATGAAAATAGCCAGGATTTGGCAGTGGATTAAATGGAAGAAATTATTGAAGAAAGGGAAATTAAAAATATATGAGGATTCAAAGTCCAATGATAGGGAGAATGGTAGTTCAGTAAGTGGAAATAAGGAATAGAAATGAAAGGATTGGAATTAGCCAGTAGGAGTCAGGAAGGCAGATGATGATAGTGAATTTGTGTTTGTGTAAACAGTTGATCCTTGAACAACACAAGGGTTAGGGACCCCACACAGTCAAAAATCCAAATATAACTCTTGACTCCCCCAAAACTTAACTGCTAATACCCTACTGTTGACCAGAAGCCTTACTGATGAAAACATAAACAATTGATCAACATATATTTTGTATATGTATTATATGTTGTAGTCTTACAATAAAGTAAACTAGAGAACAGAAATGTTATTCAGAAAGTCATAAGAAAGAGAAAATACATTTACAGTGCTGTATCGTATTTATAAAAAAAAATTCCACGTACTAGTGGACCCATACAGTTCAAACCTGTGCTGTTCAGGGATCAACTGTGCTGAGTTTGAAAAATTGGCAAAACACTTATCTGGATTCATACAGCAGTCTGTTAGTTGTAAGAAGGGAGAAGTCAGTAATATCAAATGCTGTGGAAAAATAAAGGAGAATGGAGAGAAAAATCTGTTTGATTTGATAATAAGGAGAGCTGGTAGTTCACAGACTGTTTCCATTCTGGGCCCATGGTAGGTTTGACTTTCTCAACTGACCCCTTTAGTTAGATAGGGCCGTATAGTCATATCTGTCCAATGAGTTTGAGAAAAGCGACATGTCACATTTCCAGGCCAGAAAATATAATTTGCTAGCGCAAAACCTTATAAATTCTCCTTTGTTTTGCCAAGGCAACCCGCAATGTTCAAGGTATGAGCTGCTTCTTCAGCCTGGGTCTGAGTGAAGAGGACATGGAGTAGTAGCCCCAGCCCACCCACAATATTGCAAAGACCATCTGTATAGCATGAGTGAGAAGCAAACCTTTGCAGTTTTAAGCGGCTGAGATTGTGGCTAAGATCGAGCCCATACTGATAGAGCAGGATCTGGGGTAATATCAAGAAGGCAGCTTCACTACAGTGGTGCGGGGGAAAATCTGCCTTTCAACATGCTGAGAAGTGATAGGATGGGAAAAAGTGAGGTATTCAGCAAGATCACTATATTGGTAAATCTGGTCATGAAAAAAACAGAAAGAATTCAGCAACTTTGAAGGTAACAGAAGAGAGAAATAGATTGTGAGAGCTTTTGTTATTGTGCTGGTATGGGGAATCACTCCCAAAACGGAAAGAATATGAGAGGGGAAAAAGATTAATAGAATAAGATTTCAAAAGAGTTGAAAGAGGGTCAAGGTAGAAAGAGTCACATTCCTTTCTCTGAGGCAAGAATAATGAGAAGAAAGATTAGCCCTAAGAAAATATTAAGACAGGAAGAGAAGAAACTGAAAGAGCTCATGTCAGATGGTTTCAACCAGTCAAGAGTGTTCTCTTCCCATACAAAGGCTATCATGTTTTAACGCATTTATCCTAATTTAGGATATTATTGCTACTCAAGAAACACTAAAAAAAGCAAAGTCTTTCATAAAATTCATGCTTTTTTTAGCATGTAATAACTAAGTACAATGTTCTGAATATGGTGCTAAGCAAGGTGTGGGAGACATGCATCTAGGGCATGCATTGTAACAGCTTTAGTAAACTTACACTCTGGGTCCAAGAAGAAAGTTAATATGTATTTAAAATTAGTGAACAACAGCAAACTGTATATAGCCTAGTGTTAAGGTGTAAAATATAGAGGAAGGTATGATTATTAAGGTCTAGAAAAATCAGGAAAAATCTTTTTGAAGCAGTGGAACTTGAAGATTTGCAGGATTTGAACAAAGGCGTGGAAAATGGAAGAATTCCTAGTGATTCGAATGGGCCTGGTGAAGCTGGTAGTCCAGGATGAGCTTGGCATGTTCTTGGGATAGGAAGATCGACCCGTCCCAGGTAGAGTTTGTGTGTATGTGTTCCGTCAGAATCCTTAGTTGTGTGCATTAAAAAACAACTCTGGCTAATAGAAGGATGCAGATAGCTCACAAAATCTTCAGAAGAAACATAGAACCAGGTGTAGAGGCTCAGCGGCCAAGGTCAACGACCAAAATTGTAATGCAAGTCTGGTCTAGAAGATTATTCTGCAGCCATCCATGGACACACAGATACCTCAGTTTGCATTGTTGACCCCAGATAGCCAACTGGTGTCTCTGGGGACAGGGGAGTTGTTGACACTGCTGCACATCACTGTGCATTCTGTGAGGGCACTGTCACTCTCCATCTCTACCCTGTGAACCAAAGTCTGGGAGAAGTAGGTCCAAAGGAGAAAGCCTAGATCATGCACTGTAACATATGACGGCACTGCAAAGAAAGCGGGAAAAGTGATTATCTAGCATCTACAACTTCTACATCACAGAGGCAGCTCTGCTTCAGAAGGCAGGAGATTCCCCATAGATAAGAAGAGGGTTCAATTGTTGGGTAGCCAAAAGGCTACTACAGTGTCTATGACAAATAAAAATATGATTGGGATAACTAGTGGAAAACAGAGGAAATGAATATAGACGACCCTGAAATCCAGAAAGAAGAATTTAGCTTCCTACTGTTGGAAGATTGGAACTATTAAAGAATTCAGGACAGAATAGAGACATGTATCAGAAAGAAGGTAGGTGGTTTATAAACGTTTGTTGAATGAATGAACAATTACAGCAGTGAGTAAGACTAGATGGATTGGAAGTCCATCTGTACCAGTAATCTAGGCACAAGAGAATGACACCTGGAACTAGGGAAGTAGAAATAGAAATGAAAAGGAAAGCACCCATATGAAAAATATTTTGAGGAGAAGATCAATAGGCCCCAGTAACTGCTTGAGTACAATTAATAAAAGAGTAAACTCCCTCCAAAGTGATCCAAAATTTCCAGCATTAAGTCATTTAGCACATTTAGATCAAAGCTGATTTGGGTGAATTTTCATTTTGAAGACTTTAAACTTTCTTCTTTTTTTTTTTTAAGATTGTATTTATTTATTTGACAGAGAGAGACAGCGAGAGCAGGAACACAAGCAGGGGGAGTGGGAGTGGGAGAGGGAGAAGCAGGCTTCCCGCTGAGCAGGCAGCCCAATGTGGGGCTCGATCCCAGGACCCTGGGACCAGGACCTGAGCGGAAGTCAGACGCTTAACAACTGAGCCACGCAAGCGCTCTTTAAACTTTCTTCTGTCATTTCCAATCCACTGTTAAGACTTCCCAGCGAATTTTCCATTGAAAAATTAGTTTTCTATTTGGTTCTGTTTCATAGTTTAAAATTCCTTATTGAGAGATCCTATCCAAGAGATCTTACCATATTTTCCTTTCATTCTTTGAACATATTCATAATAGCAGATTTGTAATCTTTGTTGGCTAAATTTAACACATGGGCCTTCTTGGAATTGGCTTTTATTAAACTTTTTCTTGATGATAGGCCCCATTTTCCTAGTTTTTTTAAGTTTATAATAACTTCTTTTACACTGCATATTGTGGATAAATCATTGTAAAGATTCTGAATTCTGTTATCTTCCTTTGAAGAGTTGTCTTGCTTTTGTAGGCAGCTGAATTACTTGATGATTACTTTGACCCTTGTATGAAAATCTTGTTTGCTTGGTTTTATGCTTTGTTAGGGAGGATCCTAACAAGGGGAAAAAACAAGGAGTTTTCCAAGCACCCCTTACTTGGAAGAATTCAACTTCCAAACTCTGTCTCTGCTGTGGATCTTGTCTGGGTGTGGTGTTTGACTTTGTTATACCAGGTGTACCATAGGCTTTACTCAAGGATGTGGTCCTTAGAGGCCTTCCTGCTGTCTTAACTGGATTTTAACAACTATTAGTGAAATGTTAACGAGATTTCTCCACTATGGCTGAGCTGGAATTCCAATGTCCCCAACATCGTTCAAGCTATAGTATCTCTCTATTCCCCTCTCAACTCAATAGCTACAAACCTCAGCTCTGTGGTAAGCCTTGGGTAGTCTCATAGGGCAGATATGCAGCCAGGTCGGCAGGCAACACTGGTGGGAAACCTCCATATAGACTTCTGAGGTTCCCACTCTGTGCCACCTTTTCCTGTCTAGTACCCACATATGCCAACTGCTTCTGCTGTCTTGAACTCTAATCACTATAGCTTCAGCAAAGCATAAGCACTATGAATTCCAGGTCCTGTGCTATGATTCTGAAATGTTTCCCAGGCAGACATCCAAGTCAATCATGGATGAGTGTCCCTTTTTCAGGGATCAGAGTCTTGCATTGCCTGTTATCTAAAACCTAAAGAGCCTTGCCTCATATATCTTGTCTGGTTTCTTGGTTGTTTATGGCATGAGACTAGCCTTGTACCAATAACTCCATCATAGTCAGAAGCAGAAGACTGAAGACATTAACCATAAGAGGATGTTGAAAAAATAAAGTGAAAATTCAATAGACTTCTGGCATCTGTTTTGTCTCAGACCCTTATTAGGAGGCCAACTATCCACATGCATTCTTCCGGAAGTCCGGAAGTGCTGGTTTCAGCCGAGCACCTCTCTCTGGCATTTGTCCAGTCTGCTTACCAGTTTGACATGTAATCTGTCCTCAATCCTTCAAGTTCATTCTTGTTGGGGGGGCGGGGAGCCCGGGGTGAGGGGGGACTATTCTCTAGTGAAGTGAAGTTTTGTCAGCCTTAAAACTAGGCTCTGTTATCTTGACTGAATTTTAGGGAGAAATTTCTTCCCTTCTCTTCTCACTGGCCTCTCCACATAGGAAGAAAAACGAGATGACTAGTAGCTCAGACTGGGAAAAGAGCTGTTCTAGGTAGGTGGTTTATCCTCCTCTGTGCTTCTTGTTCTCTTATAATCAACCTGTTCTTAGGCGGCAGGCCTCTCCTCCATGAAGCTGCCACGCAGGTGCCCAGCTGCTCTGCCTGCCCTGGCCCAAATCAGTCTGATTCACCGGGAGAAAGAGCAGGAAGCTACTCTGGCCTTGGGCACAGGATACATTTCAAATTCATATTTACTAATAAAACTGAACCCAGAGTAGAAAGATGTGTGATTTATTGACCCCTCAAACTTCAATAGTGCCCTAGCTTACACTCTGTTCCTCGTTTTGATGGCTCACTTAGACCCTTTCCTTTAACTTGGCAGCTCAGCTCTCGATTTGTGCATACTTTCCCAGTTTTATCAAACCTAACTGTACAAGAATCTTTCTGCTGGCTCTAGCCTTCTGGGACATACGACACCCTGATTCTTCCTCCCTATTTCTTGCTGAAAATATGAGATTAGAATCACAAAGAAAAATACCATTTTCATTTTTAACATAATAAGCTTTATTTGATGCTTGTGTTTGTCTGTTGATTAAAGTACAATATAAATTCATTCCAAGAACAAGGAATCAATCCCCACATCAACTCATTAATTTAACTTTGCTCCACCTCACCTTGGCTAACATCCTAATTTCCCTAGCTCTCTAGCCAAGTGGAACATAAAGAGAGAGCATATAATGACTAGTGGAACTCTAGGACCTTTAGAGGGACAACAGTCTAAGATTCATGCTGGACTACTCATCAGTGGCAATCATCTTTGTGTACCAAGGATAGCATTATCATTATCATTATCATTATCATTAGAAGATTCCATTATAAAACATTATATTATCATTAGAAGATTCCACAAAACCAAAGAAATTTCCTTCATCGATATTAGACACATGGTTGAAAAGGTTAAATGTTGGAAGAAAGCATAGTATAAATTTTTTATCCTCAGAGCAATCAGGTCAATAATTATGAATTATTTATTATTATAAGCATCATGAAAAAATGTACTCAGCAAATATTACATGGAACACAAAATGCCGGGTACCACAATGGAGAATAGACAATGAACACCCTCAAGGAATATACAAAATAGTTGAGAAAGCAAGACACGTTCGTATAAGAATATTGCCAACCATACAAAATAGTACACAAGATGTGTCCAAATAAATGGTACAGGAAATGTGGCCGGGAAAGACAACCGTGTCCTGGGGGCTATCCACCTCAAATCTTACGTTGGACATTGGGATCTGAGTTGGATTTTAGTTTGAATGGGATTATTAGATTGGATCATATGAAGTTTGTCATTTCAATGGGTCAAAAATGCTAAATATTGGCAATTTCATGTGGTCCAACCTAATGGCTTGGTAGGTCTCTTTTGCATGTGAGGGAAAAAGTATGGAGGTGATCTTTGAGTCACAAGTCACACATGCATTGTCTCATTTAACCTTCACAACAACCCTGTGAGATACATATTTCCTCATTTTTTACAGAGAGAAACTAATGGTCACAAAAGAATTTTGCCAGGTCGTAAGGTAGTAAAGGGAATAGTTGGGACAAAACTCTACTATCTGATGCCCTTACTATTTCCAGCCCCAGTGTATCATCATGGAAGAGAAAGCCAATCCTCGCCTCCCTGTAAAAATAATTAAGTGATTGATATTTTAAGATAACTGTCATCTATGTGCAAATGCCTCCTAGTTTATACTCAAAATCCTGTAGATTGTATATTATGTATTCATGGGGAATGACACTTTTCATATCTATTCAGTAGTATTCCTTAGAGAAAAAAAGAGATTAAGATGAGTACTATAGCTTTCTTACATGCCATAGAGTTCAAGAGGGAGACTATTTTTGCTTTACAATTTTTCTTAAAGAATTCTCAGACATTTCCAGCTAAGCTTTCTCATCGTGTGATGTCTGCCTAGAAAAATAGTCCTGCTCTCTGTGATTCTTGACATGCTCGTGATTGCAGTATTAGAGACTCAAGATGAGAATTTTAAAGACACCAAAACTAGTTCACTGAAATCAAGATTCCCTATACACAAGGTTGATATATAGTCCTATGTTTTAAATTAGTTTATATGTTTCCTAGAGCTATGTTCAGTGTCTTCTAACTAATTATGACAAATTAGATTCTTCTCATCGAGTTATATTTGCAATGCAACTTGAAGACGCAGAAGAGCAGCTAAACGTTTAGAACTTTTTTCCTTTTTTAATTAAGTTCCTTTTATATTAGTCTTGTAATTGTTTCCAGAAATGTAAAATATTTGGAAAAAACCTAATTTATACCAAGGTCTATTTCTTAATAAGTATTAAGACCTTGAAAACCTACTCTCTAAAATAATAGTGGAAAACGGGTAGTTTAGTTAACTGACTTTGAATTAAGGAACTAGAAATCAAAACCACTTTTTATCCCTGTCATAAAATAATATAAAATTACTTTCCCCTAAAGGTGTGACACATACCTTTGAGAGCTCAGAGCAATTTAGATAAGGCACATACAGGATAAAGGCACCATTGCCTCGTTTTTTAAAAATGTTCTACATATATTGATCACGACTTGACTTTATATAGATTATTTAACCTTTCTCACCACAAAAAAAAATTCTGACACCAACTGTTTTCTGATAGACAAATTATTGTTTCACTGCATCTGAAAACCTTTGAAGAATTATGGTTTCATAGCATCTGAAAACCTTTCAATTGCTCATCTTGCTCACCATTGGTGAGCCTTGAAATGTAAATAATACGAACTTGTAAATTTTTTCATGCAAGCAAGGTGTTTGTTCTTGCAACAGTCCTTTTGAAATCTGCACTCACTGTTTCTCTGTTCTCTCTATTCATCACTCCTTAATCCAACACCATTTTCCCATCCCGCTCTTCTAACACCAACACCTTCCTAGTTGTCAAGCCTAATGGAACTGACTCAGCGCTCATCCCTTTTAACTTCTCAGCCACATTTCACACAATCGATCCTTCCCTCTCCTCCTCCTCTCTCTTCTTATTTGGCTTTGGTAAAACTTCACTATGCTAGTTTTTTATGTTTCATTTGCATATTTTCTTCATCCCCTAACCTGCTAAACATATGTTTCAATGTTCAGCCCCTTCTTTGCTGTCTGTCTTTGTAATACCATCCACTATCCTATCCGACTTTCAGATTTCCCTGCATCCAGTGACACCAAATCTATGCCTCTAGCTCAAAACACTCTTCTGGGCTCCAGACCCAAACATTTAGATACTTAACCTGTATCTCCACCAGTCTGTCCCTTCACTCCTTCAACTCAACATTTCCCTAATGGAGTTCCTCTTATTCTCCCTCTGGACGCCAACTCCACATGACCTATTTCTATTAACAATACTACTAACTTACAGATCAACCGGAAAAACTTCAGAGTTGTTCTAATTCTTCCTTTCCCGTGACCTGCACTTCAAACCAGTTAAGCTCTCAACACCTTTCAGATCTCTATTTTCTTTTTCAACATTGTTCCCAAGCATATCACAGTAGCTAACAAGGGTCACCTTCTGATTTTATTTTAGTTATTTGTGTAAAGTTGTTTTCTTCTTTATTTTTTAAAGTAGACTCCACATCCAATGTCGGGCTCAAACTCATGACCCCAAGATCAAGAGTCACATGCTCTACCGACTGAGCCAGCCAGGCGCCCCTAACGGCGTTGTCTTTTTCTAAATTGTGTGCTTCAAAACACAAGGGACTGTGTCTTATTCATACGGTGTAATCTTTTAGTGGTGCCATTAAATGCTGGAAGGGCAGGAAGCATTAGGTTCCAGAATTTCTATAAAGAAAGGTTTAGTGAGGCGCCTGGGGGGCTCAGTCAGTTAAGCAGCCAACTCCTGATTTCAGCTCAGCTCATGATCTCAGGGTCCTGGGATCAAGCCCCACGTTGAGCCCCGTGTTGGACTCTATGCTCAGCACAGAGTCTTTCCCTCTGCTCCTCCTCCTGCTCTCTCAGATAGATAGATAGACAGACAGACAGACAGACAGATAGATAGATAGATAGATAGACAGATAAAAATAAAAATAAAAATAGAAGGAAAGGTTTAGAAATCTGGCTGCAGGGCCAGGGCGACATGAGAGACTGTTGGAAGTAGCATTTGTATGGTTAGCCCATTGTTTTCACTTTAGGATTCTGATGGAGACCCCAAGATCCCTTAGCACTACCTCAGCTGATAAGCACATTGCCCCAATATTAATGTTATTGAGGGAAGGCAATGGATAAGCCCAGCTTCTAGAGATGGTGGAAAGAGCCCTTTACATTTCCCTGGAGTCACAGACAGTCTCTGTTGAGTCCAGCTCAGGAATATCAAGAAGTCTCTTTCCTGTCTCCTTCCCCCTTTCTCTCTTCCTTCCGTGATTCCTCACCCACTTGCTTCTCCTCTCTAATTCCGCCCATCCATCCCCTCTGCCTGTGTTTTGTGTGCAGAAAGAAGGAACAAAAGGGAACCACCTCTCTCCTACCAGAACCACATGAAGCATCTTTATCTGATTGCAGAGCTCGGATACATTGTTCTAAAGAATTTCTGTCTCTTTTCCTACTTTTCCCATTTTCTATTATTCCAGGTTGGAATAAGCCAGAGCCCCCAGGAGAAGAGGGTAAGCACTTTACCTATGAAAGGGTGAGGATTTTAAAAACCCATCCTGCAATTCACACAGTCCCACAAAACTCAACGCAGTGACTAGCACAAATAAATATTTGGTAAGCAAACTAATAAATGTGTTCTCTGTAAGATTCATAGATGAAATGGCAGGAGTCTTAAAACCAAATATACTAAATTCTGATTAATGTGTAATGCTTTATAAAACACAGTGAAAGAATTTAATCTTTTTTTATTTTCCTTGAATTAATAGTACCTCCTAATGAATCTAGGCTGTTAATGAATTTGGCTCGGCTCTAGTGAAATCAGTGAAGCATTTCTATCAAATCAGTATTCAGACTATGTCTCCATTGATTTCAGCATAACACTTAATATGTGAACTACCAAAACACAGTTATTTATAAGCCAGTGCTCAAAGATTCTCCACTAGAAAAGATTAAGAAAAATGCCAGTGTTATAGAGATTCCCCAAAATATGGAGTTCTAAATGTCATCAAATAGGAGGTGAAGCCTTATATTATGCCAGACACTTTGGTAAACCATGTTCTGTATTTCCACTAAATAACTAGAATAAATGTCACCCAGCTGACATTGGTGGGTTTGGCTGGCAATACCCATCCCGACACCACCCAGCTTCAGTATCCATTTGTAAGAGCCAGATGGAAAATGAAGACAGAAAAGAACAGTTTTATATGTGGTTTGAGGGGTCCGGAGAGGAACAAATGCAAAGGACAATTTCTAGTCCATTTTACAGCTTGACCTAAGGACTCAGTCTGAAGTACCAGGGGAAAGGGCTGCGGAGCAAGCCTGCCGTGGCTATTTGCCAAAAAATTTCATGAGATTGGTGCCAGGTTAACAATGTCCAAAGCAGAGGTAGGGAAAAGGCGCTTTATCGTTTCTGCAAATAACACAGCATGGCTCCAGTGTGGTAGTAAAAATGGAGAGAAATCCGGTAGTATTTGGCAGTTTGGAAATTTTGCAGCTTTGGAAGCATTGTAAGAAAGTACGCTGAATACAGAAGCAGCATTCCCACAAAGGCCCCTCGAACGCAGCTTGCAACCAGCAGCTCTCAATAAGGACACTTAAATGGAATAGCATGCGAGGGATGTCATGAACACATGTGAATCACAGGGATGACTGGGGAGTTTTAGGGGATGCACAGGTGGGAAATCACCGAGCTAACAAAATAAATAGGTAAGCTAACATGGCCTCTAAAATTTGGGGATATTTGGCACATAGTCATAAGTAGGTACATCAGTGTCCTTCTTAATTAAAGTTAACCTTTCGTGTGTGTGTGTGTGTGTGTGTGTGTGATTTCACTTAAGTTTTTCAGATATTTGGATGCCAGAATATCACCCTTCACTTGATCCAGCTCTCTCTTCCCTTGATTATTCATCCTATCCAAATAGAAAACAGCAATATGTGTTTATTGAGAGTTTTCTTGTTGAGAAACTGCATTAAGCTGTGTGAAAATTTTTTAAAAAAAGAAAAGAAATAAATACCGTCCAGTAATGAACCTGAAATTTATTTAGGAATATGAATGACACATAAAGGATAATTAAGAATTATTTAGTTAAGAATTCCCAGTTAAGAGGTCATGTCAGTTTATATATTTCTTTTGCTAACTAGTCAATTCTGGGAGAATACATAATGACAATGGTTTCCTCTGCAGAGGAAGACTGTAAGATAGGAGTGGGTAGGACATGTTCTTTGCACTATTTGCCATTTGCACAATTTGAACTTATGTGCCATGTGTTTGTATCACCTTTTCAAAAAGAAAATAAATGAGTTGTCTTTTTCTAAAGGAAGACCAGAATAGAGAATTATAACCTAGTTATAACTAGAACCAAAGCAGAGGTCTTTGGAGTCAGACAAACCTGTCATCACTAACCAACCTAAGCCAATTAAGACTTTCAAAATTCTCTGGTTCTTTTTGGTAGATGTCTGTAATCTCTGGCAATTTATAGTTGTTGAGCATTCTATCTGCAGTTGTATTAACATGTAGGAAGTTATAATGAAACAGATCTCAGACCAAATATTGTGACACGTACAAATTTTTATTAGTAGGCAGTCACTAAAAATGCCATCCAATCTGAGCTTGTTAAAGTCCTTTAGGTACTCAAACATGTATCTTTTTTTTTTTTTTTAAGATTTTATTTATCTATTTGACAGAGAGAGAGAGCACAAGCAGGGAGAGCAAGGCAGAGGGAGAGGGAGAAGCAGGCTCTTCTCTAAGCAGGGAGCCCGATGCGGGGCTTGATCCCAAACACAGACACTTAACCGACTAAGCCACCCAGGCACCCTTCAAACATGTATCTTGCAGCCATGGTAGTTGTGAAAATATTTTAGCAACAGAATCCGCTAATCTACTTGGATCAGACAACAGAATCTTCCATTAAGGGATAGAATGCTGAACCAAATCGAATCCTTGGCCTGAGTGTTTTTCAAAGAGTTTTAGGCTGATGGGCTCCCAAACTCTTATCAATATATAATATTATGATGCAGTATTGTTATGCAACATTTATAGATGCATTTGCATACTATTTCTAGTTAATAAACATACCTTAAATACCACTTATTTCACCAACAAAAAATTATTTCTAGCAGAAAAAACGTAGTTTAATGATAAAGAACGTATGTTTTGGAGTCAGATTATCTGGATTCAAATCTGGTTGTGCCACTTACTAGCCACATAACCTTGAGCAAGCTGTTAAAACTCTCTGCCTGTTTTTCCTCATCAGTGAAATAGAGATGCTAACTATGCCTACCTTGTAGGGTCATTATGAGAATTACATGAGTTGATGTTTACAAAGTGCTAAGATCAGTGTCTGACAAATAAATGCTATATGAGTATTTATTAAATGTATTAAATTAGCACTCTTTATGCTAATTAATGAACTATTTAATGAAGATTTTGATAGTGTTATCAGACTTGCTTACAGCCTTTGAAGATAGAGACAGTGACTGTCTCTGGAACAAAGGGCAGGTAAGATTATCACTCATGAAAAATTTTGGCTTCCCTAAGCTTCACGTTTGTCCCTGTAATACAACCTACTGCGTGTGCAGGTATCATTTGGCCTTCTTCATATCACCCTATGAGAACTAGAATTTGGGGAAGAAGATGAAATGTTAATACTCTAATTACTGCTCTTCCTGTGAGTAACAAATTATCCTTCATCTCTGACCCAAGAGTCTTGTGTCTTCTGCCAGCATCCATGAAACTAGAGCAGGCAAACTCAACTTGCAAGTAGAGTAAAATCTCAGTTCTTCCCAGTTCTTGACAATATTGAGAAGGTGTTTTAGGCAAACTTATACCAATACATTAGGAAACTTAAATGAAATCAACACATTTCTTGAAAGACACAACTTACTAGATCTCTTTATGACATTGAGAAAGGCAAATTTTCTTAGGCAAGACACAAAAAACACTACCTATAAGAGGACAATAAATAAATAAATTAGACTTCAACAAAATTAAAATATTTTGCTCTTTTATAATGGGCTGAATATTTAAACAGAAACTTCTCAAAAGATATAGAAATGGTCCAAAAGCAAATGGAAAGTTTCCCTACAGCATTAGCCATCAGGGAAATGAAAAATAAAACTATAATGAGATATCACTACATACTCACTACATGATGGCTAAAATTAAAAAGACTGGCAATACCAAGTGTTGACAAGGATGGGAAAAACTGGAAATTTGATATACTATTGGTGGGAATGTAAAATGGTATAACCACCTTGAAAAGTAGTTGGGTAGTTTCTTATCGAGTTAAATGTATACTTATCATATGACCCAGTATCTCTACTCCTAGATGTTTTCCCATTAAAGAAATGAACATAAACACAAAAACCTCTATAAACATTTTCATAGCAGCAATATTCGAAATAGTGAAAAAAAATGGAACCCAAAGAATATCAACAGATGAATGGTAAAGAAATTATGGGATACTCATACAATGGAATATTACTCAGCATTAAAAGGGAAGAACTACTAATATACATACACAACATGAATGAATCTCAAAAACATAATGCTGAGCAGAAACCGAAGTGAATATACTGTTTGGTTTCATTTATATGAAGTTCTAGAACAAGCAAAACTAATCTATAGTGACAGAAATCAGATCATTGAGCCTGGGGATAGAGAACTGACTGCAAACATTATGAGAAAGGCTTTTGGGGTTATGGAAATATTCTCTATCTTGTTTGGTGTGATGATTATAGGAAATATAAACACACATGCACGTACCTCAAAGGTCATCAAATTGTACTGTTAAAATTGGTGCATTTGTTTTTAAAAAAATTATACCTAAAGTGATTTTTTAATCATGATCATTCTCACTAGTTATAAAAATTCAATGGGCTTTAGCCTCACTGTAACTTTATATAATAAATATGAATACTATAGAGGCAAGAGAATTATACTACATAACTCATATAAACTACTTAGCACAATGCCTTGATCAAAGTAAGAATAATAATAATGTAAACTAAATAACTGCTGAGAAGGTTAAGAGTAGTATGGATGGTGTTATCCGTTAAATTTTCTGGGGGAGGTGATTCCTGAGATAATCAGAGAAGAAAGACATGAATTATTGGGGAGAACATTCCATTTAGAAAATGTCAAACAAAAGTACTGAGGTAATATTACCAAGATGAGTAGTTAAGGACAACCATCAGGTGTATTCTGCTAGGTTAGACAAGTGACAGCTAATCATAATGAAAATTGGGAAAGAAATTAAGAGGAGGAGAGGGCGAGAGGTAATGAGTCCAGAGATGCAAAAGCTAGAGTAGGAAATAATAGGACATGTTAAACCAAGTAGAGAAATGAAACACAGAAATTGGTGTCGTGAGTTGGCTATCCTGAAAACTACATATGTTATAACAGAAGCAGGGCATGACTTGAGACAAAGAAATGAATTAGAAGCTTATCACTCTGCTATGCGAAATACAGAGAGGAAAAGAAAGAAAAATGAGTGAGCGAGCAAGCAATATCATGGGGGAATATCTTCAGAAATGTGCTCTAATTAGAAGCAGAAGAGAACCAGGAGTTGCCGACGACTTCACTTCAAAGTCTTGAATTGGAAAAATAGGTTGTTCACACACAGGTACACAGTGTGTGCAGGAGAACAGAAAAGAAAACTCGGAAGAGTGAGTTAGTATTATAAAAGGAAAATAGAAAAGATGTTAGAGGTTATGTTCACCATCAGTTAGTTTCCTAGGGCTGCTGCAACAAAGTATCAAAAACTGAGAGGCTTAGGACAACAGAAATACATCTTTCAACAGTTCTGAAGGCTACAAGTAGATCACGGAATCTGCAGGATTGTTTCCTCCTGGGGCTCTGAGGGACAATCTTTCCATGCCTTTCTCTCAGCTTCTGGTGGTTTGTCAGCAGTCTGGGGTTCCTTGGCTCCCGTTGCATCACCTTGATCTCTGCCTTCATCTTCACATAGTTTTCTCCCTATGTGTGTGTCCGTGTCCAAATTTCCCCTTTTTTATAAGACAACCAATCACAACAGGGCACCTGGGTGGCTCAGTCTGTTAATCGTCCCACTCTTGATTTCACCTCAGGTCATGATCTCAGGGTCGTGAGATCGAGTCCTGCATCAGGCTCTGTGCTGGGAGTGGAACCTGCTGAAGATTCTCTCTGCCCCTCCCCCCAACAGCTCAAGCACACTCGCACTCTCTCTCTCCCCCAAAAACTAAACAAAACAATCACAATGAATTAGGGACCACCCTACTCCAAGTGTGACACCATCCTAAGTAATTATCTCTGCAATGACCCTATTGCCAAATCAGGTCACATTCTGAGATACTGGAGGTTAAGACTTCAACATATGAATTGGGGGGGGGGGAATAATTCAACCTCTAACAGTGCTGTTCACCAAATATGTCTAGCTATCCCCTTTTGAGCATATGGAGGATTGTACTTTCTCACTCTCTCTGAAATTATGTGTGGCCACGTGACTTGCCTTGGCCAATAAAATGTGAAAGAAAGTGACATATGCCATTTCTAGCTGAAGCTTCAAAGGCCAGCACATGATGCACCACATTCTCTGCCCTCTGCTCAGGTGATTGTGAAGGTACTTATCAAGCTCAATCCTTCACCAGCTCATTGGCCCTGAGGAACTAGAATGAGCAGAGCCTCCTTTCTGACTTGCATTGGCAATGCAGCAAGAGCAAGAAATAAGCTTGGGTTGCACTGAGTTAAATTATTGGGGGTTGCTACTACTGCTAGATACCTAACCTATCCGGACTAATACAGAGATGACTGTGCTTTTACTCAGAAGGGTAGGCATTAGGGAAATGACTATCTGTGAGTAGCCATCACTTCACATTTTTAGAAGCAAAGACTAAAGATCTTCTGAGGCCAGAAGATCTTTGTTCCTACTATTCTGCATTAAAAAGCAGTGTAGTGGATTGTTTCTTTAGTGGCCCACAGAGGGCTATGTCTCCTTGCACCGTCCCCTTTGACCTTGACTTTGAGATTGGCTATTTGACTGGCTTTGGCCAATAGTGCACTCATAGGCATGGTGAAAAGAAAGTCCTGCACATGGAGCTTGTCCTCTTGGAATGCTTGCTTTTGGGACACTCCCACTCAGAATGCAGTTACCATGTTCTGAGTAGCCCAACCTAGCCACATAGAGAGGACACATGGAGGACCATCAGTGGCTTGGCTCACAGCTCCAACTGAGCTCCTAGCAAGTATCAACTTGCCACCATAGGAGTAAGCTTTCTTGGAATTGGGTCCTTCAGCCACAGTTAAGCCACCAGAACTGATGCCATATGGAGCAGAAAAAAACTATCCCATCCAAACCTGTTCCAACTGCAGAATTATAAGCCAATAAATGACATTAAGGATTTCAGGGTTGTTTTTTTTTTTAATGCAACGACAGATAACCAAAGCAACCAATAAATGCTTTTGTATAATAATTAGTTGAAACACTTAAATTAACTTATTTTATGTATTAATAATTCCTTGTTCTTTGGGGTGTCTGGGTGGCTCAGTCAGTTAAGCGGCCAACTCTCGGTTTCGGCTCAGGTGCTGATCTCAGGGTGGTGAGATTGAGCCCTGTGTCAGGCTCCGAGCTCATCAGGGAATCTGCATCAGGATTCTATCTCTCTCTCTCCCTCTGCCCCTTCCCCTGCTCTCTCACTCTCTCTCCCTCTCTCTCTCTTTCAAATAAATAAATCTTTAAAAAATAATAATTCCTTGTTCTTCAGTTAAAGGATACCTTAGCATTATAGATCCAAGATCATAAGCTCTAAAACAGGGCATATTTGAGTTAAAACTCTGGCTCTGTCATTTACAAGCTGGGCAACCATGGACAAAAGATCATGCCTGTGAACCTCAGTTTCTTCATTCACATACTAAGCACAGAAAGAACTACGTCCCAGGCTTATTGTAAAGACGAGAGATGATGATTACATGTAAAGTATCAGAAACGAAGTCTGCACTCGGTGAATGGTAAAAGGAACTGTTGTTATCATTTTGTTATCATTATTCATCATTCAGCAAATGTTTCTGGAGGATCAGCTATGTGACAAGCCTACGCTGGGTGCTGAGAAAACAAAGATGAGCTTGCGGCTGCACTCTGCTCTCAGGGGTCTTCTAGTCTGTTAATTGTATTAAGTGCATCAGAGGAAAACTACAGGTTTTGTGAGAATGGAAACCTAATTGAGATGTGTGGTTTCTCTGATAAATATTTAAACTGAATCCTAAGAGGTAAGGTGGTATTAAGGAGGTAAAGGGTGCTGGAGAGATTGGTGTGGACAGGAACAGCAGTACGAGACTCTGATGCAGGAGAAGTCTCGAACATTCTACAAGCTGGAGGAAGGTTGCCTTGGCTCAGGTCTGGTCAGAAGGAGAGTTGTATAATAGAGACTAAGAGATAAACCTCAGATTTTTCTTTTTTTTTTTTTTTTTTAATTTTATTTATTTATTTGAAGAGAGAGACACAGCGAGAGAGGGAACACAAGCAGGGGGAGTGGGAGAGGGAGAAGCAGGCTTCCCGCTGAGCGGGGAGCCCGATGCGGGGCTCGATCCCAGGACCCTGGGATCAGGCCTGAGCCGAAGGCAGACGCTTAATGACTGAGCCACCCAGGCGCCCCAAACCTCAGATTTTTCTTAATAGCTAGCCTAGAACACGCATCCCGAGAGGCTAGTGCTGTGGCCCTGTGTTACCGAGTGCCAACAATGTGCAAATACTACCTAGGAAGTAAAGGTGCCTGACCCAGGAAGCAATCATTTCCAACTGCTCGACAGGTTGGTGCCACGCTGTGAATAATAAATATTAACGCTTGGAAGTGAGGTAAGAAAAACAAGGACAATGTAGAGAGTTCTTAATAAAGATAGACTCATTTGATTTCGAATTATATAATTATGTCCTTACTTTTCACGAAATAATAGGGATGATAGTTTTATTTTGAATGCCTTTACCCAGAAAAATCAAAAGCTATCAACTCTGTTGCACCCCCAAAGCTATTTTTCACCGGGCTTGGGGATGTCTCTTTGTAGTCTGTGAAATCCATAATTGACTCAAAAAGTAACAATGTCTAGATTGATTCTTCTGTTAAGTGGTGGCTATTTTGTAAGGGCTGGTAGTATAGAGAGAGCAAGTGGGGCCGCGTGGGTTCTTAAACTGAGACTATTGAATCTTCGTTTGAAATTTTTGCTTATAAAAAAAAAGAGTAGTACATCAGAGGCTGCAAATTCATATTCACATTCACACAGGTATTGTATTCTTTATGTAGAAAATGCACTGAGGAAACAGCACTCTAATTTTTCTATGAAATATAAATGCCAGAGTCATGCATAATTTATACAACATAAAACCAACAGACCATGTAGTTTTGGTGTTTAATTATGATCCCTTCGTTCTTCCTGATGAGTGCCATTAATCAGGCCAATCAGTGTCTGAAATATCCTATTTCTGTCTGCAAATAAACACCTAACTGGAGGTGTTAAAATAAATTTAATTGAAATGTGCTTTTGTACAAAGCATTCCCGGCCCTAATGTAATATATGGAATTTAAAAGCAGATAATCTAATGATTGACCAAAACAATAATTTTTTTTTCTGAGATTTTGAGAGATACACGGAAAAGTAGAATTTTAAGCATCTTGACCTTTTGCTCAAACTTTCTGCCATTTAATTAGTTTGTGATTCTTTTTAACTAAAATCTCTGAAGTTGCTGCTTTCATACAGATAAACTTAGAAAGGATCTTCATGCTTTCATTAGATTGTGTATTAGAATATTCGACCGGATGGAGAGCCTCTCGATGGTTTCACATTTTCTAACCCCCTATGAACCCCTCCATATTTTCAATGAGCAATAAATGAGACTGATAAGACAGGCTGTAAGCGTTAAGACTTGGATTTTGTTTTCCCTATTCTACAGCTGCTCCATTGCATGACTGGAACAACCTCGATCTATGGAACAGTTTCAAATTGCTTGAAAGGACATTTCTGGGTGCCTGGGTGGCTCAGTTGGTTGGGCGGCTGCCTTCTGCTCGGGTCATGATCCCAGGGTCCTGGGATCAAGCCCCGCATCCGGCTCCCTGCTCGGCAGAGAGCCTGCTTCTCCCTCTCCCTCTGCCTGCCTCTCTGCCTACTTGTGCCTTTCTCTCTATATCTCTGTCAAATAAATAAATAAAATCTTTATAAAAAAAAAAAAAAAAAGGACATTTTCTCCACCGAGGCTACAAACTTGTAAAGTAAACATTTACCATTACTTTCCTCAAAAGTAGATTGAAAACCTGACTTTAGCTCTGCTCCCGTCACACGAAGAGCAGCCTTGTCATTTGTTAGGACAGCTGTCTCCTCTCCCACAGCGGAGCGAGCTCCGTCAGAGGCTTCTCCAGATCACATCCATCACCTTCTGGAGGCTGAGGCTGCTCGGCTCCCATCAAGCACTGTGCGCACACTCAGGGGTCTCCTTACCCTGCGGGCCCTCTGAACAGCACAGCGCGGTAGGGGCTGGCTTCTAATGGACTTTACAAATATCCTCTGGCAATTTCATCCATAAATGTGTTCGATGTCAAATAGTTTATAAATTTGAAACAAAGTACTACTACTACTAGTACTACTTCCCGGTAGTTTCCTTCACTTTATATTCTTAGTAAACATTTTCGGGATAAATGGATAGACATCCACATAGCATAGTGGTTAACAGCACGGACTTTAAGTTTGAATGAAGTTTGAGTCTTAGCCTTGTTACCTATCAGCCGTGAAACTTTGGACGAGTTATTTAAACTCTCTAAGCCTTAGGTTCTTCAACTATAAACCAGGGATTTGAATACCTATCTTGCATGTTTCTTATAAGAATGAAAAGTTAGGAGCGTGGTAGGCGGAGTGCCTAACACATTATAAGGGCCTAAGAGATGTCTGTTATTGTAATCACTGTTCATTCCACTCATCCAACAACTATTCTCTGAGCACTTACCATGTTCCCGGCATGCTGGAAAAGTTGAGCAACAAGCGGCAAATAAGACAGACGTGGTCTTTGTACTTATGAAGCTCACACTCCTGGGAGGATATACAGTAAACAAATCAGTATAGGGGTACCTGGCTGGCTCAGTCGGTAGAGCATGTGACTCTTGATCTCAGGGTTGTGAGTTCAAGGTCACGTTCAGTGTAGAGATTACTTAAAAATAAAATCTTTAAAATAAATAAATAAATAAACAAATCAGTATGTAACTACAAATAGTGACAAAGGCTAAGAAGAAGACAAGGTGCTGTGATAGAGAACACCAGAGAAAGGGGGACCTACTTTAGATGGGGGTAACGAAGGAAGACTTCCTGGAGGAGGTCGTCTTTAAACTGCAACCTAAAAGATGAGGAAAATGCCTGATGACAAGTGGAAGACGGGAAAAGAGGCTGAGCAGAAAGCCTCATAGCAGATTCACAGCAATGAAGAAGGCCATGGGTCTGGAAGATGCTCAGTAAGAAGCAGTGATAAGGCAGAAAGATCTTCGGAAGCCAGAACATGTAGAATCTTGTAGGGTATGGGAAGAAGTTTGGATTTTACTCTAAGTGCAATGGGAAACTATGGAGGAGTTTTAAGAAGGAGAGTGCCATGATATAATTTCTATTTTTAGAAAATTAC
This sequence comes from Phoca vitulina, assembly GCF_004348235.1. Taxonomy (NCBI): domain Eukaryota; kingdom Metazoa; phylum Chordata; class Mammalia; order Carnivora; family Phocidae; genus Phoca; species Phoca vitulina. The sequence goes on from NW_022589767.1 coordinate 7,339,950, forward strand.
TTGGGCTATCGTGATAATTTGGGAAAATGCAAAAGAAATGGAGAGAGAAGTTCGGATGCTATTGCAATAAACCAGGAAGAAGGTGATCATGCCTTGGACTTAGTGGCAGGGGTGCAAGAGAAAAAGAAGAATTTGAAATATATTATAAAATTAGTAAAATCAACTCTCACCATGGTATTGACTGGGGGAGGGAGAAGTTGCGGTTGACATGAATTTCTTCCTGTTGCTATTCATACCTGTAAGGATCACCAATCGGCCTGTAGACTCCCCAAAAGAGGATGTGGCAGAATAATAATTTTAGATATTATCATTAAATACATTCTTTATAATTGTTTAGTTATTCTCTAGCAACCTTCTCAGAAACTTACAACACATTTCCCCATTTACGTCACTATTCCTCAAATCCTGCAGGAAGACCTAGGGAAAAGTAAAAATGCTTCATCATCAGGAAAACTTTACTATTCAGCACCAAGCTGAGAAGCTGGTAATACGTGAAGTCTTGTTTTAATGCAGCAAAAATTACTGATCGGCCCCTATATGAAACTTGTTTTTTGCCTTACCTGGAGCTTCAAGGATTCCCTACATAACTTATAACAGTTTTTTCAAGGTGAATTTTTTTTTGTTTCAAATTCTTGTGTGCTTACTTCCATTCCCTTGTAAACAACACCAACAGATGGTATGGAATACTTGGTTGCATAATGAAAGGTCGAATTCAGTAAGAACTCAAAGATTAAAGATTATTCTCAGAAAATAAGTAATCCACTGCCAGGACTTTAAAGTCTGAAGATTTATACCAAAAGAACATCTAAGGAAGCATACAGTATGACTTGAAAATCTGAATTTAAAACCATATATACCTGAAATAAGAACTCAGGTACATTGATCCACAAACACCCTCAACCGTGAAAGAGTATGAGTGACTCTATGTTTCTCCCTGTCAAGGGATAGATTCTGTAACTAATCTCAATCACCACTTGATGCACCTGCCATCAAAATGCAGGCTTCCAAGGTATGTAATTTATTCTGGCTTTTTAAACATCTTTGTGGGATTTTTCTCAACAAGTGGGAGCAATGCAATTCCACAGCTCCTCCTTGGTGCAGAAAATAGATAACAGGAGAATACTTGAGAAGATATCACAGGGTAATTTCAATGTCCAATAGCTCAGCATGATAACAGTTTGAAACAACCAAATGCATCCTATCTGTTGTAGTCCCAGAATTACTTTTTTTTAAAGGAAGTTTTATGTCTAAAATCAGAAAACTAAGCCTTCAAGTAATTAAACACAGATTAGGCAATTCTGTTAGTGGAGAAAAGCAAGAGCAAAAACCCTGAAGACAGCACTGTATATTGCCTGGCAAGAGGAGATGTGGGTGTGGAACCAGACTAGCGAGAGCAACAGAATGAGGAAGCATCTGGAAGAGGAGATGTAATGGGAGCACAGCTTTATCCAATAATTAAAATGGCATCCGCCATTTACTGAGCATATGCCAAAGGCCAGGCACTAAGCTAGATACTTTATGAATTTTATCTCTTATTATTGCAGTAATTCTATAAGGTAGGTCTTAAATATTCTCATTTTTTGGATAAGGAAACAAATCTTCATGAGATTATATACCATGCTTATCGGTCCTCAGCTATTTACTGGCAGAGTCAGGATTTTGTATCATCCATCTCTCAGGGAGAAACATCCATCTCTCAGGGAGAAACATCTCTCACAGTCCTTCCCCCAACTCTCTCTGTTCTGGAAACAGCTTACTGCAGACAACCACCCATACCCAGGACTTAGAGAAGACTCAAGGATGTCTTTCTTGTTTACATATGACGGGTCCAGACACAGACCCTTCAAATTCCCATTCTTTGCTTCCTAAATGATTAGCTGAACTGATTTGTCTCCGCTGATCAATGGGAACAAAATGCTTCTTAGCTGAGCTTTGGTGAAAATTTTCTCCATCGCTGGGGCTCCTGAACTTTGACCTGCCCTCAGCCGGATCCAGCTTATGCCCCCTGCTTAAGGGTCTCTCTCAGAAAATCGGCTGAACACCGGGCAAAACATTCTTTGATCTGTTGTCTGACCTTGACATCTTTTCATCCCATTTCCCCACACCCAGTTCCTTCTAACCTTTTTTACTCCTCTCTGGAAGAAACCCATTTCACTGAATACTTGCCGATCTCCTGGTCAGAGTGTTCTCCCTACTGCAGTAGTCCCTCCCAAACCCTTTGCAATAATCCTTTCGAATAAAGTCCTGATTTGTTTTTAATCTGACGCATGTGAACCAAAAGTTCCATGAGTTGGAACCTAGCTGCAAAGGGTGCAGGGAAGTGTAGTGTCTAGATGAATAGCTAAACCCAGCTAAAACTCAGGGGTTCTGTTATTAAAAGGAAGAAGGGGGAAATAGATATTAGAGGACAATTACCAATATCGCCCACACTCTTGATAAAGTAAGCCACAATTTGTAGTTCTACAATCTTTTCTCTCAGACTGTCTGGTACTTTTGCTCAAAATAGCTGACCCAGAATCTAGCTGTCATGTGCCACCTTGGTTTTCCCTCAGAGTTTCACTGAACTACACGGCTATATTTCTGAAAATGTGTCAAGATGGTCTTCCTTCCAGACAAAATGCTTGGGGCAAAATGCTTCTCCAGTTCACCTTAGGACATAACCTAATCCAACTTTGGAAAAGGTCTTTTTGTGGAAAGAAATAAGCTTTAGCAGGACCATCGTATATGATTACACCAGTTGAACCGCCTATCGGGCAGTCCGGTGTTTAGAGATGGATGATACAAAATCCTGACTCTGCCAGTAAATAGCTGAGGACCGATAAGCATGGTATATAACCTCATGAAGATTTGTTTCCTTATCCAAAAAACCATTGCTGTTTTCCAGGATCCCAAGGCTCAGGTGAAGTTCAACACTGTCCTAACCTTAAGAGGAATCAGCTTGCCCGGTACTTCTTCTTTTGCCTCCTAGTGGCTGGAGCACAGACATGGTGGTGATGAGCCATCCTAAGGGAGAATGTAATCTAGAGCGGGGAGGAACCTGGGTCCCTGCATGACTTTGAGAAACACAGCTGTCGACTTGCTCTGGTCAGTTCAAATGCCTCTGGACTATTAGCAAAGAGAGAAATAAGTTATTTTCTAGGTTGTACCATTTTATTGTCAAGTCTCCAAGTTAACAACCACTTAGCTCAGACCCTAATGGATACAAATAGTTCCTGAAAACAAGAAAGTTTTTTGCGTGTTTTTGGCATTGCAGTCAACCTGTGAGCATTATCTTCAAATAGGAGAGGTAATATTAAATGCAGAGCTCCCTCATAGTGGCAAGTACTCACATTCTCATTCATCTATGAATGCCTGAAGCGTCGAAAGCTCAATTTTGCTCTTTTTTTTTTCTCCTGTGTCACATCAGATCAGTTCCTGAAGTGAATTAAAAATTTTCTTCTGGCGTTGGAACATTAAAAAAGGAAAATGCACTTATTTCTGGTTAAATAATGTACATTAATACATGTATTTGTTTGCGATATTACTGGGACTCTTAAAAAGTTGCTAAAATGGCAAAATGTTCTACCGTTTGATTCATACGGCCTTTAAGTCAGTAATAGCCTTCTTTTTTTTTTTCAAAGATTTTATTTATTTACTTCACACAGAGAGAGAGATAGGGAGAGCAGGAACACAAGCAGGGGGAGTGGGAGAGGGAGAAGCAGGCTTCCTGCAGAGCAGGGAGCCCGATGTAGGGCTCGATCCCAGGACCCTGGGATCATGACCTGAGCTGAAGGCAGATGCTTAACCGACTGAGCCACCCAGGCGCCCCGGTAATAGCCTTCTTTATTGGAAATGTGGACATAGGAAGATAATGGAAGCTTAGCCAGGAGTGTGTTTAAAAGAACTAATCGCCACCAAATATGTATTGCTTTATGTCCAACGCTGCAAGGCACCCATGTGGTATACTTCGCTAAACAGAAATTACATGTATGCCTCTTGTTAGTGGCTCCGCTCTTCAAATTCTGAAGGTCTTTCCTTCATTATTTAAATTTCTCAAGCAGTCCTAATAGCTTAAATAAGAGTTATCGATTAGTTTATGTTCCTCTAGTGAAAAAAAATAGTCCAATATCAAAACTGCCTGGGAAGGCTGTTCGTTCAATTTAATCTAAACAAAGAATTAGTTAGAAGTAATCACTGCAGCCTCTTTGATTCACTGGATCATTGAATTCACTGTCTCAGTTGAGTTCTTGATGATTTGCAAATACATTTTGGAGAAGTTATCCATCCTAGCAAAAAATGAGCCTTTATGGTTTTAATTTCCTACATTTTCCTGGTATTTTATGTGGGACTTTAATATGTTGTGAAATTATTCCAAATCGTTCATTCTATAGTGTTCCCTTTTTAAAAACAGGTTCAGGGGCTCCAGCGTGGCTCAGTCGGTTAAGCGTCTGCCTTCGGCTCAGGTCATGGTTCCAGGGTCCTGGGATGGAGCCCCACATCGGGCTCTCTGCTCAGCAGGGAACCTGCTTCTCCCTCTCCCTCTGCATGCCGCTCCCCCTGCTTGTGCTCTTTCTCTCTTTCTATCAAATAAATAAATAAAATCTTTAAAAAATAAAATAAAAACAGGTTCAAAGGAGAGACATACAACCAAATATATGGCATCATTTTTCACCTAAGTACTCAGTTTCAAAAGCATTCTTTCCTCTCCCAACCCCCTCTCCCCTTCTCCCAGTGGCTTCTGCAAAATTACACCTAAATGGATAAGCTCCCTACTGGGTACATTATCAACTAAGAGCTTCTTTCTGCTCTAGTCCTTGCACTCTGCAGTAATTCAAAAATCTTTTGCATATTGAAAACAATCTCACTTCCAAAAGATTTTGTGTTTCTTGTTAATGCAAACCATCACTTAGAAAAGGTCATCTTTTTTGTATAGTGGTATCAACAAAAGAAAAAGTCACCAGCAAAACTGTAAAAAAATCATCAAAACTTTTTCCTTTCCATTCAAGCTTAAAAGTCTTACCTATCACTACAAAATAAAACAAAAATTTACTTATCATTAGATCGAATTTGCTAATAAATACCTATTTGCTTTTGAAAATTCTTCTCTACAGAGGATTAACAAAAGCAGCTCCTATCAAGGTCATTAATATGCATGCTTTCCATTTTTAAAAGAAACCACTTTCCCATATTCTTACTTTATGGGCTAATACTAAACTCCACAAGAAGGTATCTTGTGAAAATGTGGACATAATCGAGTTAGACGTATTCCAATGCTTACCTTAGATGCTCTGATCCTTATACATTCTGGGTTTGGCATGTAATATGAAATGCAATTGGGCAGAGGACAATTTGAAGCTCCCTTGTATGTGTTATTCAAAACATGAGCTTACAAAGTCAAAAGTCAATGCAGTGTGCACAGTGCAATAATTACGCAGCTCTGTTTACAACTGATCAGCTCTCACTAACTGCTATATGTCCGGCACCTGTTTTTACAGAGCAGACATAGTAGACACTCAATATACAATTATTGTGTTGAAAGAATGTTGGCCTGCAACAAGGATTTCACGTGTCCTTTAGTTTAAAACGCCTGCTCCCCAACAACTGGTTCTCAAAGTGAATACAAGACTTATTGCTAAATTATTGAGTTCATATAAAGGAGTGTTTCAATCTACAGAATAGGCCAAAGCGATGGGTACACTTTTAAGTAGCTGCATCCCATTGGACAAGTTTCCTAATCTCACTGAGATCATTTTCTCCCTTATAAAATGAAACCAATATCAACGGTCAAGATTAAATTAGATAATGCACACACAGTGAGCCTCCCATTGTACCAGGCACATGGTACAATACCCCTTCGATGGTAATAATTATCTTATTTTACATGAGTGAAAGGCAACATTTACTCGACCTGGTGACACTGGTCTGATTCTGAGGGAAAGCAGCAAAATTTTTATAACATGCGTGAACTTTTTGTCGTCTGTATAAACTTTTCCTTCTCTTCCTTGTTTTGGAGAATGGCCAATACCTAGCCAGAAAACTGCTGCATCCTTATGCTTGATCTTCCTCCCTCATCCTCGCCACCTCCACAGCTCTGCTGAGCTATTTGTGCACGCCGCCGATCCCCATTTGGCTGGGTCTCTGCACGGGCCACCTGCAGGGCTGGTGTTTGCCCACCTCTGAAGTCTCCCTTTGAGCAGGAGAAAGAAAAGATGTACAAAGCCCCGACCAAAACAATTTGTGTCTCAGCAGCTAGAGTCCATAACAATAAAAGGGACAGGACTTTATTTACCAATTTCACTTACATCCAATAAAACTACCATTTACAAGGTGTTGCATTAAGTTGCTTGCTTTCCTTTCTCTAAATAAGGACTTAAATTTCAGCTTGCAGGAAAAACTGATACCAGGAGGAGCAGCTCGAACCAGCCTGCCTGGGAATGTTGGACGCAGGGTGGGGAAGAACCACGAAACTTGAACCCAAACTTTTACCGCATGTTGCATTTTAGGGGAATAATTAATCAAAAGCATACCCCATGTCAAGTTTCCCTGGATGATTACTCTCCTTGCCATGAGGCCGCTTTTCACTGTTACTCAGGATGATACTGAATAGAGAGATTGTACAACTCAAGTTTGGGAGAGAAAACTGGCTATCAACTCTGACCACAACGGATGGAAAATTAACAAGACTCCAATATTCTTTCAGAAGCTCTGACTTGGTTTTCCTGGAAACCATAAAAAGAAATCTTTTTTGTTGCTGTGTTAGGTGGCTTGTGTCGCTTCTATTCAGCCTTGTGTTAAGAGAAAAGCTTTATCCTGCATACCTATTAGGAAGGAAAAAAAAAAAGTCTTAGAATCCCTACACCAAAGACTTATTTTGTGGAGGTGTCCCGCAGTAAATTTACATTCGTTCCTGGTTCCTCAGGTGAATCTGTCATTCCATAACAAAATTTTGAAAAGATTAAGGAGGAAGATGGTGGGATTAAAGAAGTTTGTAGCTCACTGAATCCAACAACCCCGCAAAAACTTTAAAAGAAAAAAAAAAAGAAGCATTAAAAGGGACGGAGTGGTTCCCTAAAATAAACAAAGGAAGATCTGCCTGTATTAACAGAGGCAGATCTTTTCCAGACTCAGCCACTAGCAACAGAGAAAAGGCCTCGTTTGCACAGCTGCTGCCCTAAGGACCGAGTAACAAAAGGCTGAAACTTTAACTTGAATTTGGAAGAAAAAAAAAAAAGTCAACTGACAAAAAAAAAAATCGCAAATATCAGGGAAGTCAACAAAGGAGCAAGAAACTTTGTGAGGTCAGGAAGAAGATTCCTTTAAAGGGGAAACCCTGCGAGGTCCAAGGAAACCCGCCCGTGCTAGAAATCAGAGTCGGATAAATCCAACTCCCATCCCACACACCTCGGAGCGCTGGTCCCACAGCACAGAGGCACCCACGCCCGGCGCTGTGCCCCGGGAAAGGCATCCATCTCTTCAGAGCGCGGAAGCTGGAGATCCACTCGGTTATCACTATGAAAAGTGGGGCCAAGTGAGGGATAACGTCAAGAGCCTGCCTGATAGTATTTCCTCTAACTTCCAGAGTCCTGAGAAGGGGCCTCCTCATGGGGAGAGAGGTAGGCTTTGGAACAGACGGGAGTAACAGTTCATTTACACCCCCTTCATGTTCAATACTTTTCTTGTGCCTCATTTTTTTAAAACAATATTTAAAGTCTCGCAAAAGAAAAAAACTAGTCAAGTCTCTTGGGAACATAAACAATATGCTGGCATAGGCTATTTATTATTTATGAACTATCAATTTCCAAAAAGTTGAGGCATCCATACAACAGAAACTATGAAAACACTAAAACAATTAGAACATTAAGTCAGGAGTAAAAACAAAATGGTGGGACCTAATGAGGGCAGTCCCCCACCTGGGGGCAGGGAGGGGGAAAAATTGTACCAGAAAATATAGAATAGTATTCATCTTTATCGTGTAAGCTGTGATATACAGAATTAAAATTTCAGTTCAATTGTAGTGAAATGACTTCACATTTTTTTCATTCACCTTCCAGCTGCAATAAAAAATGCTGAAGGAATCTCAGATACAATTCTAGTAATACTAGTTAAATAAATGTTCGTGGCATACCTCCTATGGACTAGTCCCCTCAGAGTCTTGGAATCTAATGAGAAAGAGAAACATAAACGAATAATCCCAATGCAGTGTGACCAATTTTGGTTGCATTTCTTTCCGTATATATTATGGTAGAGGTTTTGTGGAGCTAGAAAAAGAAGCCCTTAACTTGGTTGGGAAAGAGAGAAAAAGCCTTAGTAACACTTCATAGGATGACACATGGGCTGGGACCCAAAAGATCAATTTTCCAGATGCAAAAGAGGGAGGACATTTCCAAAAGAAACCACACATGCAAAAGGACAGAACAGGAAAGACCATAGTGTGTTTCACCAATGAGGGGCTGGGGTTTAGAGTTGGAAAGATAGCCTGGAACCTTGAAAAAGTTGTCTTATAGAGAAGACACTGAAGATCTTTTAAACAGCTAAGTGAGGGCGCCTGGGTGGCTCAGTCATTAAGCGTCTGCCTTTGGCTCAGGTCATGATCCCAGGGTCCCGGGATCGAGCCCCACATCAGGATCCTGCTAGGTGGGAGACCTGCTTCTCCTTCTCCCACTCCCCTTGCTTGTGTTCCCTCTCTTGCTGTGTCTCTCTGTCAAATAAATAAATAAAATCTTTAAAAATAAGTAAATAAAATAAAAATAAACAGCTAAGTGAAAGTATCCTATTTGAGTTTTAAAAGACACTTGGATGTTGCAATTTGGAGAATGGATAAGAATAAAGGTGAAATTAAAGTCAGGAAGGAGGCTGTATTAGGGTTTTCCAGAGAAACAGAACCAATAGGAGGTGTATACATTATGGAAAGAGGTTTATTTTAAGGAACTGGTTCACACAGTTATGGAGGATAACAAGTCTAAAATCTGCAGGTTGGGCTAATAGGCTAGAGACTCAGGAGAGCTGATGCCTCAGTTCTAGTCCAAAGACTGTCTGCTGTAGCACCGCAAAGTCACTCAATGTTGCAGTTGACGTCCAAAGGTAGTTTGCTGAAAGTTCTCTCTTGGCTTAGGGGCGGCCAGCTTTTTGTTCTATTCAGGCCTTCAACTGATTGGATGAGGCCCACCCACATTATGGAGGGCAATCTGCTTTACTCAAAATCCACTCATTTAAATGTTAACCCCATCCAAAACACCCTCCCAGAAACATCTAGACTAATGTTTGACCAAATATTGGGGCACCCTGTAGCCCAGCCAAGTTAACACATAAAATTAACCATCACAGAAGCTGTTAGTATATAGGGGCCCTCTAGTGTATGGAAGAGATGGCAAAGGGTCTGAACTAAGCTCAGAGCAATGGAGACAGAGAAAAATAAATCAAATTGAGGGAAAAACTGAATATGAGGATGAAAAAGAGGGCCTGTTAAGGATGAAATCAAGATTTTTAATTTGAGGGGCACCTGGGTAGCTCAGTCACTTAAGCCTCTGCCTTCAGCTCAGGTCATGATCTCAGGGTCCTGGGATCGAGTCCCACATTGGGCTCCCTACTCGGCGGGGGAGCCTGCTTCTCCCTCTCCCTCTGCCATTCCCCTGCTTGTACTCTCCCCTCCCCCTTTTTCTAAGTCAAATAAATAAATAAAATCTTTTAAAAAAAAAAGATTTTTAGTTTGAACAACTAGGTGACATAGAAAATAAACCAACCAATTAGATGACCAGTAACCTCCGAGGATATATTTTTCTTTTAATTTCTTTTCTTTCTCCATAGGAAGCCCAACTTTCTTCTGCTTTCTGATGCCTATATTCACCATTTACATTTCTTTTCTTTTTACGTATTTCATCATTGGCTACTCTAAGAACAATGAGAGTTACAAAAGGTATTTCACTGATCAGATTTCATGTGTAAGGATACCTATATTTCTCGATCTATTTTGAAAAAAAATGCATTTACTTAACTTCTGGTACAATCCATTAACTTGAATATACTTCTTTGCCTCCATTCCCACCTAATAAAATGTATAAATACACAAGAACAAGAATATATAACAAATGACAACAGAGAGAAAGAGTGACAAAATTCTGAGAACTAGAAGCAGGTAGCTGAGTGATAAATCAAAGGAAAGTAGAAAATCAAGTAAATAAATTTCCCCACAAAACCCCAGAAGGGCTCAACAATTGGATAAACAAAACACCTCTGAAATAAGATGGGGTGGTGTCCAAGTGGGGTGCAAGCTGGACTATTTTTCAAAAGTCTGATAATCCTTGCATCAACTCCCCAACTCCCTGCAACTTGGAGTCTACCTGTCACCAGCTCCAGGCAAAAAGTAAAGGTTTTCTCTTTGGTAAAACTGAGTTGAAGGGAATATGAACTTGACAACAGGCAGAGCTGGGAACAGGAGATGTGTGCCATGATGAAAACCAGGATTAAGTGAAAAATCTCCAGTCTGAATGGCAAAATCTTCAATACCTTTTTCCCATTTGTTCCGAGAGTCTGGCAGCCTGGACTATAAACCTCAAACAAGGGAAGAGAGAATCAGTCTCTAAAGAAAAAGATCAGCCCGAGAGAAAAGAGACCCACAGAGGCTGACAGCCAGAAATTCCCCATAGAAAGAGCCAGGTTTGGTCCTAATCATCCAACAATGAAGCCAGCACTTAACAAGCCCCGTCAGTACACACAGAGCTTTCAATCATCTTTCTAGTACCTCACTATTTGATATAAAAAGACAGTCAAGGGGGCACCGGGGTGGCTCAGTCAATTAAGCGACTGCCTTCAGCTCAGGTCATGATCCCAGGGTCCTGGGATCGAGTCCCACATCGGGCTCCTTGCTCAGCAGGGAATCTGCTTCTCCCTCTCCCTCTGCCTGCTTCTCCCCCTGCCTGTGCTCGTGCACTCTCTCTCTCAAATAAATAAATAAAATCTTTAAAAAAAAAAAAAGACAGTCAAGGATCATTGGGCATGATGTAGGCTTTTAATATGAAAGTAGGGGCCAAAACAGATAAAAGGAAAAGTGGATGACATAGAGCCCACAAAGTAAAAGATGTCATAAACAAAACTCTAATATCCTCAGGTAGAGAGGAGAAACTATTACAAATCTATGAAATAAAAACAGGATGCTTTCTTAAAAGTAATACTTAGAAAAGAAGCATTCCTAGAATTAAAATATGGTGGAAATAAAAATGTGAGTCAAGTGTTGAAAAGATAAAGTTGAAATTGTCCAAAAGCAAATAAAACCACCAGTAAGTAAAAAATATAAAAAGAAGTTGAGAAAAAGAAAATCAGCAAGAAAGTTCAACATTCAAGTGACAAAAGCCAGGATTAGAGAACAGAGAAGATGGGTAAGAGGAAATTATCAAAGAGAAAACACCAAGAAAGTTCCCAGAACTGAAGGAGGTAACTTTTCAGATTGAAGGAGCCCAAGGGCCCAGTGATCACCCAGTTTTATTCCTGGTATCCTAAAGTTTTCCTATAATATGCCTTGGTTTGTGTATGTGTGTGTTAATCGCGAGGTCCTAAAAGCTTCTGGAGAGAAAAAGCAGATCACATACAAAATGATCAGGAATGAAAATGATATGGGTTGATTAACAGCTCTGAAAGCTACAATGCAGTCAAAATTCCAAAAAAAAATGATTTGCAACTTAGAATTCTAACCCATTCAAATTACTGACCAGGTGTGATAACAGAATAAAGACACTGTAAGATAAGCAAGATCTCAGAAGTTTTATCACCTAAATGTTCTTTCTCAGGAAGCTGCTAAAGTTACCAAAGCATCACTGGGACACTTGTTTAGAAATGTAAATTCTGGGACCTCACCCTAAACCTACTGAAGCAGAAATTCTAAGAGTGGGGCCCTACAGTCCTTTTCCTAACAAGCCCTTTGGGTACAAGCTAAAGTTTGAAAAACACTGGGACCCCTCGGTGGCTCAGTTGGTGGAGCGTCTACCTTCGGCTCAGGTCGTGATCCCAGGGTCCTGGGATCCAGTCCTGGGATTGAGTCCCATGTCAGGCTCGGCAGGGAGCCTGCTTCTCCTTCTGCCCCTCCCCCAACTCATGCTCATGCACGCTCTCTCTCTCTCATAAATAAATAAATAAATAAATAAATAAATAAATAAATAAATAAAGTTTGAAAAACACTTTACCAGTGGATATGCTTCCCCAGAACGAGGAGTGAACCAAGAAAGAGAAGACACGTGCTCCAAGACACACAACACAAAATAGTCCAGAACAGAAGCACAAGACTACAGGAGGGATATTACAAATGATCTCTTATGGTGTGTCTGTCATTGTTTTGAATGCTTTCTATTTATTAGTGATTAAATCATTGTCTTTTTTTTTTTAAGATTTTTTATTTTTAAGTGATCTCCACACCCAACATGGGGCTTGAACTCTTGAGGTCAAGAGCCGCATGCACCACTGACTGAGCCAGCCAGGCGCCTGCTTAAATCATTGTCTTAACAACCTTATGAGATTGATAAGGAAAATCTATGTCCTAAGATGGCCAACCGAGCCCGCAAGAGAGTCCCAGTCCTTGATCCGGGGCTCTTCCAGGTTCTTCTCCCTGCTCTGCTTCCCACACGCACCAATCCGGGTCCTTCTCCCTGCCCTGCTTGGCATGCACCAAAAGTGCCAAGTATGTGGAAATAGAAGTGTATAAATCGCCCACTTTGTTTGTGCTCGGGGCTCAGACCTTTGGAGATCACTGTCCTCTGAGCCCGCCGGCGTTAAATAAACCTCCTATCTTCCAAGATCTCCGGGTGCCGCTTGGTTCTTCTGTTGGGCGATCCAGGCCAGGTTCCATAACAAGATAAGCCTTACTATTTCTCCATTTTTACAGATGAAGAAAGCGAGGCAAGATCTCAGCTAGTGAGTGGTGCAGTCAGGATTCACACCCAGGACCCATATGCTCTTATTTACAACATACCCCACATGCACCAACAAAAAATGAAACCAAGTACATGCCTGCTGTGTTTAAATTTATTGAGAGATCTGTATCTCTGTGGAAGATAGGGGATGAATACATAGAAAGCCAAACAACCAAACAAGCAAAACTGAGGCAAATATTCCGTGGAGGGAAAAAAAAAGTTGCATTGGAAAGGAAATGTAATCATACTATATGATGGAGCTAATATTTGCATAGTCCTATGAGAATAAATACTAAATAATGATTTAATGAAAAATCATATCATTATATTAGAAGGATGGATAGCAAGATGAAGAGAAGCAGAATATGCCACCCCCAAAATATGCCATTTTCATATATTAACTATTTTGAGCTGTGGGCATTTGAAAAAACAGCTAATGCAGGGAGAGGTTTTCTCTGAGCTCCCCTTATTTGCTGAAAGACAGTTTCTTTTTTTTTTTTAAGATTTATTTATTTATTTAAGAGAGAGGGGGAGAGAGAAAACGAACAGGGGGAGGAGCAGAGGGAGAGTGAGACAAGCAGACTCCCTGTTGAATAGGGAGCCTGAGATGGGGCTCAGGGCTCAACATGGGGCTTGATCCCAGGACCCTGAGATCATGACCTGAGCAGAAATCAAGAGTCAGATGCTTAAGCAACTGAGCCACCCAGGCGCCCAGAAAGACTCTTTAAAAAGAAACTCAATTGTCGGGGCACCTGAGTGGCTCAGTCAGTTAAGCGTCTGCCTTCAACTCAGGTCATGATCCCAGGGTCCTGGGATCAAGCCCCAAGTAAGGCTCCCTGCTCAGTGGGGGGTCTGCTGCTTCTCCCTCTGCCTCTCCTCTCATCCCCCACCCCCTGCCACTCATGTACACTCTTTCTCTCTCTCAAGTAAATAAAATCTTAAAAAAAAAAAAAAAAAAAGGAACTCAATTGTCATAAATCCCTTCCCTGGGAAGTTTCTTCAACCAGGAAAGATTGACTCTCACCACAGTGATGGAGGATAGTCTGAAGAAAGGCAAGCAGGGACCCCATCCTAAGAGGAAAACTACCCTTAAAAGGAAAAAGACACCCCACCCCACCCCACCCCCGTTATTCTAGGCTTTACTCCGTGCCCCAACTTTAAGTCTTCCTACTAGGAGGACTTACAACTTGTATGTGACAGAAAGGAAGGCAATGGCCTTGGACATCCTAACCCAGGCCCCGGGGCGCAGCTCAATAGCCAGGGGGATATTTGAACAAAGAGCTTGATCTGGGCCTGTAGCTGGTTGGCCTTAGGGCAAGGGCAGCCACCTGCCTTCTTAATCCCCAAGGCTATGAAACACTATCCAGAAAGGAGCCCTCCACCCTTTGCCACGTGAACAACTACCCGATAGATGAATATGTCACAAAAACCTGATTGGGTGACAGGCACCTGGAGAGTTAATCAGATTAAAAGAGCCCATAAAAACCCCTAGATTTAAACTCCAAATGGCAACCCTCTCTGGTCGCCTCCCTCTTTGGGAGCTTTGTACTATCGCTCAATAAAATTTGCTTTGCTTCCCCCACTCTTCGTCTGGTCTACCTCTTCATTCTACAAAGCAGCATGACCGAGAACCGGGGATGCTAAAGGGGAAGAAATCCTGCAAAAACAGGACAGGAGATGAGAAGTGGCCATCACACCCCACCCAGACAAACTTTTTTACACACTATCATACCTATTATCTATTCTTCTAAGGGCCCATTCATCTTTCCTAAAAGTCACTTTATTCTCCCCTTCTTTATAGGGGTCCCACCCAAGAACTCACAAAGGTAGAGGGAAAATTATGTTTCCTCCCCTACAAAGACAAAATGGGAGAGAGACAGAGGGGTAAGAAAGCTAAATCCTCATCCTCCATATAAAGAAGTTAATAGATAATGCCTATAATTGAACAATTAGGAACTAACAATATAAGCATAACTAAAAGAGTTAAAATTGGTTGCCTCTGGCCTGGCTGGTTCAGTTGGTAGAGCATTCAACTCTTAACCTTGGGGTTATGAGTTCGAGCCCCACGTTGGGTGTAGAGATTACTTTAAAAAATAAAAAATAAAAATCTTTGGGGCACCTGGCTGGATTTGTTGGTGGAGCATGTGACTCTTGATCTTGGGGTTGTAAGTTCAAGCCCCACATTGGATGTAGAGATGACTGAAAAATAAAATCTTAAAAAAAAAAACTGGTTGGCCCTTTGGAAGAGGGGTAGAGAGAGGTAAGGGAGGGACTTTTGTTATTGTTACAAACCTTATAAAAGCATTTGACCTTTTAAATTATTCTTGTATTAGTCCAATAAAAATAAAATAAAACCAAGTTAAAACAATAAATTACTCCACTAAGTTTAGTAAGTGTTTCTAAATTTCTTCTTACAGATAATTTCTGCCTTACTCTGTGTTCTGGCACTCAAAGCAGGACAAAAGGCTTTTTGGGGCTTCCCCGCTTGTCTCCATAGCAGTTCACTGTCCCCCTCAGAATGCCTCAGACCCTGAGACTCTGGGCTGAGTTCAAAGGGACAGATGGGAAGGAGTCACTGGAGAGGCTTTATCCTAATTCTTCCATCAGATTTTGGCAGAGTGTTGTTTTCTCTATGATAATTTCCACAGAAACAAATTCTCTTAATCATCTACAAGTTTCTAGCATGCAAAAGGTTGTGATGCCTTTCTTTCCTATGTTTTAACATCCACAGACATGAGCTCTTTTGGTATCAGGCTTTCATTTATTCAATCATTCATTCAAAAACAAATATATAGTGAAGCCCTACTGTGTGCCAGATACTTACTATTGAGTGTCTTAAGATTATTTTTTTCTCTATGCGTGGTTTCCATACTTAGGAATTAAGATGTTTCAAAGTTCTTTATAATCACTGTCTTTTTATGTGTTAATTAGAAAAGGCAACCTTCTGTGGTGTAATGATTAATTAAAATGAGGATAAACTACATTATGTTAAGAAAGGAAAATCTCCAAGATTTATTTTCTAAATTAGATCAGGTCAGTTTAAATTTTTCTCTTACCCAACTTGTCAGTAGGTTTTCCTTGTCACAAAGAAAAATGTTAACATTTATCTAAAAGGGCCATCTACCCTCCTGCTGATACTTTATGAGAAAACAGACTTCGTTTCCTCTCAAGAGAGAAAAGTACACTCACAAGGTAAAATAGTATTTTGAAGTACTAATCCACATATCTTTACTCCATCCCACTCCACCCTCCACTCAAACCCAGGCAATTTAACATAGGTCCACCATTGCCCAAAAGGATAATGATTATGACAGAGTACGAAGGGAACTAATTTAAAATCCTTTAGCATAACCAATGTAATATTATAGACTTGTTAGTTTAAGTTACACCCCAAGGTTCAGTTAGTTTCCAGGTATGGACTGAATGTTCATCTTTCCAAAATTCATATGTCGAGGCCCTAATGTGATATTTGGAGGTGGGGGCTCTGGGAGGTAATTAGATGATGAGGGTAGCACTTCCATGATGTAATTAGTGTCCATTTAAGAAGACAACGAGCTCTAGCCCTTTCTCTCTGCTCCGCATCACAGGAGGATGCAACAAGAAGATATCTATCTACAAGCCAGGAAGAGATCTCTCACCAGACACAGAATCTGCTGGTGCCTTGATCTTGGACTTCCCAGCCCCCAGAACTGTGTGAAATAAATATTTATTGTTTAAGACACCTAGTCTGGTTTTGTTTGTTTGTTTTTTAAGATTTATTTATTTATTTGAGAGAGAGAGAACATGAGCGGGAGGAGCAGAGGGAGAGGGAGAGAGAATCCCATGCAGACTCCGTGTGGAACACGGAGCCCAACTCAGGGCTCAAAATCCCACGACCCTGAGATCATGACCTGAACTAAAACCTAGAGTCAGGTGCTCAACCTACTGCACCACCTAGGTGCCCCATGGTATTTTTGTTATAGCAGCCAAACTGACTAAGAGATTACCCAAATCAGGAATTAAAATCCCAGGAGCAATCAATTAGCATGCAAATCAAGGAGCCGACACTCCAGAAAAAGCCAATATGAATATATGCCTTCTACTATCCATATCTCCATAAATTCCAGAAGCTTTTTTTTTTAAGATTTATTTACTTATTTGAGAGAGAGAGAAAAAGCATGTGAGCAGGGGGAGGGGCAGAGGGAGAGAATCTCAAGCAGACTCCCCCGCTGGGCGCGGAGCCAGATCCCACCACCCTGAGATCAAAATCAAGAGTTGGACGCTCCACCGGCTGAGCCACCCAGGCGCTCCCAGAAGCTTTTCTAATTAGTATAACGAATGTTAGAAATAGGGTCTCCTTGTGGAAATGAGTGGAACTTGAGATACGTTGTATAACTAACAGAATATGAAAATCTAACCAGGCCTGTTGTTACCTGTACCCTGAGGGAGATGGTCCGAGGCTTGCCCCACAAATGAACCTGTGTGCAGTCCTTGAGCCAGAGGACTTCTGGTGGCCTGATGCTCACTCTAAGAGCACAGGATTCTGCCTCTGGATATTGTTCCATCTGCTTCAAGTAAACATTTCATGTGAAGAGGTAGTCGGAGCACTCCAAAAGAACAGAGAGCTGGGACTTCATCAATCTTAGAGTTTGTATAAATGTTTTCGAGCCTGCTTGCTAATAAATGTTCTTTTAATCAGGTCTGTACTTGTGGCATAATTTATGAAGAGCAAATCAATCTTGTGGTGGTTACTATTATTTACCAAAAGAATCTAAAGCTGTATAAACCCAAACTGGCTTAGATTTACAATCCCCACAAAAGGTACTGGGTTAGTTGACAGAGAGGGAAGACTCCTGAAAGAATTTCATATTCATGACAAGGGAACAGTGCAGCATGAGGAGGCATGGACCATACAGCTGGGGATTGACAGGAACATGAACATCTCGACAGAAGCCACCGTAAAGTGGTGACTACATCTGGGAACCATACATGATGATTACAGCAAATAACAGCGTGGACAACTACTGACTAAGACCCAGATACAGCTTCATCCCCCAGAGCCATGAGTCTACTTACATGCAATCAGGGAATTGTCTGAGTTACAACTTGCAGTGACTGAGTTTGCCAGAAATTGACTAAAGTTGTGGTTATGGCCATCGGGAAGAATAGGGTCTCTAAATAAATATTAAATTGGAATTTAGGGGAAAAAATCTAAAAACTTTTCTTTGTTGCACGTCTGAGTTTGGGATTTTGATAAATTCATATTCACTATGTGCCTACCTGAGGAAGAACAATTCTGAGTCTCTCAATTTTTCTCTCCCGGATCTTTTATTTTAAGGCTTGACACCTCTGTTACATTTTCTCCTCCAATACACTTAGGAGGGAGCCCACTTTGTCCCTAGACTCTTCTTAGTGATCCAAAGTCTGGTTTAAAGTTCAAGAGAGGGATATTCGTGTCTTGCTGAAATGTCTCTGCAAATCAGAGAGAAAAGAAAGGTATCATGTTAAGTACGTAGATATGTATCTTAGTCAGCTTGGGCTTCTATAACAAATACCATAGATTGGATGGGTAAATGACATTTATTTCTCAGAGGAGACTGAGAAGTCCAAGCTCAAGGTGCCAGCAGATTGGGTATCTGGCAACACCCTGCTTTCTGACCTATAGACAGCGACCTTCTCCTGTATCCTCACATGGTAGAGAGAGATCATGTCCCTCACATCTCTCCTTATAAGGGCACTAATCCCGTTGTGGGGGGTGGGGCTCAACCCTCATGACCTAATTGCCTCCCACCTCTAAATACCATCACATGGGGGATTAGGACTTCAACATATGAATTTGGGGGGACACAAACATTCAATTCAGTACATACTACAGAGAAAGGGAAGCAGTGGTGAGGAAAAAGTTACATCGAATTCACCCCCTAGGAATTTTACTTCCTGAGAGAAGTGGATAGAATCATCTTACAGTCAGCAAACACCTAACTATAAGCCAGACATTGCGTTAGGAAAGCACTGGTTTCACCAAGATGAATAAAATATTTTCTGACATCAAATAAGGAGACGGACAATACAATGTGCTAAGTGCCATGATGGGGCTAAGTACAGAGCCAGCACTGGAGAGGGCGAGATCCCAGCTCTGACTGGGGGTTCCGAAAAGCTTTCAGAAGAGATGACATTCAAACTGGGTCTTAAATTTCACCAGCAGAGAATGGCCTTTCCAGTCAGCACCAACAGCATATGCCAAGGCAAAAATGAATGAAAAAGCATGGAGTGTTGGAGAATGATAACAAGTCCAGGGGCTAGAAAGTATATGAGTAGACTAGCAAGGTGTTATGCTAGAAGGATCCAATGTAGTCAGATGAAATCTCATGAATGCTTTTCTGAAGAGATCTGTCTTTTTGAGGCCAACCAGGGCATCCAATGGGCCTACAGGTTCCAAAGAAGTACCCTAATGGCAGGGTGGGCCAAAAGGCCAAAGCTCTGGCCGCCTCCTCCATGCTCCACTCCACTTTGTATCTTTTATATATCTCTTTTATATTTTTGATTTGAAGGTAGGACCCAGCTGTTATTTTTAAGTTTTAAAATTGCTCACATAAGCCACTAAAAGTCATAAAAGATCTTTGGTTAGGGAAGTTGAATGACCATATTTACATTTCAGAACACTGATTCTGGCTGCAGGACAGGAGGGAAGATTAGAGAAAGTAGACATGAAAGGCAGGAAAGCAATTAGTTGGACTGCAAATAGCCTATAGCGGGGATGACCAGGGGTCCAAACCGAGGTAGTGATAGCAGGAGTATGAACAGAAGTAGGAAGAGGGAACAGATTCTAGAGACATTTTGGAAACTGGATGAACAGCCATTTACCATTCCTACTACACCCGTAGTGGTTTTTGCCAGTGTTTGACAGGCCACAGCAGGCAGAAAACTGTAGTCTCCCCTCCCTCCATTGGTGGACTGATGTAATTTCAGCTCTACTTCAGCTCCAAGGTATTAGTACCACAGGGAGGTAAGATAAGAGCCTCTGGCCACATTCCAAAGCTTCTAGGCTGTTGAGGGCATTATGGCTTGTTGACTAATGTGACTTTGTGGAAAACCACATTGGATGTAGTGGCTTATGGATCATGGGAAAAAGTCACCAATACAGAGTATTCATTTGATTTATCAATTCCAGAAACCCGATGTGGTATTTTGTTGTCTCTTTTCATTTTCCATAAGTAATATTTCTCCCAACTCTAAAAACAGAAATTTGGAAAAATGGATTTAGTAGTATTTAAATCAGTCCATAAATATGGTTCATTGTATCATCGTCGTTATGCTACACTTGTTGATGTAACATCCTGTGATCTGACACTTTGCTAAGATTGATCCTTGCAGTGAGCTGGCCTTGAAAACAGGCAGAATAGATTACTGACTCTATTGTGTTTTAAGACATGATGATAAGATGCTCAATCCTTATGCATCCAAGCATTCAGTAACTATTCACTAAACACCTACTTTGCCAAAGATCTTATGATAGGTAGGCACAGCGGAGTGCACCACGGATGTGGTCTTAGGCTAGGAGAGCTTTCGGGCAGGGGGAAGACAAACATTAAACCATAAATTGCAGACTGAATTATTTGATCACTATTTTTGGTAACTCCTTTGAATAGGAAAGAAAAGCTACAAGAGAATCTAGGACAGGGGGCCTCATATAGTCCCCATCTCCATAAGGAACTGACTTTTGGCTTGCAAGCCTAAGACCAGGAGGCTCCTTCTGCAGATAAATAGGGAAGAGAAATTCAGGCAGAGGAGAAAGTATACAGCGGGAGCACGTGTGTGGAACAGCAGGGAAAAGCCACTGTGGCTGGAGGGCAGAAATCAACAGGGAGAATGGCTAGATGTACAGATCTGTAGGCCGTGTTGAGGTTTGGTTTTAGCCTAAAGGCCAAAGGAACCCCTTCAATGGAATTTAAACAGAGGGTGAAATTATCAGATATATTTTTTAAGGACTTCTCCAACTTCTCAGCTAAAAATAGGTTGGAATGGGGCCTAAGTGGATTTAGGGAAACCATGTAAGTAGCTCTGGTCGGAAACTTCCGGAAGTTTCTCGGTTGCAGACCCTGATACCAACAACTTGTGTTCTGGTGATAATTGTAACCAGAGCAGATTGCCTATAGACTCACATGGAGGCTCAGACATGCTCGTCAGCAGGGTCTAGAATGTACCGTGCTGCTAGCTTTGATGACCTGTGCCTGGCATCGTCTCCTGCCACGAGGCCACGGCCTCCCTGACCACAGCTGTGTTGGCCTGGACCACACGCCGGCTACCCGTTCAGGGTTTTCTTTTTTTCCTCATTTGCTACACAAGACTGAAGCCTGTTCCTGAAACCTGCGTCTGACCTCTGCCAAGCTTCACCATTCCCTGAATTCTGCAGTTGTTTACCACGCTGGATTGGCCTCCTAGGATAGCGCCGTCTTCCCAAATAGGGCCCTTTTCTTCCAGCTGCTTCCAGCTCAGCTGTGGATTCCCTCACCGGTTTCGGCTCTGCCCTCGATTGAGGTCCTCACCCGGGGCCCTCCCTCCCTTCTCCAAAAGTGCCTCTCTGGTGTGGCTGCCGGGCCTATGAAAATAAACTACAATAAGTAGCTTCCAGGGGTGAGGTATCTATCGAGAAGATCTTCCCTTTGGCAGAAGAGAGCTTTCTTAGTTCTTATTCTTATGAGATAGCAAGGTAAGTTTGTTTGTTTGTTTGTTTGTTTTTTTAACAATTCCACTCAAAGTACCGTGCTGGTGTTGCAGAGGCCCTGCTGCGTATGGTTATCAAAAGGATCAGGATTGGGGCGCCTGGGTGGCTCAGTCGTTAAGCGTCTGCCTTCAGCTCAGGTCATGATCTCAGGGTCCTGGGATCGAGCCCCGCATCGGGCTCCCTGCTCCGCAGGAGGCCTGCTTCTCCCTCTCCCACTCCCCCTGCTTGTGTTCCCTCTCTCGCTGTGTCTCTCTCTGTCAAATAAATAAATAAAATCTTTTAAAAAAAAAAAAAAAAAGGATCAGGATTGTGTTTAGGGCAATGAGTATCATCAGCTTTGCAAGCTCAAATGTTTCCTCAAAAATATCTAAGTGCTAAGGTTTGTTTGCTTTTAACTGGCCTGCATGTCTAATGCCCATGTTTCTCTGGATTCCTGCAGTAAAAAATGATACACCTCAGTGAAAAAAGATATTGGGATGTGAAAAGAAGTGTTATGAGTCAAGGAGCTATTGGCATTTAATCTCTAGCAGGTGTGCTGTTAGATTTAATAAGCAATTCTGGGTATTCGGGTTTGTTTGTTTTTCTTTATGACAAGGCCTCTAAGCACATGAGCAAAATTTAAATGAAAATATGAAACATAATCCTAGCAGAAGACAACAAATAATTCTCCACCCTTACACTTTCTATACCCCTGAAAGGAAAAAGAGAGAAAAGTCTTCTCTGATTTGCTAGGATACATTTCTTGTTCTTTTGTTTTCTCCTTTTTCAATTCAGGCAGGATAGGCCCTTCTGTAGAAATTAACCAGCAATTCCTTTCCTGAGACTGGAATCTGAAACACATACATAAGTTTCAAGATAACATTTTTTAAAATCTGTGTTTGTGGTTCCTTCTTTAAACACCTTTTTCCAAAAATAAAATTCTCAGGGTGACCAGAACAAGCACAGACTGGGTGAAAGACGTTTCTGCCAAGTTGTGAGATTGATGTGAATTAAAGTAGCTGAAACGTAAGCCCACGTTATTGTAATCTGGAGTGTTAACGCGTGCCCTTCATCTAAGAAATGCAAAATATTTTCAAAACAAGCATCTGGTGACACTCAGCAGGGTCATATCAGTACAGCTCTCCAGAGAAGGTAATTTGTTGTGCAGAGACTTGGGGATGTTTTGCTAAAATACTGACCTTATTTCTTAATGCAGCTCAGAATTCAAAATTCTTTGATGAACTCTTTTCGTGTTTTATTCTGGTAACCTGATTGCTCCCCAGAATTCTAAAGAATCTTATTATCTTTTAAGCTAGAGGGGATAGTAAAATGATGGGCCTGAATGAATGGTGAGCTTCAGGTGTTTTGACTGATTAGCCTTTCGCACTGTTTTGGAGTCGCCACCGGTACAATTAACCACTGGCTTTAGCACCTGGTACCCTGTCCTCAAAGTTTTTGGTTTTTTCTTTATATTTTATTTTTATTTATTTATTTATTTATTTGAGAGAGAGACGGAGAGAAAGAGGCAGAAGGAGAGGGAGAAACAGGCTCCCTGCTGAGCAGGGAGCCCGATGCGATGCGGGGCTCCATCCCAGGACCCTGGGATCATGACCTGAGCGGAAGGCAGATGCTTAACCAGCTGAGCCACGCTGTCCTCAGATTTGGGCTTTTCTATATCCTTTCCCCCATGTACTCTTAGAGTGCGTATTTCGTAATCTGTAGATTAGTTTAATTTTTCTGCAATGATGAAAACATCAAAGAGCTTCAGAGACTTGAGCTGCCCGTTGCAAATTGCAACTCCCAGCTCTACTTAAGCAGAAATAAATAAGCCCCAAAAGGAAAGGTGAGTAGGAGCCTCCAAGAGATCCAATGGCAAACCTCTGTGGGAATTATGGAAGAACAATGTTATTTCTGCTCACCGGATATATGAGCACAGTAGAAGAGAAACCAAAATCTGAGGCTGGACAAAAACATGTAACAGAGGCTTTGACTTCTCATATCCAAATTGGTCAGAAGGTGAACCAACTGTTCTCTTCAAATTATTTCCAAGAGCGCTTCCCACTTAACAGTACATCCTTCGTTCAGTTGATCTTTTGTCTTTTTTTTTTTTTGTCTTCTATTCCTTTTATTTCCTTTGGGGTTTTTCTGTTTGTTTCATCTTTTTACATAGATGCTTAGCTTCTGGGTCTCATCATTTCTCAAACTTCAACTCAATGACTATTTTGGTTTCTTTGTATTCAGTAGGTAATTCGTAGGCCTCTAATATCTCCTAGCTACATTTTATTTTTTTTCCTAGCTACATTTTTTTTTTTAAGATTTTATTTATTTATTTGGCAGAGAGAGAGACACAGCAAGAGAGGGAACACAAGCAGGGGGAGTGGGAGAGGGAGAAGCAGGCTTCCTGCTGAGCAGAGAGCCTGATGCAGGGCTTGCTCCCAGGACCCTGAGATCATGACCTGAGCCGAAGGCAGACGCCTAACGACTGAGCCACCCAGGCGCCCCCCTAGCTACATTTTTAACACCGATACCAGTAGTAGGATCTAGCTACGTTCTTTTTTTTTTTTTTTAATTTAGTTCTCCATCCAGCTCCATCTCCCTCTGTTATTCTGAGCCGGCTCAAATCCCTGACTCATCTTTCACTGCATGCTGCCTACCTTCACCAAGGGAAAAAAGAAGACCCATCTCTGAAAGTGAAGGGGATGTTTAAAAGTTCTCCATTGGGGGGTGCCTGGGGGGCTCAGTCAGTTGAGTGTCTGACTTCAGCTCAAGGCATGATCTCAGAGTCCTGGGATCTGCTGGCTCAGCAGGGAGTCTGCTTCTCCCTCTCCCTCCCCCTCTGCCCCATCCCCCACTCATGCTCTCTCTCTGTCTCTCTCTTTCTCAAATAAATAAATGAACTCTTAAAAAGAAAAAAGTTCTCCATTGGCCCAATTTCTGTGAATTCATAGTCCAAACATATATACATAAATGAAAGCTGAACGATTATCTCATAAATACTGGAGAACATAGTTGATGAAGGGCAATATGTACTTGTGTGCTTAATTATCTTTATGATTAACAGAAAACACCTCCTGACTTTCACAGGACAGAAACATTTTTAGTTCACCAAAACAAAGGAAGATTAAGTTTTTGTGCAGACAAATGTTTTCTGGCCTAAAGGGACACACTTTAAGGAAAAGAACACAAATTCACAAATATAAAATTAGAAACCAAAGGGTATATATGCGTGGAAAGAGAAAATACAAAATACAGAAAATAGACACCCCACAAATACAAAAAATACACAATACAGAAAAATAGCATAATATTTTATTAATTGCCTGATAAATCTCTCTAATAAACTTTTTCCTTCTTTTTTTGTTTCTATTCTGAAAAAATATACAAAATTAATTGTAACACAAGAGGAATTAAAATACAGTTTTAAGTTGTTGCTACTTTGTACAGAGTTACATGACGCATAATCAAATTACCCTTACGCTACATCAACTAAGTTGATGAATATGTGTAGGTACTTTGCCATCCAAGCACTTATTTTTCAGTCTGTATTTCTGCATTGTTGGCAATTTTGTGTACGATTTCATCTGGAACTGCACAACGTTCTAAGGACAAGATATGTCAGATACTCTATGAGGTGATCTGACGTACTGGAAGCCAGTAAGCAGTACATCAAGAGGCTCATTCTCTGTAATATTTCTAAAGTCTGTGACTTATAAATACAGGAATTCTTGGACCAAATTTTATTTTGTGTGATTCTCAACCAAAAAAGGAAAAAATATGATGCATTTATAATTGTACACTCTTCATTAATAAATATATTCCTGACAGGAGGGAGCAACCATTTCAATTAGGTAATGTGAGGTAGATGCTCTGGTTACAATTCTACACTTCTGATGTTTAGAAGTATTTGCCACCACTAGCTTCTGGCTTCCTATTTTTAAAATCTTTTCCTCTTCTGTTATCCACCTACTTCAGTGCCTGGCATTATAGGACACATTCGTATGACAATATGACTTCTGATCTTGCATCTTCATGCCATAATGCCAGGTGGGCAGGAGAAGTTTCCAGGAAGCAATTCTTTCAAAGGGGTGGCTAATTATACAGGGAAGTGACTGTCATGACCAAATTCCCAAAATGCCTGACACCCCAGGAAACGTGAGGGAAAGTCTGCATGGGGACAGGAGACTTAACCAATTATAGATAAGTTTGCAAATTTTACAAATCATCTGACCATGTGAACACATTGCTGGGGTCATTCCCAGGGCCTTGGAAGGGGCACGCAAGGAAGAGCCTCCTTTGGCTTCACAGTTAAGTTACTTCAGCCTCTAACATCGTTGATCTTTTAAAGCAGAGCAGTTAGACTTCCGGTTTCTAGCGCAATGTGGCTTAGAAGCTGCCACTCCATCCTAACAACAAGTAAAAAGCTAAACAAGCTGAAAAAATCATCAAGTCTTCTTACATTCATCAGAGAAATGAGATCACCAGGCAAACTGCTATCCCCCTGGAGAAACAGACAGACAGATACAGAGAATCGCAACTCAACAGAGCAGAAGCCTGTAAGCACAAACCCTCATGGGAACAAGAAGAAAACCTGAATTGCAATTGACAAATTCCTGGAGTCTCAGTGTGGACAAGTCTGAGAGTTAAAAGTCTCTGAGAGACCCATTCAGGGGAGGGGGGCTCATATTTGTGAGCTTTCTCTCCAGGAGCTCTACCAGGTTCTCACAGTTGATATCAGAGAAAAGTCCCCTCATGCTTCCTGCAGGGATAAAGGGGAAAAGAACCATTTGAAATATGCCGGGGTATTCTGTTCTTAACAAAGTCTGCCCCCAAGAGAAATGATTTTACCAGAGCCTAACCTGCTGGGGTTGTTTTATCAGAGTCTACCTGACCTGAGGGCAAGGAAACACATAACCTCCGCCCCCTCTAGCCATCCCGTCTGGCCACTGAGAAGTAGTGGTGAAGTTCAGACTGAGACCTAATCATAGGACCAACCACCGCTTCCCCTCTCCCCATACCTTACCACTACATTACTAAAGGTCTAATTACCATGGTTCCTTTTACTAAATACATCATGTCCACTTTTCAACAAAAAATATCAAGTCATACTAAAAAGCAAAAACACAGTTTGAAGAGCCTGAACAGTATCAGAACCAGAGTCAGAAATGGCAAGAGTGTTAGAAATATCAGACCAAGAATTTTAATAAGATTAATGTGCTAAAGCTTTAACAGAAAAAGTAGACAACATATAAGAACAGATGAATAATGTTAGCAGAGAGATGGAAATTCTAAAACACAATAAAAAAAATGCTTGAGGTCAAAAGTCATTATAACAGCTATGAAGAATGATTTGGTAGACTGGACATGGTTGAAGAAAGAATCTCTGAGCTTGAAGATATGACAGTAGAAGCTTCCAAAACTGAAATGCAAAGAGAAAAAGACTGAAGAAAAAAAAAGAACAAAATATCCAGAACTGTGGAACAGTTACAAAAGGTGCAATGTATGCATAATGGGAATACTAGAAGGAAAAGAAAGAGAGAGAGAGAAGGAGGGAGGGAAAAAGGGAGGGAGGGAGAAAAGGAAGGAAGGAAGGAAGGAAGGAAAGCAATTTTATGCAATGAGAATTTCCCTAAATGTCTGACACACTCACCAAGATAGACAACTTCTGAGCTATAAAATGCATCTTAACATATTTTTTAAAATATAAATCACAGAGTGCCTGGGTTGCTCAGCCAGTTAAGCGTAGGACTCTTGATTTCAGCTCAGGTCATGGTCTCAGGGTAATAAGATCAAGCCCCATGTTAAGCTTTGCACTCAACATGGAGTCTGCTTGTCTCTCTCCCACTGCTCCAACCCCCACTCACGCTTGTGCTCTCTCTCACTCTCTCAAATAAATAAATAAAATCTAAAAATCTAAAAATTTAAAAATTAAAATATATATATATATATCACAAAATGTTTGCTCTCAGACTGCAGTGGACTTAAACTCAGAAACAATAACACAAAGATAGCTGGGAAAATCTCAAAATACAAGAGGATTAAACACCACAATTCTGAATATACATAGGTCAAAGAAGATATTCAAGAAAAATTAAGAAGTATTCTGAACTAAATGAAAATGAGAATAGGGGCGCCTGGATGGCTCAGTCAGATGAGCGTCCAACTCTTGGTTTTGACTCAGGTCATGATCTCAGGGTTGTGAGATTAAGCTCCATGCTCAGCACCAATGCATAAGAGATTCTCTCCTTCCCCCTCTGCCCCTCCCCCTGCTCATGCTTTCTCTCTCTCAAAGACATAAATAAATAAACAATAAATAAAATCTTTAAAAAATAATCAAAGAAAATGAAAATAAAACTTATTAAAATTTGTGGGTGCAATAAAAGCAGTGCAAAGGGAAATTTATAGCATTGAATGCATAGTTAGGAAAGAAAAAAGATCTAAAATCAATTGTCAAAGTTTCACTAGGGGGGCACCTGGGTGGCTCAGTCGTTAAGCGTCTGCCTTCGGCTCAGGTCATGGTCCCAGAGTCCTGGGATCGAGCCCCGCATCAGGCTCCCTGCTCCGTGGGAAGCCTGCTTCTCCCTCTCCCACTCTCCCTGCTTGTGTTCCTGCTCTCACTATCTCTCTCTGTCAAATAAATAAAATCTTTAAAAAAAAAAAAAAAAAGTTCCACTAGGAAGCTAGAGAAAGAAGAGCAAATCAAATCCAAAGTAAGCAGAAAAAAAGAAATAAGAATCAGAGCAGAAATCAATGAAATTGAAAAACAGGAAATCAATACAGAATATCAATGAAACCAAAGCTGTTTTTTAAAAAAAAATCAGTAAAATCAATAAGCCTCTAACAAGGCTAAGAAAAAGAGAGAGGATACTCAAATTACTCTTATTAGAAATGAAAGAGGAGACATCAGCACAAATCCTATAGACTTAAGATGACCTTGAATTTGGTGATGACTTTTTAGATACAGCTCTGAAAGCATGATCCATAAAAGAAATAATTTATAAGCTGAACTTCATGAAAATTAAAATATCTGGGGGCGCCTGCGTGGCTTAGTCAGTTAAGTGTCTGTCTTCAGCTCAGATAATGATCCCAGGGTCCTAAGATAGAGCCCCATGTCGGTCTCCCTGCTCAGTGGGGAGCCTGCTTCTCCCTTTCCCCTCTGCTCCTGCTCTCTCTCATGCTATCTCTCTCTCTCTCAAATAAATAAACAAAATCTTTAAAAAAAATTAAAAACTCTGCTCTATGAAAGACACTGTCAAGAGGATAAGAAGCCACAGACTGGGAGAAAATATTTGCAAAAGACACATCTGATAAAGGACTGTAATCCAAAATACACAAAGAACTCTTAAAACTCACCAGTAAGAAAACAAACAACCAGATTAAAAAATGGGCAAAAGGCCTGAACAGAGACCTCACCAAAAAGACATACAGATGACAAATAAGCATATGAAAAGATTCTCCACATCATATGTCATCAAGGAGTTACAAATTAAAACAGCAATGAAATACCACTATATACCTATTAGAATGGCCAAAATCCAAAACACTGATACCACCAAATGCTGGGGAGAACATGGAACCCTATTCATTGTTGATGGGAATGCAAAATGGTACAGCCACTTTGGAAAACAGTTTTGTGGTCTCTTACAAAATTAAATATACTCTTACCATACAATCTAGCAATTGTACTTCTTGGTATTTTCCCAGAAAAGTTGAAAACTTACGTCCACACAAAACCTGCACATGGATATTTATAGCAGCTTTATTCAGAACTGGCAAAACTTGGAAACAACCAAGATGTCCTTCAGTAGGTAAATGGATAAATATATTGTGGTACATCCAGACAATGGAATATTATTCAGGGCTAAAAACCAAGTAGCTACCAGGCCATGAAAAGACGGACTTAAATGCATATTACTAAATGAAAGAAGCCAATCTGAAAAGCCTTTATACCGTGACTCCAACTATTTGACATTCTGGAAAAGGTAGAAGTATGGGGACAATAAAAAGATTGTTGGTTGCCAGGGGTTGGAGGAAGGAAGCAATAAGGAGGCAGGGCACAGAGGATTTTAATGCAACTACTCTATATGATACTATAATGGTATACATGTCATTGTGAAATTGTCCAAACCCATAGAATGTACAACACCAAGAGCGAGCCCTAATATACTCAATGAACTTCCAATGATAATGATATGTCAATGTAGGTTTATCAGTTGTAACAAAAAATCCCCTCTGGTGGAGGATGTTGATAATGAGGGAGTCTACGCGTGTGTGGGGCAGGGGATATATGGGGAATCTCTATACCGTTCTCTCAATTTTGCCATTAACCTAAAATTTCTCTAAAATACAAAATCTATTTAAAAATAAATATATAAAACAGTTTTTTTAAAAAAGTGGTTGCTTGGAATTATTATAGATAAAATTATACCTATTGGCCATGGGAATTAAAGTCGTTTGCTCTGCATTAGGGACTTAAGCATATTTGCAATAATATTGGAAAACATGGCAAAGATAATGAAAAGGGTTTTCAGTCATATGCCAAAACAGCTATCTTTTGTTTTGTCAAATAATGGCTCTTTTTATCTCCTACTTCATTCCATCGGCTTCCTCCACTTAGCAAGAAGAAATACAGCAATTATTTTATTTATCCACATGCCTTTCCTTAAAAATCTTCCTTTTCTATAATTTTGCTATTTAAAACATAGGATGGTATTTGCCAATACAACTACTTTCAATTATCTAAGGCCAGACTGATATTTACATTAAATTTTTACAGTTGGACAAAAGACCAAAGAAATACGAATTTGTGAAGAAAGCTAAAATAACTGAATTAGCTAAAATAGCTACCTATTTAATTATATTTCATCATGATACTACATAGTAACTTAAACTTTTTCTTTCTGTTGTCCATTCATTAATTCAACCACTACTTGCTACACATGGAACCCGAAGCTTGGTTGGCCATAATTCAAATAAACAAGTTTTTATTATAACAGCGAACAATGATCAGTGCCATGAAGAAAATGTCTGGAGGATTTAATAACAGGAAGATCTGACCCAGTTCTTTTTTGGGGAGGTGGAGGGTTAAGGGATGATTAGGAGGGAGAAGGTTTCTCTGAACAAATGGCATTTGACTTGAGCCTGGAGTTTGAAGAATTATAAACAAGGTTAAAAGGCAGAAATGAACAGGTAGAGGGCATAGTCTATGAGAAGGTCTTAAGAAAGCTAGAAGCATTGGGGTACCTGGGTGGCTCAGTTGGCTAAGCAACCAACTCCTGATTTTCATTCAGGTCATGATCTCAGGGTCATGAGATCAAGCCCCATGCCCACCGAGCTCCAGCTCTGTGCTGAATGCAGAGTCTGCTTGTCCCTCTCCCTCCCACCCCTTTGCATGCTCTGTCTCTCTCAAGTAAATGAATAAAATCTTTAAAGAAAAAAAGAAAGGAGCATTGTCACTTAAAGGACTAGAGTGATACTTCTCTAAGTACATCATTTTTATCACTTTGACTTTTGAACAATGTTATTTTTTAATATTCATAAAATAATATATTTTATTCCTAAAAAGGAATACAAACTAAAGCAAATGAACCTTATTATATTTCAAAAGAATAACATAACCACATTTGAGGTGGGAGAGTGGGGGAGAGAATCAGGAAGAGGTAGTCAAGTCATTTTTGAGCACAGCATTTTAACACTATAACTTCATCCTAAAAGGAAAGAACTGTATGAACATACAATTTTTAATATGATAAGAATCTGTGTGTGTATTTGTTAGCACTATCTGCTGAGAAAGCCTAGAAGTAATCAGTCCCTGATAGCAGTAAGAACGATTAATGCCCAAATTTTGGCTTCTAAACATATTTTCTATTAAAAGAAATCAAGGCTCCTTGGAGAAATGGCTGATATCAGCCTGAAGCAGAGAAAATATAAGAGGAACCTCAAACATCTTGTCACACCACCATATGAAAGCAGTTCAAAAATAGTGGGGATGCCAAAAAAGCACAGGAACCTATTTGAAAAGGTTCTTACCTAGCCAAATCTGGGACAATTTCAGCAAGAAAATAATTATATTAATAAATTAAAACCCATTAAAAAAATAAGAATCCATGAATTCATACTAATATAGAAAGTATAGGAATGAATAAGTGAAGGAGTGAGTGGATGAATGAATGCGGGATAGAAAAAGCTTTTATTCTATTTTTTTATTTTTTTTAGAGAGAGCACATGTGGGCACATGTGCAAGCTGGTGGGTGGGGGGAGGGCAGAGGGAGAGAGAGAATCTTAAGCATGTTCCAAGCCTAGTGAGGAGCCTGACTTGGGGCTCAATCTCACAACCCTGAGATCATGAGCTGAAATCAAGAGTCAGACACTTAACCAACTGAGCCACCCAGGCACCCCAGAAAAAAACTTTTATATAACAAATATCATAATAATTGATTTGGGCAAAAATCGTCAATGGATACTTAAACTAGTAGGCAAAAGTTTGGCGAAGAATCAGAGATCTACATACTCTTACAAAATA
Source organism: Phoca vitulina (assembly GCF_004348235.1). NCBI lineage: Eukaryota > Metazoa > Chordata > Mammalia > Carnivora > Phocidae > Phoca > Phoca vitulina. The sequence continues at coordinate 7,372,027 of NW_022589767.1, forward strand.
TTATCTCCCAACAACAAATAATCCTCAAATTTGTATGGAACCAGAAAAGATCCCGCATAGCCAGAGGAATGTTGAAAAAGAAAAGCAAAGCTGGCGGCATCACAATTCCGGACTTCCAGCTCTACTACAAAGCTGTCATCATCAAGACAGTATGGTACTGGCACAAAAACAGGCACATAGATCAATGGAACAGAATAGAGAGCCCAGAAATGGACCCTCAACTCTATGGTCAACTAATCTTCGACAAAGCAGGAAAGAATGTCCAATGGAAAAAAGACAGTCTCTTCAACAAATGGTGTTGGGAAAATTGGACAGCCACATGCAGAAGAATGAAACTGGACCATTTCCTTACACCACACACAAAAATAGACTCCAAATGGTTGAAAGACCTCAATGTGAGACAGGAGTCCATCAAAATCCTAAAGGAGAACACAGGCAGCAACCTCTTCGACCTCAGCCGCAGCAACTTCTTCCTAGAAACATCGCCAAAGGCAAGGGAAGCAAGGGCAAAAATGAACTATTGGGACTTCATCAAGATAAAAAGCTTTTGCAAAGCAAAGGAAACAGTCAACAAAACCAAAAGACAACTGACAGAATGGGAGAAGATATTTGCAAATGACATATCCGATAAAGGGCTAGTATCCAAAATCTATAAAGAACTCATCAAACTCAACACCAAAAGAACAAAGAATCCAATCAAGAAATGGGCAGAAGACATGAACAGACATTTTTCCAAAGAAGACATCCAAATGGCCAACAGACACATGAAAAAGTGTTCAATATCGCTCGGCATCAGGGAAATCCAAATCAAAACCTCAATGAGATACCACCTCACACCAGTCAGAATGGCTAAAATTAACAAGTCAGGAAATGACAGATGTTGGCGGGGATGCGGAGAAAGGGGAACCCTCCTACACTGTTGGTGGGAATGCAAGCTGGTGCAGCCACTCTGGAAAACAGTATGGAGGTTCCTCAAAAAGTTGAAAATAGAGCTACCATATGATCCAGCAATTGCACTACTGGGTATTTACCCCAAAGATACAAAAGTAGGGACCCGAAAGGCTACGTGCACCCCGATGTTTATAGCAGCAATGTCCACAATAGCCAAACTGTGGAAAGAGCCAAGATGTCCATCAACAGATGAATGGATAAAGAAGATGTGGTATATATATTCAATGGAATATTATGCAGCCATCAAAAGGAATGAGATCTTGCCATTTGCAACGACGTGGATGGAACTGGAGGGTATTATGCTGAGCGAAATAAGTCAAACAGAGAAAGACATGTATCATATGACCTCACTGATATGAGGAATTCTTAATCTCAGGAAACAAACTGAGGGTTGCTGGAGTGGGGGGTGGGGTGGGAGGGATGGGGTGACTGGGTGATGGACACTGGGGAGGGTATGTGTTCTGGTAAGCGCTGTGAATTGTGCAAGACTGTTGAATCTCAGATCTGTACCTCTGAAACAAATAATGCAATATATGTTAAGAAAGAAAAAAAGAAGAAGAAGAATGTAGCAGGAAGGGAAGAATGAAGGGGGGGAAATCGGAGGGGGAGAAGAACCATGAGAGACGATGGACTCTGAAAAACAAACTGAGGGTTCTAGAGGGGAGGGGGTTGGGAGGATGGGTTAGCCTGGTGATGGGTATTGAGGAGGGCACGTTCTGCATGGAGCACTGGGTGTTATGCACAAACAATGAATCATGGAACACTATATCTAAAACTAATGATGTAATGTATGGGGATTAACATAACAATAAAAAGTTAAATTAAAAAAAAAAAATATTATCTCCCAACAAAATATTTATTAATTAAATATTGAAAAACAGAAACTTTACAATGGAGAAAACTTTAACCAAGTGATCAAAGTTAACATCACTGGTATTAAGACAAATCACTATCATGTGCCTCATGATACAGTGCACTGAGAAGTACACAACATCACTTTTGTAGTATTCCTGCCAAAAAACTTCAGACTAATCATGAGGAAACATCAAACAGACCCAAACTGAGGGACATTCTACAAAAATAACTGGCCTCTATTCTTCAAATATGTCAAGGATATGAAAAACAAAAGCAGACTGAAGATCTTTTCCAGATTAAATGAGACTGAAGAAACAATAAAAACTAAGGGCAACCTGTGATCCCAGATTGGATAATGGACTGAAAATTTCTTTTCTTTTTCTAAAACTTGTTCTTTTAAAATTAAGAACTTCAGCTCCTCAAAAGATATTTTTAAGAGAATAAAAGGACAAACAATGCCCTGTGAGAAAATATTTAGAAATCATGTAGTTGATAAAAGATTTGCATCCAGATTATATAAAGAACTCTCAAAACTCAACAATAAGAAAACAAAGCAATACAATTTTTGAAAGTGGGCAAAGGATTTGAACTGACACTTCACCACAGAAGAACTGGGGATGGCAAATGAGCACATGAAAAGACCCTCAACATCACTAGTTACTAGAGAAATGTCAATTAAAACCGCAATGAGATACCACTACCTATCTATTAGAATTGCTAAAATTAAAACGTGTAAAAATTATTAGCAACAATGAGGAGCAACTGGAGGTCTCATACACTACTGGTGGGAGCAGAAAGCAGACCAACCACTTTGGAAGACAGTATGGCAGTTTCTTAAAACGTAAAATGAAAACTTATCCTGTGACTTGGCCAGTTCACTCCAAGGTATTTACCCAAGAGAAATGTAAACATATGGCCATACAAAGACTTGTACATAAATGTTCATAGAAGTTTTATTTGTAGCAGCCAACCACTTCCCAAGACCTCAAATGAAACAAAATCTAGTCTAAGTCACATCATCTCTAGATTTAATATAATACCTCCTGAAACAGACTAAATGTTTGTGTCCCCCAAAATTCATATGTTGAAACCTTAACCTTCCATGTGATGGTACTTGCAGGTGGGGCTTGGGGAGGTAATTAGGTCATGAAGGTGACCTTCATGAATGAGATTAGTGCTCTTATAAAAGGGACCCCAAAGGGCTCTCTCTCCGTCTTTCTGCCATTTAGACTACTGAGACCTCAGTAGTCTATGGCCCAGCAGAGGGCCCTCACCAGAACCTGACCATGATGCCACCTTGATCTCAGATTTCTAGCTTCCAAATTATGACATAAATTTCCGTTGTTTATAAACCATTTAGTCTAAGGTACTTTGTTATAGCAGCCCAAACTAAGACACCCCCTAATTGGTCTCCCTATTTCTGTTCTGTCTCCAGTTGCAACAGTAATATTCTCAAAATAACAGCCAGGTGATCTTTCATAGCTCTTCGTCCTACATGAATACTTACGGGAGCTGACTTTCCCACCCCCACCCATCTATCTATCTATCTGACTTCATCTCCTACAACTCTTCTGACTCAGGTCCAGCCCCATGATCTCCTTGCTTTTCCTCATACACACCAGACATGCTCCTTCCTTAGAGATTTTGTACTTGCTGTTTCCTCTGCCTGGACATTCTTTGCCCAAATACCTACATAGATGGTTCTCTTCCTTCCCACCTCTGCTCAAATGCCATCTTGTCACTAAGAATTCTCCCCCCCACCCCCACCCCTCACTGGGATTCTTTTGGATAAACCTATATAAAACAGCTAGCTCCTCACCACAGTCACGATTCCACTCCCCCTTCCCCGATATATTTTTCTCTGTAGTACTCCTCACCAACCAATTGTTGTATATTTACTATTTAGTGACTGTCTCTATGTTCTCACCACCACTAGAATATAAGTTCTGTAAGAGCAAGAATATTGCTCTGTCTGCTGCTATGTTTCCCTGGGCAACTAGAACAGTACCTGGCATGTAGGCATTCATTAAATTCTTGTTGACTGGGTGCATTAATATTGTAATTGCATTATCTTTAATCTTTTGTTTGACATTTATAAATTGATAAAGGTTTCCTGACATATTGGAAGTGATTTTTAAATGAAAGTATTTACATTAAATTTCCTTTTTTCATATTTTTATGTGCTTTTTTTTTTTAAGATAGTGAGCAGGTGCGGGTGTGGGAGGGGGATGTGGGGGATGGAGGAGGAGTGAGAGGGTCAGAGTGAGAGGAAGAGAATCTTAAGCAGGCTCCCCTCCCTGAGATCATGACCTGAGCCAAAATCAAGAGTCGGTCACTTAACCAGGTGCCCCCTTATGTGCTTTGTTTTAAAGTGACTTGTCATTGTCCATTCTTGCCCCCCCATCCTTACCCCATTAGTTATTGAATTTTAAATGTGACAATACTCTCTGATCAATATATCCAAAGTGTCATGCTATTTCCTCTACTTCGTTATCTCAAGATTTGTACAACCTGAGGAGGGGAAGAAGGATCAGATCTGGTGATAAAACAAACAGTAGCTATTTTCCTAGCAGTTTTGGAAGGAAACAGTAATTTTAAAAGGTAGAGGATAGGAGGAAAGAAAAGAAAAATGGGTCTTCCTGGAAGCCTTATTTTCTAATCCTGATTCTTGGGTTACTCAGAGAGTACATGGCATTTTATAGCTGCTGCTCTTATAATGTCCTTCTCCGTTATCGTGATGATTGAGAGGCATAATTTGATTACCTGCAGTTCATTGTTAAGGACGCATAGTCATTATCACAATATATAACTGAATTAATAGAGCAGGAATTTGTCCAAAATAGCTACCAGTATTGTTCAGTCTCCAGCCCCTGATTGTATACTACTGGTCACTCCTGGTTCCTAACTGGTATAATTGAAACTTCTTGCTGTAATGCCATTTCCTCACACCATCCTGCTGGGCCAGCCTCATTGTTTTTACAGAAAGAAAGTTGCTCCGGAAGTTGTAGAGATTCTTTGTTGCTTAAAAAAAAAAAAAAAATTACAATATGACCAATGTGAGGTTGTGCAATCACTTAAAAGAACCAAAGAATCAAAAATAAGAGTAAATCCTGAGAGGGTATATTTGACAAGATTTTAAGAACATACAAGAAGCAAATCTGAGAAATTATAGAGGGAAGATTATTTTAATCTTCCAACTGGGAGTGGAGGAAGGAAAATGAAGAATAGTAGATGGCAAAAGTACTCACATTTGGGTGGTTAGTTCGTTAAATTGGAATGGGCAAGGTTGAGATTAAATAGATACAGTGAGGCAGGGATGTTACTCCAGCTCATTTTCAGTCTTCCCCATCTTTGATTAACCTCACCGAATTGCCATATATCCCTCTGCTATGCTTCATGACCTAAGTACTTAAAATCTCTTTCAGTTGTTACCACTTCCTGAAGTGGGTCATGACACTGCATATCCCAAGACTACCAAATGCAGTGTCAGGACCCAACAAATGTTTGCCATAGGTATTTTTAATACTAAAAAAATTTACCATTTCACCAAAAACACTATAATCTACTCTTGTATTCATAGATCATCCTGCAAGATATACAACCCCTTTCCAGAGTACCTGAAGGAAAGTGCTCTACTTTTTCCCCTTTGATGCTCTTCCCTCTTCCTTCACAGACTTAATGAAGACATCTGCCTGACAATATTCAGCTTGTCAAATTAGACAATGAACAGCCCAATCTTCCTTGTCATCTGCAAAAAAAAAAAAGGAAACCCAAAAGGATGTCAGAAATCCATACACTTTATCTTGCCCTCAGCCTAATTATAGGAAGAATGATGGATGCTGAATGGTTTTACAAGTCTCTTAATTTTGATGCTCCCTCTTGAAAAATGAATCTTTATTACTACTGAAACCTATGAACAGCATGCATAAAACAGAGAAAGAAATTGCTTTAAAGTGGATGGTAAAATATGTGGCTTTTTCACCTATTCAAATTCTTGATCCAATATGCTGAAAAGTCTACCTATTAAAGTATAGAAAGAAAGTTGAACAGAAAAGAAGGTTCCCTAAAGGGTTTGAAAATCAATTCCAAGTTTCCACAAAGAACTAGACTTACAGATGACATGTACAGTGATTACACACTCATATCTGTTGTCCACGTAGCTCTCTTGTCTTTACCCCCATTCAAATTTATTCCCTCCCTTCTCTCCTCCTTTTCCACAACATTTGAACAGCAGCTCTATATCTAATGTAAAAAACAGACACCACCTTTTATGCCACTTGGGAATCACTTGTTTGTGTTTATTATAAATTCTTGTTAGGCAGACATATTTGGAATGTGTTATTTAGACTTATTTCCTATGACAAATAAGTATGAAATGGCTATTATTTGAGATGTCCCTATGACATTTCAAAAGAGGAGCAACTCAATCCAAAATACTAGTTCCTTTATGGATATTGGTCTTCATTGGCTGCCTAATCCATGCACCCTTCCCCTGCTTTTCTTTCTTTTTTTTTGTAAGATTTTATTTATTTATTTTAAGTAAACTCTACACCCACCGTGGAGTTTGAACTCACAACCCTGAGTTTAGGAGTCACATGCTTTACCGACTGAGCCAAAAAGTTTCCTGATTTTCTCTTAGAAAACTACCTCATCCCTATTGTCTGTGGTCATGGTAGAAGGGCAGTTGCTTGTCTTTGGAGGCAGGAGGACCCAGGTCCTTTTTCTGGTAGACCCAAAGGTTGGATGTGTGACAACCTCAGCCAACCAAGTTCTCTCTCCTGGAACTATGAATCTTGAGTGAGTGATGCAAGAATGAAGAAAATACTGTAGAGATGATTTTGTTTCAGTGGCTTCAAAAGAGAAGAGGTGTGCTGACTAGACTAGGCATCTCTCACCATGCAGTGGTTGCTGTCCTTCCTACTTCCGGGTCCTCTCAAGCTCCCCTTGCTCCTCTCCCTGGGATCATGACCTGAGCCAAAGGCAGATGCTTACCTGAGGTGCCCAAACTCTCTCTCTCTTTTTTTTTTAAGATTTTATTTATTTATTTGACAGAGAGAGATAGCGAGAGAGGGAACACAAGCAGGGGGAGTGGGAGAGGGAGAAGCAGGCTTCCCGCGGAGCAGGGAGCCCGATGTGGGGCTCGATCCCAGGACCCTGGGACCATGACCTGAGCCGAAGGCAGACGCTCAACAACTGAGCCACCCAGGTGCCCCCCAAACTCTCTTTTGTTTAAAATAACAGCAGCAGTTTCTATTGACCACAATTAAGGAAATCGATAGAATACCGAGAGATAGAAGTGAATATTCAAAACATAATTTGTAAACTATTTCTGATTTCAATGGAAATACGTGTGAGAGAAAAATTTGATAGGGTGTTTCTCTACTATATAAAGAAATAGACCTCACAACTTGCAAAAAAACATTTTTAGACTTTTCCCTTTTAAATACTTTCAGCATGTTTTGGAAAAATGATAGCCAGTTTTTAAAAGAAAAAGGTGCAGTTATTGATGTGAGAGACTGTCCCTCCACTTTAGGACAGAGTTAGAAGGATATTAATAGATAAAACCCGGGGTTTTAAACTTGGCATATTGTGAAACCTGAAACATTTAAAAATTTTGGTAGGTTAGGGGCACCTGGGTGGCTGTCAGTTAAACATCCGACTCTTGTTCCCTTTAGGTCATGATCCATGGTCATGAGATTGAGCCCCACCACAGACTCCTCACTCAACAGGAAGTCAGCTTGAGATTCTCTCTCCCTCTCCTTCTGCCCCTGCCCCTGCTTGCATGCACGTGCATGCTCTTGTTCTCTCTCTCTCTCTCTCTCTCTCAAATAAAAAAATAAATCTTTAAAAAAAAAATTTGTTTTTGCTAGGTTAGGGAGAGCTCTGGATAAAAGACCAAATGATCAGAGTAATGACAGTGAAGTAAGTGGATGCAACAGAGGACATGTCATCAGTGGTCCCAATTAATACTTCTGTTGACAGGCAGCTGAGTCATGACATGCAGTGAGTGAAGAACTGTGAATGAACAGAGAGAAACCCATGGATGAAAGATCACATAAGAAATCAAAATGGTACACTCATAGACAAAGTCGGATACTGACTCTATTTGGTTAATATCAGTAATACACTTCACTGTGTATCACTAATTTTATTGGGAATTTACCTTTGGTATATGTTTCTATTATGTTAAATTTTCTTAATATTATAGAAAAAACCCTCAAGGATTGTGAGTTCTAGGAGCGCCTGTGTGGCTCAGTCGGTTAAGCATCTGCCTTCAGCTCAGGTCATGATTCCAGGATCCTGGGATCGAGTCCCACATCGAGCTCCCTGCTCGGCGGGGAGTCTACTTCTCCCTCTTCCTCTGCCTGACACTCCCCCTGCTTGTGCTCGCTCTCTCTCTGTCAAATCTTTTAAAAAAAAAAATTGTGAATTCTGCGATATGGTAATTTACCATACTATGGGCAACACAGGGCTTGGACTGAATGGGATCCATGTGTGATGTGTGTGTGTGAGAGACAAGCATAAGTATACAGAAGAACAAGGGGGTGGGGGGAATGGATGGAAATTCAAGCTTGTATTGCCTGAACCAAGCTTCATGCTGGAAAGAAATGAAAGCCAACATAAAGATTGCAAACACTTAAGGAGTATTGGGAAAGAAAAACATAACAGGATTTTTATAAGAGCTCGGGGAGACATACATGTTAAAGAGAAAGAAGAGCCAGCAAAATATAAAAATATAAAATATCCTTCGTCACTGAAGGAGCAAGAGAACTAAAAGAATACATTATAATTGCAGTAAAGAGAGATTCAGGAAAAGGCTGCACACATGTCAAGGAAATTGCTGAGAAAGAAAAGGCCCTCAAATCGAGTCATACATAAACATATAATGACATTGTTAACTTTTTCCTGATTTTTAATTAAAAGACATTCATCGTTCAATTTGATGAAATTCTGAAAAGCATTTGGAAGATACCAAGGATCTATTGATGACAGTTCACCACAACAGAACTATTTCTGGAGAACATGCTGAAAAGACGCGTGTCAATTTTAGTGGCAAGAGTTACAGAGCCAGGGACGTGGAGACCTGTTACCATCCAAAGGTGTGGGCTTGACCAGCATGAAAGAAACAAAAAGAGCTGAGTCCAAAGTTAATCCTAGGGGCAGTTCTATATAACTGTGATTTGTTTCGTTATTGTACACTGTACATGGCAAGAAAAGCACTTTGGAGTCAGAGAAGCTTGGGTTCAGGGTGCCTGGGTGGCTCAATTGGTTAAGTGTCTGCCTTGGGCTCAAATCATGATCCGAGAGTCCTGGGATCGAGACCCACATCAGGCTCCTTGCTCAGCAGGGAGCCTGCTTCTCCCTCTGCCCCCTGCTCGTGCTCTCTCTCGCTATCTCTCTCTCTCTCAAATAACTAAGTAAAACCTTAAAAAAAAAAAAAAAAAAGAATAAGCTTGTGTTAAAATCTGAGCTCCGTTCAGGTCTTTCAGCTGCAGACAGCTTTAGTACTCTCATCTGTAAAAGGTGTGTTTGATAGTGTATATATAGGGCTGATAAAGTGTTTAATACTGGAGTTATTTTTTAATACCTGTACCGATGTAGTAAGAGTTTAGAAGTTCCAGCTTGCTGTCTTCCTCCTTTCCTTGCCCCTACCACCATACTACCACCAGAAAACAAACAAATAAGGCAGAGCCTTCCCATGGATACTCAAATTGAAATCTGAAAATCCTGTTTTAGATGAATCCATCTGGCTAAAGACTGTGTACTATTTTAAAAACTTAAAAATACTGAAAGATAACACATTCGGTCTGTCAGTTGCTTCTACCTCAGCGGACATATGTATGAAATTCTTGGCCGAGAGTGTCTTTTAATGGAGCCAGAAGGTCCATGAAAGTCCCAAACCCATTTGCAGTGCTGAAAGAGATGCATCATCCTGCGAAGGAAAAGGGGAACCTGGGGGCACGGACAGCTTTGATCTCCTTTATGGTTATTTCCTAGGGACTAACTCAGATTGGGAAATATTATTTGGGGTGGGGGAGATATCCATTTGATATTCAACAGTTATGACTTTCTAGAGTGCCATGAGGGTAAAATATAAAAGCCTTTATTAATATTCAAGCATTTGTAATACATTTTTGTTTATACATCACCTTTATTCCCAGAGCTCTTGGGACTTTGCAGACACATTACAACTCAGACTCAATTTATCTTCATGAGTGTGTCACTAAAGTGTGTAAGGAGGCGGTATAATTCTATTATCTCCAGATTTCAGATACAGAAAAAAAAAAAGCAGAGACAGATAAAGTAATTTATCTATGGCCTCACTACACGTAAGTAGTTGAGCAGGAAATAGAACCAGTCATGTAATAGATACCTCTCCTGTCAGATAAGGACACCAGCGTCCCATCCCAGCTGGGACCTGACTTTTTCTGAATCCTTAGTACCAGTGGGTGAAAGGATGAGAAGATGGGATCCTACTCAAGGAAATAAAAATAAATAGTTCAGTCTCCAACACATCATTGCAGATATAATTGTTATGGATTTGGTCGCTGTAAGTAAGGCAGGAGTTGAGGCTAAAGTTCAGAGTAGCTTTCTGTCCATTAGATGAGCATTTGTGTATCCTATAAAGACTGGGAGGCCCCTCCTTTGCTAACCTTCCCACCAAACCCTTCTCTTTTTTTAAATTTTTTAAATTATTTTTTTTAACTCTAATATAGTTAACACACAGTATTAACAATATAGTGATTCAACAATTCTCTACATTACTCAGTGTTCATCATGAGAAGTGTACTCTTTAATCCCCATCATCTAATTCACCCACTCTCCCCCATGACCTCTCTGGTAACCATCACTTTGTTCTCTATAGGTAGAAGAATGTTTCTCGGTTTGTCCCACCAAACCCTTCTTTAACTGGCTCGTCCCAAGTGTTGTTAAGCAAGTCCCTTTGCAACTCCGGCACAGCTGAACGGGTCCTGAATCTTCACCTAACATCTTCACCCACCAAACCAGAATCACACTGCAGCCACTCTTTAAGGTAAGAATTAGAACATACAGACCTCTGGCACTGAGCCGGTTCTGAGGCAAGACTTTTACTTTTGCTTTTCCAGCAGTTATTTTCATTTCAGAGGTCACTGTTCAGAAGAAAACAAAGGAAAACCTAGCACGAATATTTTCATGTAAGGATAATAAACAAGCACTCATTCATTATTTTTGTTTATAAAAGTCTACTTCCTTTATTTCTTGAGAAAAATGAAGTAAGATGGTAGAAAAATTATTAAAATGGAATGTTTAAGATTAAATGGGTAAGATAACTTATTTGGCTTAAAGGTATTGAAAGATGTTGTAAAGCCTCGAATCAAAGTCTTTCTTAATTGCTTGTGATTGTGACCAGCTTGAATTGAGGTAAGAAAAACTGCATTCAAAAATCTGTGAGTGGCTTAAATACAATCTCTTCCCTCTGGCACTTAAAGCAAACCAAAATAAAGTCCCCATCTATTTTTTTTTTCCAGTTTCATGGAGAAATAATAGACATATATCACTGTATAAGTTGAAGGTATACAGTATGATGGTTTGATTTACATCTATTGTGAAATCATTACTGCTGTAAGTTTAGTTAATATCCATCATCTTGTATAGATACAATAAAAAGAAAAGAAATATCCACTGCACTCAACCTATTCATTCTGCTCCACTCGCCCAACCCCAGCAACCACTGATGTTTTTACTCTTAACATAGTTTTCCCTTTTCCAGAATGTCATATAGTTGGAATCATACACTATGTAGGCTTTTCAGATTGGCTTCTTTCCCTTAGTAATATGTATTTAAGATTCTTCCATGTCTTTTTGTGGCTTGTTAACTATTTTCTTTTTAGCGCCAAATAATATTCCATTGTCTGGATGTACCACAGTTTATTTACCCATTTATCTACTGAAAGACATCTTAGTTGCTTCCAAGTTTCGCCGATTCTGAATAAAGCTGCTATAAACATCCATGTGCAGGTTTTTGTGGGGACGTAAGTTTCCCACTTCATTAGGTAATAGTAAGGAGCATGACTGCTAGATCGTGGTAAGAGCATGTTTAGTTTTGTAAGAAACCACCAAAGTGTCTGGTGGTTCTTTGGTGATTCCCACCAGCAATGAATGAGAGCTCCTTAGTTCCACATCCTCTCAAGTATTTGGTGTTGTGTGCTTATTCTAATAGATGTGTCATGGTATCTCACTGATTTAATTTGCATTTCCCTAATGATACAGGATATGGAGCATCTTTTCATATGCTCATTTGCCATTTGCATATCTTTTTTGATGAGGTCTTTTTTCAGGCATTTTGCCCATTTTTTTTTTAATCTGGTTGTTTTCTTACTGTTGAGTTTCAAGAGTTCTTTCTGTATTTTGGATAACAGTCCTTTATCAGATGTGTCTTTTGCAAGTATTTTCTCCCAGTTTGTAGTTTATCTTCTCATTTTCTGAACAGTATCTTTTACAGAGCAGAAGTTTTTAATTTTAATAAAATCTAGCTTATCAATTATTTCTTTAATAGATCATGCCTCTGGTCTTGCATCTAAAATGTCATGACCTCTCCAAGATCAGCCAGGTGTTCTCCTATGTTTTCTTGTAGGAGTTTTATAGTTTTGTGTTTTACATTTAAGTCTACAATCCATTTTGAGTTAATTTTTTGAAAACTATAAGATCTGTGTCTAGGGGCACCTTGGTGGCTCAGTCAGTTAAGCGTCCTACTCTTGGTTTCGGTTTAGGTCGTGATCTCAGGGTCATAAGCCCTGCCTCAGGCTCCACTCTGGCCACTGAGCCTGATCAACTGTCTCTCCTGCTCCCCCTGCCACCTCCTTAAAAAAAAAAAAAAAAAGTGTGTTCCTTACATGTTTTGGGATTCTCTAATTCTTTGTTATTGGTTTTTAGTTTAATTTTATTGTGGCCCAAGAGTAGCATTGTGTGATTTCTGTTCTTTAAAATTTGTTGAGGTGTGTTTTATGGCTCAGAATGTGGTCTATCTTGGAGAATATTACACGTGAGCTTGAGAAGAATGTGTATTCTGCTGTTGTTGGCTGAAGTAGTCTATAGATACTAATCTAGTTAATTGATGATCCTTATGTTTTTACAGCCTCCTTTTTCTCTATTTCCCTAAATGGACTTCACAATATAACTAAATGGTATAATTTTGTCTCCCAAAATATGTTTCACATTTTCTCCTATCTATGCTTTATTCGCTGTTCCACCTCATTTAATAATAATAAAAGATTCAATTCACTAGGAAGGTATAACAATTCTAAATTTAAATATATCTAATAGCCTTGTTTCAAAATATGTAGATCAAAACTTTAACAGAGCTACAAGGATAAATATTCAAATCCACAATAAAAAAGAGATTTTTAACACAATTCTCATTAGCTGATAGAATAGGGAGATAAGACATCTGTAGGGATATAGAAGATTTGAATAACATGATAACAAATCTGACTTTTCCAATACACACAGAATATCTACAAAGATTGGCATCTCAAGAAGATGACTGAGGATAGAAAATTAAATCAAAAAACAAAATAAAGGAAATATTTAAGAGCAGGAATTCAGGTATCTGTCACATATTTTTGTATGTATGTTGTTGTTTTGTTTTGTTTTATTTTTAACAACCTTTTAAAAAATGTAAAAATCATTCTTAGATCACCAGCCCAAACAAAAACAGGCCATGGGCCAGATTTGGCCTAAGAGCTGTGTTTTGCTGACTTCTGCTTTAGATCATATGGACATTGAAATGATCATAAGGGGAAATTATGAAAAACTTTATACCAATAAACTTAAAATTTTAAATGACATAGATAAAAACCCAAATTACCAAAGCTAACACAAGAATAGAAAATCTAGATTGTTTTACAACTATTAAAGTAACTGGATCCTTAACTTAATTCTTTCCCACAGAGAAAAAAGACAGGCAGAGATGGCTTTCGTGGTGACTTCTACCAAACATTTAAACAGACTTTTCTAGAGAACAGTAAACATGAGATTATTTATTTTCCATCATTTTTGAGGGAGCTTCATAGCCTTGATATCAAAACATGACCAAAACATTATGAGAAAGAAAAGTTTCAAGGCAATATATCACCTAGAACACAGACTGGAAAATCCTAAATAAAATATTAACAAATCAAATTTACCAAAATATAAAAATTTGAGTTTATTCCAAGAATGCAAGATTGATTGAACATTCAAAGCCAATCATGTAATTTATTACATTAATAGAAGAAAAGAGAAAAATCACATGACCATCTTAATAAACAGAGAAAATATTGTGATAAAATTCACCATCTATTCATCATAAAAATTCTCAGCAAACTAGGAAAAAAGGAAATTTCTTTATTTCAAAAAAAGTATCAACTGGAAACGTATGGCAAGCATTAAGCTTAGTGGTGAAATGGTGAAAGCTTTCCTACTGAGACCTGGAACAAGGCAAGTATGTCTGCGATCACCACTCTCATTCAACACTGAATGGAAGGTCCCAGCCAGTACAGAAAGGTAACACAGCTAATACAGAAAAAAGAACAACAACAAAAAAGAGAGAGAGAGGGAGGGAGAGAGAAAGGAAAAGATTGAGGAAAGGGGAAAAGGAAGAAACAAGAAATAAATCTTTCAATATTCACAGATGATACATGTATGTGTTCGGAGGAAATCCAAAAAAGGAATGTAAATTGGTATAGTTAATGTGGAAAACAATATGGAGGTTTCTCAAAAAATTAAAAAATAGAACTATCATATGATCTAGCAAAGTCCACTTCTGGGTATATATCTGAAGGAAATGAAATCACTGTCTCAAGCAGATATCTACACCCCTACATTCATTGCAGCATTATTTATAATAGCCAAGACATGGGAGTAACCTAAGTATCCACTAAAGGATAAATGAATAAAGTAAATGAGATATATATGTATATTGTGATATATATGTATATGAACATATATATAAACTATTATCCAGCCATAAAAAGAGAGGAAATCCTGCCATTTGTAACAATGTGTATGAACCTGAAGGCATTATGCTAAGTGAATTAAGTCAGAGAAAGACAAATACTATGTGATCTCACTTATATATGGAATCTAAAAATCCAAACTCAGTGTGCCTGGGTGGATCAGTCGGTTAAGCATCTGCCTTTGGCTCAGGTCATGATCCCAGTGTCCTGGGATTGATCCCTACACCAGGTCAGGCTCCCTGCTCAGTGGGGAGCCTGCTTCTCCCTCTCCCTCTGCAGCTCCCCCTCCTTGGGCACGTGCTCACTCTCTCTCTCTCTGTCAAATAAATAAAATATTTTTTTTTTTAAAAAAAGAGTAAATTGGATAGGGGTACCTGGGTGACTCAGTTGGTTAAGTGTCCAACTCTTGATTTTGGCTCAGGTCATGATCTCAAGGTCATGGGATGGAGCCCCATGTTGGGCTCCACACTGGGTGTGGAGCCTGCTTAAGATTCTCTCTCTCCCTCTCCTTCTTCCTTTCCCCCCCAGCACATGTGCTCTCTTTCTCTCAAAAAAAAAGACTAAATTGGATAAATAAATTGTAGGTATATTTATACAATGGAAGATTATAAAAGAGGAAAATGAACAAACTATAGGTACAATCAAATCCTGGATAAATTTCACAAATATGTTGAGCAAAAGAAGCCAGTCATGAAAGTATTCATACTGTATAACCCCATTTGCTATAAAATTCAAAACAGTAAACTATGGAGTTTGGAGATACATTGAAACTATAAAGTAAGCAAGGAAGTAATTATATAATAGCCAGGGGGAGATGGAGGAGCTATGAGAGGGGCTTTGGAAGTACTGCCGAGATTTTATTTCTTGATATGGGTGGTGGTTACATTACGGTTTGCTTTAGGATAAATTCTTAGGCCCACATCTTTATTTTATACTTTTTGTATATGTTTTATTATTTTTTTCAAATTGTATCTCTTGAAATTTAATTAATTTAGTAATAATAGGGATTTTAGTAGTTCTTTTTGTTTTTAATTGAGATAAATTGACATATAACATTGTATTAATTTTAGGTGCGTACAACATAATGTTTTGATATACGTATATGTTGTGAGATGAATACAACAACAAGATTAGTTACCATCCATTACCTCACATAGTTACAAATTTTTTTCTTGTGATGAAAACCTTTAAGATCTATTCTCTTAGCAACTTTTTTTTTAAAGTAATCTCTACACCCAATGTGGGGCTTGAACTCACAATCTCAAAATCAAGAGTCACCTACTCTACTGACTGAGCCAGCAATGTTTAAATATACAATACAGTATTATTAACTATAGTCATCATACTGTTCATTACATTCCATGACTTGCTTATCTTATCACTACAAGTTTGTATCGTTTGACCCTCATCACCCATTTTGCCTACCCCCCCCACACACATACCAACCCCTACTCTGGCAATCACCAACCTGTTTTCTGAATCTATGAGTTGAGTTTTTGTTGTTTTTTTTTTTTTAGGTTCCACATATAAGTGAGATTATACGGTTTTTGTCTCTCTGTGTCTGACTTAATTTCATTTAGCCTAATGCCTTCAGGATCCATCCACGCTGTTGCAAATGGAAAGATTTCCTTGCATATGCTTTAAATTCCAAAACGGAAAAGCTTAAAGAAACCTTCCAGCAGTTGGTGGTGTCCAGTGACACTGACATTGCAGCAGCCAGTGGCCTGTTAAATTCAGCCATGGTCTTTGTAGTGTGCCTGGAATAATCTTCTATCAAAGCCCACACAGCAACCCTCACCGAAGCTATCGTCTCGCTGATTTAAATGAAAGACTTAAGAATTTCCCTTTTATGAAAGGTACCTTGTAAAGATTGCCAGGAGAGAAGGAACAGCAGGTAGTTTTAATCAAACTCTCCTTGTAGAAAAAAAATTCTCTCCTGCTGCATCATCTGTGGACGTTGCAGGACCTCTGCCTTCTGCAGGAGAACTGTCCGTGTGGGCACACACACTTCAAACTGATGAGAGAGCCAGCAGAAAAGATCCTCACCCCTGTGGCTGCCATCACAGGAGGGAGCGATGGAGCTAAGTGAATTATCTCCTTGGAGCAGCCTACTGTCCTCCATAGGCATTGAATGTATTGGCTTTGACAACCCTTGCCTCCCTTGTCATTCCAATTAAGTTATTAAAATTAAAGTAGACGTGCTTAAAGCTCAAGTGTTTTGGTAGAAGTTCTTAAAAGGGTCAGAAATCTGTGCCCTAAATTCTTAACAAGATGTTTTCCCTCTTGTTTTTCCTTAAAGAGAAAAAACTCTAAAGGGTCACACCTATATTCTTGTAGATTCACTGCTTTCCTCAGTTTCCATTCCACCAGATTAAAGTTTAACCTTTTGATACTAAAAAAAAAAAAAAATCTCTATTTGATATGAAAAAATAAAAATTATATTTAAAAACCCTTGCCAGGGCGCCTGGGTGGCTCAGCCGTTGGGCGTCTGCCTTCGGCTCAGGTCATGGTCCCGGGGTCCTGGGATCGAGCCCCACATCGGGCTCCCTGCTCAGCAGGGAGTCTGCTTCTCCCTCTCCCACTCCCCCTCCTTGTGTTCCTGCTCTCGCTAACTCTCTCTCTGTCAAATAAATAAATAAAATCTTTAAAAAAAAATAAAATAAAATAAAATAAAAATAAAAACCCTTGCCAGTGGCCTTCACTCTCCCCCAACCAAACCTCAACTTTTCTTGACAAAAATCTCAAAACTAGTCCCTGCCTAGACATACCTGGAGCAGAAGAAATCAAATGGGAATTTTCATGTGCTCAGCACCATTGAGTTAAAAGTCACTTATGAAGAAAAGTGCTAAAGCATGCTAGAGTATACGGGCTCCTTGAATAAAGTTCAGTGGTCAAGGCTGAGGCAAAAAGGACGTATTTCTGGTGGCAGAGAATACAGAATAAAAAAAAAAAATCTCTTAATGAAGATATTTTTCAGACTAGAGCAACCTCCAGGGGGGGAAATGATTTGAAGTGACATCGTTTGAGACATTTAAATTATAGTGGATAAAATACTCAAACCCACCAGGAAGAAACACTCTTTGTAGAACTCACGGGAAAATTAGTGGGATTTATAATAGGCCTTTTCTGTGTGGAAGTAAGCCTAGGAGGCAGACCTGCTGTTGAATAAATGTTATTTTAAATGGAGTGTGGCTGTATTGTAACTCAGTCCCTTCTTCAGAGAAGAGCCTGAACGGGTAGGTTAGCCAAAAAAATTAAAAAGGTTTTCTTTTTTTTAAAATGGTAGATTTCTTCACAAAGCCTACCTAATTATGTGTGTTCCTCCTCAAGAACCACATGCTTCAATATTCATTTTCTTTTAACTACTTTTTTAAATGTTCTCTACTCCCAGGATTTCCGACTTCTTTCTCTAACAAATCAGCATGTAGCAGAGAAGAAAAGTTGTGAACTAACACACTTTTCGATTTCAAATGCTTAAATTTAATTCCACCTTTTCCAAGGAAAATGGATTTCATGGTCACCTCCATGCCAAGGCTTTCCCACCGCAGGGCTGACCCAGCGCAGCCCTCGTTAAGCAGGAAAAAGTTCTACAATAAGGAAATCATTTTGTTTGGAATCAGCCCTTATGAGTTAAGGGGAAAAAAAACAAACAACAACAAAAAAACGCAGCAAACTACCTCCTAGAGACCCTTCATTTAAAAGTACAATCGCCATATTCTGTCAGCCTATTGATTTTTCTTCATTGTTGAGATGAAGAATGTAAACAGAATTGCATATTTACTCGTTCCATTTTCTGATACCTTTGTTCCAAGAGCTCCATGCTTCTGTCCCCTGCGAATGAGAGGCTGCTATTTCCAGAGCTGGTCAATGGAGATGACTGGCGAATGACCAGACAAAATTCTGATTAATGCTTCATAATTAGGAGTCACCTCTACGCCAGGAGCTTTGTAGAAGCCCACAGTTTTGACCCCACTACCTTCTTTTTCCCTTGGTAATTGCTGAAGTTTGACAGGCACTGTGTTTGTTGCCTGTAACATATGGCTAATTGAATCCGAGTTGGGGAAAGAATGACCAGATTCCTAATTATGAGCCATGCCTCAGATCTGAAACCTGAATAAATAGGAAACAAGGAAAAGGTTGCTGACCCAGAAAGTAGCAGAATGCAACTATTTCCAGAAATGCCTAAATGTCCCTTCTTTACCGTTCGCTCTTTCTTTCAATCACAGAAGGCGTATAAAGATTAGACAGAGATTTGATTTTATCTCTGTAATTTTTGCAAGTCTGGACACTGGAACCGGATACTTAGTCTCTTGAAATTTCACATAATCTTACACTGGGACACTTTGCATTTCTAATAAGGCAAATGCCAGATTTTCATTTTGTACATTTTTCTCCATCTTCACCACTGCAGTAATGAAGATACATGTATATATTTTAAAATGTGTGCTTCAATTTTGGATGAATTTTTCTACAGCAGTTAATTTAATAGTAACATTCCTCCTTTGAATTGCCTCCCCTGCAGGAAGAGGGAAAGCAGTAAATGAAATGCACCAAAAATATTCACTCATCAGGTATTTTTGCTGAACATTTGAGTAACAGTGCAAGGCACAGCGCTAGGTGTCAAAAGAGTATACAGATGTTAAGACACTGTTTTTCAATTATCTTTTCAGTGTTTGTGAAGGTAAGCAAGATGAACAATAGAAGTATAAGGTGAGATAGGTTGCGGTATATACATAAGAAAATATTATTTGATTAATGCCTCTCACTAGACTATAAATGCTATGAATGAAACCCAGCACAGTGACACAAGTGGGTGTTCAGTAAACATTAATTGTAAATTAATCAAGGAGAGAATGAATACGATATGCAGTTATATGGGGTTTAGAGAGAAGTCACTTCTGATTGTGGGATTCTAGAGAGGCTTTTTTAAGGAAGCACATTTTTGTTTTAAGTCTTAAATGAATGGCTAAATTTATAGTGGGTATGATGGGGGTCACTCTTCTAAGATGGCTCAAGCATAGGCAGAAAAAAAAAGCAAGATACAGAATATATTTGGGTGGCACAATTGATCTAGTTTGTTTGAAAAAGTCCTATATAATACTTGATATTTTGCAACATTTCATAAATTTTATAAAGATACATGAAAAAGACTCATGTGAGATAGACCTCGAAAGGTATATTGGGCACAGATCTTGGATAACCAGGATTACAGGCTAATGATTATGACAAAAAGCAGTGATCCATCTATGTCCATGGGCTAATTAAAATCTCAGCCATTTATTCATGACAGGAAATGTTCTCTTCTCTGAAATCTCTCAAGAACTCGTGCACTGGCATTAACATACTACAGTGGAAAATAAAAAGTGTGATTTTCCCTGGAATTCATTTTCAGGAACAACCAGGTTATAGATAGTGATTATCTACAACCTGGAAGGTTACTGAGAATACACATACATGTTAAAAACTTCAATCCCTCTACCTTTTTCTTTTGGGCAGCTTGCCAGCTATAACTAAAAATAATTCATAAATTTAATTTAAGGACTGATATCAATGGTGTCTTTATCTGTTAACAATCATTTTTGTAAGACACTAAATATCTCATGTACAGTCATAGTAGTGCTGAGAATGCAAGCAGTTTCTTCGGAATGGGGTGGCAAAGACTACCAATCATTTATACCAACAGCTGTTCTTCAGTATATTAACATCTTAAACCCCATTATTTTTGCACAGGAAACAGGGCCAACTGGAGACTTCCAAGGATAAAGTGTACATTTTCATCTCTATTTGCTAGTATAATTATGTGATTTAAAATTTGAGGAATAATAAAAAGTAATATATAAAACATCTTAGGTTAGACTGTTGCTAAGGAAATATTCACCCCTCTCCTTTCCAGGGGAGGAACATACTTCCACACCCATTGATGTTGGATTTGGCCATGTGATTTGCTTTGACCAATGACATGGTCATACATGACATGCACAAAAGCTTGAAGCGTGCCTGTGAGTTTGGGCTTACCCTCTTGCGCTCCTTCCAGCTGTCATGAGAAGAACTTTCAGTGTGTAGCCATTACCCCTTTGACCCAGGCTCTAAAATGAATACTTCTGGAAGAGCCCTGAGCCCAGCCCTCAGCCAGAGCTTGGAGCCACTGAACTCCAGCTGACACACAAATGTGTGAACAAGAAATAAATGCTTGTTGTTTTATGCCACTAGAGTTTGTGATTGTCATCCACCATTAGTTGACTAATGCCATCTTCTGCAGACTCTGTTCAAATTTGTCAAGATTTTATGCATCGAGAATTGCAGACTGTGGTTTTTAACCACCCCCAGATCAACCTGTTACTACCAGTAAAGTGACTTAAAGATATGAAGACTTAATTCGTATTTTCACTATAATATGCTCATGTAATTAAGGTCAGAATTTAGTTACATGGCAGGGCAATCCTTTCTACATCTATTGACTTTTACAACTGTGATAGCGTCAAATAGAACTCATAGACCCAGTTTGTCTGGAAATGTGGTGATAAAGTAACCAACTGCCTTTGCTGCGACCACCAGAGCTTTAGATTTCCTCTTGTATTTATGAACTTGGAAACAGGAGTCTGTCTCCTCACACCATTTATTCCTGATTTCCCTCATCCTTAGCAACTGACATGACAATCATTCTTGTTGAGAACATTAATACCTACTTTACCACAGGTAATGGCAATAAAAGAGGTGCAAATTATTGCAAGATAGGTAATCCTTCTCAAGAGAGCTTTTTTAGTTTTATTGTTCTGTCTGTAAAACTTTCCAGCCACTGGAATCTGATGTTGTCTTTCTTCTCTTTGGAGGCTATTTGCTCAGCTATATTATGTCCTCTCCTGATCTTCCTAAACAAAGTTCTTCTTTATTTCTTCAGCTCTCCTAGTTTTCCCCTCTACCATCACTGCATGTATGTGAAAGTATTTTTCCTCTGGGGTCCTGATTTACCAACAGTGACTCCAGACACATGGTTGTGGACCCACAGGGCTAACAGTTTTCCATCGGCCCCTCTGTGAGCTCACATGTTGTGACCTGTGTGCTCAGCTTCTCATCACCCACACGACAGATTGGTTAGTGACTATCTACTCTTCTCATTTCCTCCTTCCAAAACTTCATTTCACCAAGCTCCTTCCCTTTCCTATAATAAGTCTCTTGTTCCAATACTACTTATAATGGCTGTGATTTCCTCACTGAACTTACTTGTTTTTATGGCATTTTCTCCCTTATCTTGTCCCATTCCCCTGCCACAACCCCACTGCTCACTCCTGCCAATCAAACAGATAGGCCTTCCGGAGCTCCTATGCATGTGAAAGCATATAACAGCAAAGAGAGGGTCTTCTTGGATTTTGTGCTTCAGCAGGCTATGCCCACAGGTCCTTAAGTGCCATAATGAATCTACAGGACTGTTGTGGCATATTTAAATTTTTGAGCTGCCAGGGTACAAGCTGCTACTGTAAACTTCATGTTGGAACCTAATTATTTAAAAAATGGAACCATGAGGTTTTTAGTGTTTTATTTGTTTGCTTGTTATTTATTTGTTTATTTAGACCTAAAGATGCCATGAAAGAATTGACACACTGGGAACATCATGAACCTAGAAAGGTGAAGAACCTCTGCAGACTAGTAAGAACTCGTGACATAGGAACACTTTAGAAAAAACATAGAGTAAGAACAAGGCTTTCCCCCCGCCCTCATAAAGCCCCTGACTATCACACAGGGAGATGGGGTAATCAGGACACAGAACTTTTTCCCTAGAACCAAGCTCCTTTGAGACGGCAAAACTCCCAGTAAGTCTTTGGGATCTTAGAGCAAAGGAGACTGGAGCCCAACTCTATGAATAGGCCCCTAAGAATTGGCAAGAGAACGTCCTAGCCTCACAGAGCTTTACAAATTCCAGCATGACATGGGAGCAGCAGTATGATTCTCAAGAGCCCTAGAATGGAGTGGATGTAGCAGAGAGTCCTGTCAGACCTAAAGACCTCATTCAGGCAGAAATGAAGAATGCATGCATGGTGAGCTATATGGACAGGATGGGGCAATGGGTGTCTTGAAGATGCATGTATGATCAAATGTCCAATTCAGCCCTGAGGGCTTAGACCCAAACAAGCTCTCTAGGGCTTAAATGCAACCCAAGGAGGGGGCGCTTGGGTGGCTCAGTCGGTTGGGCAGCTGCCTTCGGCTCAGGTCATGATCCCAGCATCCTGGGATCGAGTCCCACATCGGGCTCCTTGCTCGGCGGAGAGCCTGCTTCTCCCTCTCCCTCTGCCTGCCGCTCTGCTTGCTTGTGCTCTCACTCTCTCTCTGTCAGATAAATAAATAAAATCTTTAAAAAAAGTGCAACCCAAGGAGAACGGAAGTAGAGATAGAGGGAAACCAACCACATTAACCACAATTAAGTTTCTATCATGCTGGAGGAATGGGTATGCAAACAGAAATTAAATCAAGTTCTTGAAAAATGAAGGTCCATTTCTTACATACTTTGATCTATGGACTGAGATTTATAACACCTATATAGGCATATATAATGGAAATTATTTCACCACAATTTAGGAAGGTGCTGTTTTTAAGAGATTCTGCTTTCTTTTTTAAGAAAAACCTCCTGTCCAAACGCCAAGGAGAATTTTTTTTGATATCTGACGAAGAGAGATTGTGGCTCAAATCAAAATCCACTCAAAACCCATCATGCCCGCTATGACATATTTTATAAATATTAGAACTAAAAAGAGACACTAAGACTTTTTATCTAGTGGTTTTCAAACATTTTAAATTCAGAAACTATTTCCCAGATCAAATATTCCTAGTAGAGTATTATTAGATACCCCAAGAGATAAAAGTGGTATGACACTAGCAAAAGTTTAATATGAACTCAAATTTATAATATTTATTTAAGAAACAACCAATGAAAACAGTAAAGCTGTTCTGCAAATGCAAAGATGTTAAAAATTGGAGGTTATTGCTTTTAATTATGGTCTTATATCAGACACGTGATCTTAGACATGATGCTCAATTTATTTCTCTATTTTGTATTCTCCATTTCCATTGTTTGATTCACAAGATAAATGATTGAAATGGTAACAATTTTCTAATAGCTTATCTTGTTATCTCAGGTTATTATTCAATGTTCTAAGTATCTATTGCAATACAATAAACTACCTTAAAACTTAGTGGCTTAAAAAAAAATCACAACAATTCCTGGGGCACCAGGGTGGCTCAGTCATTTAAGTGTCTATCTCTTGATTTCGACTCAGGTCATGTTCTCAGGGTCGTGAGATCAAGCCCCATGTTGGGCTCCATACTAGGCGTAGAGCCTGCTTAAGATTTGCTCTCCCTCTCCCTCTGCCTCTACCCCTTCCCAAAAATAATCACAATAATTCCCTTAAGTCCAGAATTCAGGCAGAACATGGATGGTTGATTCTGCTCCCTGTGGCATTAACTGGAGTCATTCTTCAGTGGCACTCAGCTGATAGATGACCTTATGTGAAGTAAATTACTTCACTCACATGTGTGATTCTCTGGTGGGCACAGCTGGTAGGTAGGCTTAGCTGGGCCCTTCCCCCTCTCCATGCAGACTCAGGGTCTCTTTATGTGTTTCTCCAGCAGGGTAGTCAAGTTTCTTGCATGGTAGCTCAGGGATCCAAGAGTGAGCATTCCAAGAAGCCCGGGAAGAAGCTGCAAGTCTTCCTGTGACCTGGCTTCAGAATTTCAGAATCTCCTTTCCAATATATTCTGCTGATCACACAAGTCACTAAAACTTGCCCAAGTTCCAGGGTAGGGAGGAATGGACTCTACCTCTCACCGGGAAAATGGCATGTCCATACAAAGAGCTGAAAGATTTGATGCTGGGTCCTTTAGGAACAGCTACCACATTCAGGAAAACCAATCAAGACATTTGAAAGAAAAGTGAAGTTTCAATATTTAGTAAGTAATAATATCTACAAACATTTCTTAACGGACAAATGTTCAATGTGGAGAGAATGAATGAACAGGTTTTCAGGCTGTCATTGCTTGATGGAAAAATGATTTTCAAACATCTATTGTTACATTAGGACGTGTTTCAATGGTGTCTTTTTTAAAACCCCGGGCTTGAGGAACAATTTTGTCCAACATTTCTTTAAATTCTCAGAATAATCAGATTTATGTTATTTTGTATATTGAGTCTAAATTTTGTTTCCATTTCTTCATGGACACTTTAATCTGTAGCTATACTTCATCGGGAGCTTGCATTGTCAAAATAAGATGAGCTTGTTCATGTTCTATAACTCACTGCCTGTATCATTACAAATAATCCTGAAAATCCAGCAACTGAAAATGTAAGCTTTAATAAGACTGAGATTGGTATGGCACTATCTAGCACTGTGTGCAAAGATGATAGCATCTTCTTAAAAGCTAGTGCTTGCCTTATACAACATATGATGACCAAGCACATTTTGGCAACAACTTTTCTATGAGTCACCAATCCTTTGGTGCTCTTTTGCCCCTATCACAGCTCTTACACAGTCATTGAAGACATGCCCACATTAGTAGTATTTGAAAACTGATTTTAACTCTTATTGTTGCTTTCTGGTTCCTATGAATCATGTGTTTGACAGAGCATTACATCTTCTTCATATATGCACATCAGAACAAACCATAAATTCAGCAAAACTGAGATCCCCAGTATTTGCAATATCATCCATTGAACTGTAAAGAATTCATATCATCTATCGAGTTAATACATCAAGTTCAACGGATGTGTTCTTAAATCCTCTCTAGATTGTGTTATCAGAGAATGTTACCGAACTGCTCCCATATTTGTTACTGTGTTGTATGTTATTTGTTGCTCTATAACAAACCACTCCAAAGATTAGTGGCTTAAAATGACAATTTTTTTTATAATCATCTTTTCTACAATTCTATGAGTTAACTGGTCCATTCTTGTGCTAGTGTTGCCTGGTTCACTCCTGTAGTTGAGTTGATCAGGTGACTTCCCCGGGCCGGAAGGTCCAAGATGGTCTCACTCATGTCTTGGGTTTTGGTGCTGGCTATTAGCTAAGCTGTTCTTTCTGTGTTTTCTCACCATTCAGTAGCTAGCTAGGCTTCTTTTCATGGTGGCTAGAGCATTCCAAGAGGGAAAGACAAGAGATCCATGGCTTTGGAGGCCTCACCTCTGTACAGTGTAACTTCAGCAACATTGTATTAGTCTAGCCAAGTCACAAGGCAAGTTCAGATTCAAGGGATGGGAAAATAGATTGCATCTCTTGATGGGAGGAGCTATCCAGTAGTGAAAGAATCTGGAGTCCTTCTGTCTACATTCACAAAACTTCATTTTCAAATGGTGTTGTAACTTGTCATAGGACAGAGAAGTATCTTGCAAAATCTCATTACGTATCTCACATTGAAGATTTAAGCATTCTTATTACCACAAAGGTAAGTCTCAGTGAGAAATAATGGTTAAAAAAAAAAAAAAAATAGTGCTCCTAAGTTTTCATTTCTTTACTGATACCTTAACCTGTACCTATAATTTATTGGCACCCTGAACTGCCAAACAAATATAAACCCGTATCATAGTGACTTTGAAGAGGATTTTCTGCATATTGCTTTCATTTTGCATACTGCTGTCAGTTTGGTCGATAAAATCTGAAGATACATTTAGTACTTTATAATATGACTCGTTTTATTCTGAGTCTAATCAATACAGCACGTCTATCCTAAAATGTGGGCCTGATCAATATTATCATTTCCATCTGCACATTTGCTTTTTAAATGTCCTGCTTTTAATCAACAACCCATTTCTAGTTGCAAGATGAATTATTCCACCTTACCTAAAATATGTGTGTGTGTGTGTGTAAAGTTAAACACAAAGCACCCCAAACATGTAACAATTTTATCAAAAAGATCAAGTAACAAGGCTTCAAAGTGAAAAAGTAAGCATTTAAACAGACTGCCAAGTGCATTATTGAAAAGAGATGTAGAGGGGTGCCTGGGTGGCTCAGTCGGCTAAGTGGCTACCTTTGGCTCAGGTCATGATCTCAGGGTCCTGGTATCGAGCCCTGAGTTGGGTTCCCTACTCAGCGGGGGGTCTGCTTCTCCCTCTGCCCCTCCCCCTGCTTCTGCTCTCTCTCTCTTTCTCTCAAATAAATAAAATCTTTAAAAAAAAAAAAAAAGAAAGAAAAGAGACATAGAAAGTAGTCACTCTGGACGCTACCACTGGTGATTTCATGGTGAATGGAAACTGGCCAGGCACATGTGCGTATGGCTTGCTTGTCATTTCTTTGACAGCAGCCTCTGTATTCAGTTCTATCATCTCCTGAGAGTGGACCTGGGCCAAAATTTGTAGAATTTTCAAGAACTATATGCTTCTTAGTCAATGACACATTTGTAAGAGTCAAACATAAGGACAGGAAGTTTTATTCCAGGGTTAACACAAAAAAAAGAAGTGGATGTGACCGTGTCTGGGTGGTCTCAAATATGTTAAAGTTTGGGATTTAACACCCTGAGTGTGTACCAGTTGAATTTTTAATAGTCCACAAGTTCCTTTTGAAATTTGAATCAAATGTTATTAGAATGTCTGTAGCAGTATGAAAATCACTACTTTGGTCAAAACCTATGTTAAAATTAGACAACATAACAAAAGAAGCTAAGAATGTTGCTCAGGGGTTAAAGGAGCTGGGGCAAAACGCCAGGTCATGAAGCTCCCAGGTCATCATCTTACTAGACTTGGCTGTCCCTTAGCTCTGACTTTTATCTAACATTGGTTCTCCTGTCCTTTGACCTCAAATATCTAAAGAAGTTTGGAAAGAGAAGTTTTGTTAAGATCAAACATAACACTATAATTCACATCTCCCAGAACTAAAAACGACATTGAAAAATTACTCTTCCTATCAAGTTGTGTAGATGTATATAATGTAATATATCACAAGGAAGATTCATTACCATTAATATTCCCCTCAGGCCAAGACAAAGTAAATCCTCCTTTTAGCTTCCATTTGCTTTAAGTTCTTAAATTAAGTGAATCAGGGTGAAGAGTGCTTGCTAACATAAATTTTTAAAGTCTATTCTGATTTTAGGGCTCCAATTCTCACCAAACTATTTATTGATTTAATTCGTCTGATACAATCCAGGTGGATGTAATAAAGATCTACTCTGCCAACTTTTCAAAAAGGACAATCTTCTACTCCCTCAAAAATATAGAATTATTACCTTCCAGAGCACACCTCAAAAACCTTATGCCAAAAACTGAAGAAAAAAAATATCTAGTGTTGAGGAGATTTTAGGAAAGCACATACTGTAAATTTGTTTAATATTTCTAGAGGGCTAGTAAGCAATAAGTATTTTAAAAAGTCTTTAAAGTTGTGCAGTTCCTTTGAGCTATTTTACTTCAAGAAATTTAATGAAATAATCTCCCTGTATATATAAATTTCTCTATAAATATGTTAATCACAGTATGTTTTTTCATATCATCAAATTAGTAATTACCTAAATGTCCAAACGTACAAAACTGGTTAAATAAACTATATTGTGTCCACAAACAAGCCAGTAGTCAATAGTGACTAGGATCTTAGTAGTCGGATTGATACAAATCTGGGTTCAAGTGAGTCACATACTATCTGTGTGACAATGAGAAAGTTATTTAAAGTTTCTAAGCCTCAGCTTCCTCGTGTTAAAATGAGCTTGCTGAGTTACTGTGAGAATTAAATGAGTATTTAAACTGTATCTAGCTCTAGTACATAGTAAGTGCTTGGTAGATCTTAGCAACAAATATTGTTGATTTAGTTGAAGTGTTTGGGAGCCATTAAACATCATTGTATAAAAGAATTTTTAGGTGTACTGAGGCAAAGGGTTACAAAATAGTATGTATATCAGGATGTCACATTTGTGCATGCCTTCATTCTTGCATTGAGAAAAAAACACAACAGGAAGATCATCATTAAAATGTTAAAAATTACTACCTTCAAATAGGTAAATTCTGGGTGATTTTAATTTTTTTCTTTAATATATAGTCCAAACTTCCTACAATAAGCAGTTTTTACTTTATATGCAGAAAAAAACTCACGATTTTCAAATGCTTTCTAACAGCTTGCTACTCAAACAGAAGACTGGGTTTTCTCATTTCCATTTCTACGTGAAGGGAAAGCAGACCTCGGGCCGAGTAAGTCCCTTGTTGAATGGGGCTGCTCTCTACCACCCCAGAGAGATCTTCCAACCTTAGTGCAAAACAAGTTGCAGTTTGCATTACCTACAGACAGATTCTATAGACAGACAAGTAGTTGTGATACTCAGAAACCTGAAATTTTAATAATTTAATGAAAGTGGGATGAATAGTCAAATAATCTCCAGGGGCATGAGACAGGATTTTGCTCTGCTCTCCCTAGCCTTTTCTCTATTTTACTAACAAACACATGTTGCTTGTCTACTACCATGGTTAGAAGATGGGATGTTGGAGCTGGGAAAGAAACAAGATATGTATTTTTACCATCAAAGCGCTCATAATTTCAAAAAAAATAATATTTGTATTGCAACTTACAACTTACAAAGCACTTTGCACACATACCCCTGTTTAATTCTCATAGCAACACTGCAGGAGGTGGAATGGTATAATAGTGATGATCAGTTTTTGGTTTAAGACACAAAAGCGTAAGTAATTTAATCAATTACTGGTGAGCCAGGGACAGATTCTAGATCTCCTTATTCCAAGTCTGCTATTCTTTCCTCTAAACTACTATTGAATATACATTCACATATATACATAGTTAGGCATATGTGTGTGTGTGTGTGTGTGTGTTATGCACATCAGTATCTGATCTGTTTAGAACCTGCTCAAAGAACCCCCTCTATCTGGTTCACATATCAGAACATATAAATTTACTACTCTAAGTTGTTGAAGACATTGTCTTTTGACTCATTGTCTACTATGTCTAATACCATATAGGCTCTTGCTTTTTTTAGAATTTTAGAATTTAGTACTAGACAAAGCTTTACTTTCCTAGAGGAAACTATACATCTCCTCCTATTTAATAATAAGAATTATGGAATTAATCATACCTCCCTATTGACTGGGTTTCCCAAGAAACTCAAAGTCAAATTTGGACCCAGTGTATGGCTAGTAATAATAAGTGTCCACTAAATATTTGGCAGATGAAAGAAAGAATGAATCATTAAAAGAATGAGTGAAACAACTGTGTTGGCCCTTGTGATTTGCATATTTGTATTATTTTCTTTAGTCCTTCTATTTCTGTTTATATGTTACCATTCTTTTATTATATGTATTCTTATTATAATTAGCTTTAGATCCTCTGTAGAATGAACCGGGAAATAAATCAATAAACAAATATCTACTGCACATACTGAATATTAAGATCTTTATTCAAGACTTCTTTTTTTAATGAAGAATTATTTATTTATTTTACAGAGAGAGGGAGAGGGAACGCAAGTGGGGGTGGGGGGAGGGTCAGAGGGAGAGGGAGAGAGAATCTCAAGCAGACGCCCCGCTGAGCACAGAGCCTGAGGCGGGGCTCAGTCTCACGACCCCAAGATCATGACCTGAGCCAAAACCAAGAGTCTGATGCTCAACCAACAGAGCCAGCCAGGCACCCCTTTATTCAAAACTTCTAATGCAGAATTCAGCTCTTCCTAAAAATTGGATAGTCCCTGACAGCACCTAGATATCTACTCACAATGTTCCCATGAGGCAGTAAATCAGGATATAATTCGATGGGAAGAAAGAGGTGGCCCTGTCATCAGATGCAAAAGACACTAAAAGCTTACACACATTTTAAAGGCCCATTTACTCTGGCTCTTAGTCTCCCAAAGCAAAAATGTGGATTTGCCCTTCAACCCATCATAACCACATGTCTTGAGATGTCCTTGATGTCTTTCTCCCTTTTCTTTGTTTTCCTATATATAAACATTTTGACCTGATTTCACCTGTGTAAAAATTGTGTTTGGAAATATACAAGTGAAAATAAAAAATTACCCATCTAAGTCCCAGATCCTCCCAAGTACCAACCACCCACTTCACAATAACCTTCACTATGCAAGTATATATCTGATTCTGTGTGCCATGGCTTTGTGACATGGTCACTGTCTATAAGGAGTCTTGGTGTTTATAAAACTGATGTGGAAAATACAAAGATAAATATTTCCGTCTATTTAGGAAGCATAGAGACAAGGTATTTAGGGGAGGTGACAGAAAGACATCCTGGAGGAATAGACATCAGAGCTAATTTTGAAGACTGATAGAAGTTAGCCAGGTGGGGTTGAGGGACAGGGCAGGAGCAAAGGTGCAGATAGGAAATAGTACACTGTGTAGCAGGCACCTAACAGTATAGCTGTACAGATTTCTAAACTATTGAAAATGAGGGATGCCTGGGTGGCTCAGTTGGTTAAGCATCTGCCTTCAGCTCAGGTCATGATCCCAAGGTCCTGGGATCAAGTCCCACATCGGGTTCCTTGTTCAACGGGGAGCCTGCTTCTCCCTCTGCCTACTCTCTCTCTCTGACAAATAAATAAATAAAATCTTTAAAAATAATAATAAACTGTTGAAATTGCTAGTAGCTATTCCTTGAGCTCATGAGTCCATCTTGGATACTCTGGTTGCCCAAGGCTCAGTGATCCCCAGGTAGGGATCAAGTCACCAGTGGGCAAGGACCAATAGATGACGACATATTTAGATTTGTGTTTTACTTAGATAACTGGCTGCTCTGTGGAGGATTATTTAAGGAAATAAAACTAGAAACAAGGAGAGGGATTGGAAGTCTTCAGAATTTCAGATCAGAGAGGATGAGGCCTAGACTAAGTCAGTGATGGTAGACAGAGAGATATGCAAACAAATTCAAAAAAAGCTTAGAAATTAAAATCAGTAGAATTCAGTGAATGATGCCCCAGCCTTTGGTGTGGTTACTGTAAGACTGTCAGAGTCACCTGAGGGAAATCACATGTGAGGATATGGAGGTTAGTTTTAGACAGGTTGAGTTTGATGTGCCTCTGGGGCCTTCAGGTAGATGGCCATCAGGAATTACAGCTCTGAGGCTTGGAGGAGTCATGAGCAGGTATATCAGCAGAAAACAGTGTTGATATAACACAAAAGGAGGGGGGATTCTCTCCCAGTGAGAGAGAGAAGACTACTGGGTTTTGTGAAGCCACCAACATTCACTGGATGGGTAGAAAGACAGGAGTCCATGACGGAAGTGGAGACTGGTAGAGAAATGTAAGGAAAGGTGAGAGACAAAAAGTTTCAGGAAGAAAAATTTCATCATCAGGGTGAAACGCAGCAGAAGATCTAGTAAGATAAAGACAGAAAAGCGTCGTAGGTTTTTGTAGTTAAAAGGTCAGTGGTGACCTAGAAAAATAGCTTCAGAAAGTACAATGGTGGTTGCCAGGGCCTGGGGGGAGGGAGAAATGAGCAGCTGCTGTTCAGTGGGTATAGTTTCAGCCATGCAAGAAGAAAAAGTTCTAGAGAGCTGCTGAATAGCAATGCGCATATAGTTAACAGTACTGTACACTTGAACACTTAAGAGGGTAGGTTTCACTTTGTGTGTGGGTTTTTTCATGTTATATGTTTTTTATAATAAAAAGGAGAAAGTATTCATAAAATAGCTAACTAGTAAAACATAATAACAAATGTTTTTTAAAAATTGAAAAGAATGGGGCGCCTGGGTGGCTCAGTTGATTGAGCATCGGACTCTTGGTTTGGGCTTAGCAGGGTCTCCTGGGTTGTGGGATCGAACCCCACATTGAGCTCTGTGCTCAGCGGGAAGTCTGCTTGAGATTCTCTCACTCTACCCCTCCCCCTGCTCACGCATATGTGTGTGTGTCTGTCTGTCTGTGTCTGTGTGTGTATGTGTAAATCTTTAAAAACAAAATTTAAAAGAAAAATAGCTTCACTTACATTGTGATGATGTCAGCCAGATTGAAATGGACTAAAGGAAAGTGAAAAGGAATTGAAGATGGGGACAGCAAATGGAGAGGACTTTTTGGAGAAGGGTGCATGAGAAATGATGCTATGAGACTGGGTGGCAGGTGGAGGGTGGGAGGCTTAGCCATTCTTGAACTTGGCTATCAGCATTTTCTTATAGGGGAGATACTTCACTTTTTCATTCAATCCAAACCCAAGATATGCTAGCAACAATAGTTTCCCACTTGTCCTTAATGATGATAGGTGGAGCTTTTCAAATTGCTTTCAGTACATCCTTGAATTGCTCCACTCACTGTCCTAATGCACTCTGCCAACTTGATTGTCATCTACCACTTTTCACGTGCCCTACCCAAAGAGTTGATGCCTGGCCATCACGACCTAAATAGTTAAGGAGTGGTACATTCCAAGGTCTTCTTTCAGAGATGAAGTTTTCTGATCTGTCAAATGGTGCTAATGGCATTTCTAGATAGTTATACTGATAATAGTACAGTATTCTTTTAGCTACTTTATGAACACCAGTCTTTATTTGAAAGAAATAAAAACACCAGTCTTTATTTGAAAGAATCTTCTACGGTTTTGTTTTGTTTTTTATTTTTATAAAAACTTGTAAATTGTATAGTTTGTGAATTACATTCTTTGAAATTTATGGGTAGTTTTTCAGAATTACAGGGATATGGAATATGTCAATTATATCTCAATTTTAAAAATATATTTTTAAAAGTAATGTAGGTATGAGAAGACTAATTCTAAAGTGTGACCCATTTAATTCAGCAGTGCAAACAGAAATAGAAAAATCTTCCCTAAAATTTTCAGAATAAAAATTACTATAGGGTTTGTCTTACAAATCATTCATTTAATTAATTCAAATACTCATTCAAACCTTTTTTGAGTATCTCATGCTTGCCATAGGTATGTACAATGTTATATAGGAGTACAGGGGAATTAGCTACCTAACTTTGCCCAGGAATGTCACAGAAGGCATTGGAGATGGTTGTGCTTGATCTGAGATTTGAAGGGAAAATGGGAGTTTGGTGAAGGGCATTTAATGAGGAGACAGCTTTATGCAAGATGAATCAGAATGAATAAGCCAAAAGTGCGGGAAGTAGGTAACACGATTATAAGACTATTGCAGTCACTAGTTCAGGGGAGATAGGACTACTCTACTTTGTGATAAGTCCTGTGCCAGGAGCTGAACAGGTTAAAATAGTGTAGTCTCTGACCTTAAGAAGCTCGTGTTCTAGAAAAATTTTTAAAAAGGCTTGTAAATGCTTCATTAAGAGGCCACACGAAAGAGAAAAAATGGGGACAAGTAGGTATGGTGGGAAAAACAAACTTCTCCTTTGATTGTGTTGTTATGAGTTGAATTATCCCCCCCTAATTCATATGTTGAAGTCCTAACTCCCAGAACCTCAGCATGTGACCTTATTTGGAAATAAGGCCATTGCAGACATTATTAGTTAAGTTAAAATAAGGTCACACTGGAGTAGGGTGGGCTCCTAATTCAATACGACTGGTGTCCTTATAAAGAAAAGGGAAATTTGGAGGCAGACACACATACACAAGGAGAACATCATGTGAAGATGAAAGCAGAGATTGGGGTGATGTTTCTATAAGCCAGGGAACATCAAAGATGACCAGCAAACCACTAGAAGGGGAGAGGCATGAAACAGATTCTTCCTCACGGACTTCAGAAGGAACAAACCCTGTAACAACTTGATTTCAAATTCCTACCCCCCCAAAACTAAGACAATACATTTGTGTTGCTTAAACCACCTAGTTCGTAGTACCTTGTTATGGCAGCCCTAGAAACTGATACACGTACCGTAGATGGCCTCATTCTGTCAAGTCAGCCCAAGAACACATAAAAGGTTCTACAAGGGCAACTAGAAGTCCATGAAGGGATCTCGAGGCAGAATATTCTACCAAATACCCTAAAGTTTAAGAAGGAACCAGTAGCATGTCATAACCAAATATTTTCCATCTTAGAGAGTTAACAGGTGGCAAATCAATAGAAACTCATTTTTCTAATATCTGTTTCAAAAAAAACCAAACCTATTCTTCCATTTCCTAGAACCATCTGCAAAATCTTTCATTTTAGTAACTCACTCGGCTTCTTTCTGCTATTCTTCTACTAATTATGAGCCATTTATTTTTCATCTGTAGATTCAG
Organism: Phoca vitulina; assembly: GCF_004348235.1. Lineage (NCBI taxonomy): Eukaryota > Metazoa > Chordata > Mammalia > Carnivora > Phocidae > Phoca > Phoca vitulina. Next base: position 7,406,893 of record NW_022589767.1, read on the forward strand.
CTCCACTACGAGCTCCAAAATTAAAGATATCCCTAGTCGGACAATATTTAATAATAGGTTAATCATCTAATCATCTTGGACAATGGTCAAGCATTGTTCTAATAAGTAGGCTCTCCTTTTTTTCTTTATGACCAACCCTAGTTTGGGGCCTGCCCTTAAACTCCAGCTCATGTTGAGCCTTCTTGGCAGCCCGTAAGTCTCCCTGACTAAGACTCTGTTTCATTACTTTCCTGAGGCTCCTTCTATAGCTACCACCTCCCCTGATGATCTCTGCCAACTTGGTGGATCTGGTCCTTCTCTGAATCCTTGCTTTCTCTGCTCTGGTCTGTCTAACCACTGACTAAGCTCTGACCTAATTTCTTTCTACTAAACAGTGAAGATTTTTTTCTAGGCTTAAAAATACAATTTACTCTTGATCAGTTGTCATACTGTCAGTATAAATTAAGTTATGCTATGATAACAACCCCGAATCTTGGCAACTTAAAACAACCAAGATTTTTTTTTTCTTGCTTTTGCTATGTGTCCATTAAGAGTCAGCTGAGGAGTGTGCTGCTCAATCTTCTGCTCCACTTTCTGCTTTCCTGATTCTGGGACCCAGGCTGACAAGTAGCTACCCTTGGGGATAGCCAAGAGTTGTGGTCAAGGGAAAGAACCCTAAGGAATTTGCTTTGATATATAAATGTTCCAGCCTAGAAGTGATTCACAGCACTTCTGTAAAATTCATTGCCTAGAAAGTTCAATATTTGATCTGCCAGGAAGGAGAAGAGAACTGGATACTGGTAAGTGGCCCCAAGGACTACTAAACTTGACTTTGGTTATCTAGCTTGCATGTTATCCAGGTCCCTTTTTTCTTGTTCACAGATATCTAAATAAAAATAACAACAGCTACATACTGTGTGCATGGTGCTAGCCTTGAGAGATACCCTGAGAATAAATATTCTGTAACCAAATAAAACCCATTGGGAAATATGTTTACCTCTTGGATATTCTTGGATATGTGTTTTAGCATATTAAAATCTCTGCAATACTTTAAAGAGAAAGACCCGTTTAATTTTACCTAATCTAGAGTTTCCTAATTTATTTAACTACAATTTTCAAAACATTATCTGTCTTAAGAAAACACTCAGGTCAATGTTATATTATCTCTTTTCATTTTATTACGGACGTATGGAGGGAGAAATAAGGTGTTATAATTGAGGGGTTTTTTTTCCTAATTATTCATTTTTTTAAAAATATCAGGGAAGAAGACTAAAAATGTTAGTTTTGGTCATCTATAAGGAATTTCAATAACATATCATTTATTTCCCACAGATAATTCAGACTTTGTAGTGACCATGGTTTTTGAAAAGTCAAAATGTTAAATTGTATAATGAATGAATTCCCACACCCAATCTTTAATTTAAATTGCCTGTAATTTTCTAAAAGTAGTTCTTTGTAAAAGCATTATTAATGGAGATGAAAATTTTTGATTAGTTCCAACTTGGAGAATTTGTTTCTTCCTTGCCTTTCCTTTATAGTCCTATTTTAATTCCAAAATCAACTTCAAAGGATAGCTTTTTAGAACATATTCTAAATTGACTGCATGTATTTTAACCATATGTTTTTCTATTATTAGGTATAATTATCGATTGTGAATTACTGTGACTTCGTTTTAGATAAAGGCTTACATCTGGATAGAAAAGTCTCCATTCAAATCAAATAAATCAAAATAAATAATCATCCAAATAATGATGAGCTTTAAAACCTCTACCATAATTTTTTTGCAAGTCAAAAAAAAAGCTCTCTTTTTAAATTACACAGTTGTGCAAAATCCCTTAGGCCATTCACTGTGGGGGAAAAAATCTAATTCAGCATTCATGTAAGATGAACACTGCTTTTATTGCCCTATTGTTTGCAGACTTTTTTCTTAAATATGATACCATACTTTTAAATCTCTTCTCTTTCTTAGCTTCTTTTCCATCTATTTAGAGAAGATTAGGTCACATTTCTTAGCAAATTACAAATTTTCAGTGTTAGAGATTTGTTTTTCCATATCCACTCTTCTATTTCAGAGTATTATTTTCCTCCAATATTTTATTCTTGTCTTCCCAGTAAACCTTCAGCCAGGGCATTTAATTTTATCTCACATAAAGGCACATTTCTATGACAGTAGCCTGTTCTCATTATTTTTTTAAAGAAGTGTATTTCCGGGGCGCCTGGGTGGCTCAGTCGTTAAGCATCTGCCTTCAGCTCAGGTCGTGATCCCAGGGTCCTGGGATCCAGCCCCGCATCGGGCTCCCTGCTCCGCGGGAAGCCTGCTTCTCCCTCTCCCACTCCCCCTGCTTGTGTTCCTTCTCTCGCTTTGTCTCTCTCTGTCAAATAAATAATAAAATCTTTAAAAAAAAAAAAAAAAAAAGAAGTGTATTTCCCACAAAATTCTTCCCTCCTCCCTGTCTACCTACCACCACCAACAACAAATACAACAAAAACAGCAACAATAAAAACCAGATCTTCCAGGCTGAAATGCCACTCGACTGCTTCCAGAAGTCTGAGCAGGTCCGGAGCAGAACGTAGCTCAGTGTTTACAAAAATAGTGAAGCTGATTGGCTGCTGATTTCGAACAGATCTAACCAGTGTTTCTGGAAAAATGAAACAGAGCTTCTGTAATTAGCAGAAGGCAGTTGTTACACCCTAAACTTCATGAGAAAGGTGAAGAACAGATCCCATTGATTTATTTCTTACTCTAGACAGGGCTCCTGTGGAATCCCTGCTGAATTCCAGATTATTGGACAAAATGAGATGTCTTTGAATTACAAAATAGCGCAACATGATGGGGCCAATCTGATACCTCTGAGAAGAGCTAGTACCACCGCCTTCTCTTCATTTCCATTGAATGTAGCAAATTAAAACACTGCATGCGGGGCCCAGCATTGCTACGACTTTCATCATGGGATTTAGTATGATGAAGTCCATTTGGTTCTTCATTTAAGGCCTTATGGTAATAATGGTGATTGTTTGGACATTCCACCTGTTGGATTCTTTTACTTCTTTTTTTTTTTTTTTTTTAATTTATTTTTTATTTATTTGACAGAGAGAGACACAGCGAGAGAGGGAACACAAGCAGGGGGAGTGGAGAGGGAGAAGCAGGCTTCCCGAAGAGCAGGGAGCCCGATGCGGGGCTCGATCCCAGGACCCTGGGATCATGACCTGAGCCGAAGGCAGACGCTTAACGACTGAGCCACCCAGGCGCCCCTGGATTCTTTTACTTCTTGATTTGTTCAGAATCCAAACGGAGAAGGAAGGCTCTATTTGGTGAACCTTCACAAAGACCCCCAAATCTGATGAATTGACTGCTAACATTGAGAGATAAAACAAAAGAAGTGACATTAGGGGGGAGAAAATATATACACACAGGAGTACCTTTTGATGGGTCCAGACAGGTGGCTTAGGGCCTTAGACGTTAGCATTTGGGCAGGACATTTTGACCTCAGTGGTTTGTAGAGTTTATATTAGCCAAGCTGATTTAAGAGATGGGCAGAGAGTTTTGCCTGCTATAGCCTGAACGTGAAGTTTTGAAGTTTTAGTCATATGGAACGGTGACTGGAACTTATGGCAGCTTCGCCCAGAATGAGCGACTGAATAAGCGTCAGGGATTGGGGCGGGGGCTCTACTTAAGTGCAGCTTCTAGCAAACACCTCTTGGACCACTTGCACCACAGAGCAAAAGTACAAGTACCAGTGAGCCTTGCAAAGGAGTACAGGGCTCACCAATGTTAGGCTTGTGAGGAAACGTGCCAGACAGTCACAGGATGCAGACTGCGACAATTTGCTACATAGACACAGCTTTCCTTATTCAGGCCAAGAAAACTTCCACCCGAGGAGGAAGAGCCTCAGACCCCAGGCCTTTGAGACATTCAGCGGTGTAACAATTAAGATTCTAGAGAGAAGGTTTCTTGAAAGGGTGTCTTATTAACTACAGCAGGAATCAAGAGTTGGGAGTTCTGGCTTGCTTTCTTGCAATGATTTATTTGTCTTAATTCTTGGTTTATATTATCCATCTATAAAACTAAGGATGGGGAGCCTGGTGACACTCGCTCTCTCTCTCACACTCTCTCTCCCTCAAATAAATAAATTAAATCTTTTAAAAAATTAAAAAAAATTTTTTTAAACCTAAGGATAGTTAGTGTTATCTTCAAGAAAATTTGAACAATGGCAGGTTGAATATTTGTAAAGTACCTAAAATTCTAACCTGAGATATTCCAAGTATGAGAACTATACTTTTAGAAAAATGTTTGCAGCATACTATTTATATGTGCCCTTTTTATATATATATATAGAGAGAGATTTTACTTATTTATTTGAGAGCGAGAGAGCACAAGCAGGGGGGAGAGGTAGAGGGAGAGAGAGAAGCAGACTCCCCGCTGAGCAGGGAGCCCGATGTGGGACTCGACCCCAGGACCCTGGGATCATGACCTGAGCTGAAGACAGATGCTTAACCAACTGAGCCACCCAGGCACCTTATATGTGCCCTTTCTGTAAGTATCTCCTTCCTGTGTAGAATTGTTTGTTTGTTCCCAATTATATTATTGTTCCTTTTTGTCCTAGCTTTCCTTTCCTGGACTTCAGGTCATTTTTTAATGTCAGCTCAGAGAAGTACTGTACATACAGAAAAACCCATTGTTAGACAAAGTAAATGTAGCACAAAAGGATTTTTTACCACCATAGCATGTTTTCTTTTTAAAAGAAGGAAATTAAATGTAATGTAAATGCTACGACTTTTCATCAAATATCACTTTTTTTAAAAAAAGTAGTTTAGGATCTCAAGGGAATTCATTTAGTTTTACAGAATACTGCAGTTGGGGTATTCTTACACCATTATTTATCTATAGAGCTTCTCAATTAACAAGACAGCACAGTTTATATATTATACCAGTCAGCAAAGAAATACCTGTTGGCTCTCCCTCAATCACTGTTTCCTTCACTCTGTCAGACTGCCAAGTCACCAGGTGGTAGGCTGTCGCAGAAAAAACATGGTGACTACAGAAACTCTTCTAATGGCACCAATAGCCTCTAACCAACATATTTGCAGCTAATCATCCTAGAGATTCCCCCTGAGCCCATTGTGTCCTAAGTCTAGAATGTCACAGAGCTAACCTCACTTGTAGGAGAAGGAATCCACCTTGACATAATTCCATTACTTTTAGCCAAGATTAATTTTTACTTCCCAAATAAATCCAGAGTAGGCAGAAACCAATGGCCATCCAGAATCACCATACTAGAACTCATCTGAGCCTAGGCAGAAATATTCAGATCAAGCCTTCAAACATCGCCCCTTTAGTGATTCATCCAAATTGATTGTTGTAATAAAAAACAAGGTCACTTCTTGAGAAAAAGAAGTGGACTGGTGAAGTAACGTGCCTAAGTTAGAAGTCCGGTGGTGTGGCTCTTGAGCTCCTGCACTGGACTTCTGGAGTGCACAGCCCCTCTCTCAGGGCCCTGTTCCATCCCACCCCCCAACCCCCGCATTCCGGCAAGCAGCAGAGGGTCCAATTGCATCCCACTGATAACGAGACATTTCTTCTGTAGAACTGCGACTGGTGTCTCTGCTTCCTGACCCCAGATCTGGTCTGAGGATAGTCACCACATTCTAGGACTTGGAGTCATTGTTGTCCAGGAAAGTGTGTCCTATCTGGGAAGAAAGATATGGATTTCTGCACATACTTCCTTTGATCTCTTGTATGTGTCCCTCTGTTTTTAAGGCGAATGAGACTTCAACTTCTCAAGGGCAGGGTTATGTTTTCTAACTTTTTTGCATTTCCCACCATGATGAGTGAACAGTCGGCCTTTTATAATTGTTTATTAATGTGGATTTAAAATTTTTTCTTTGCGTGCTTATGTATTTTTTGTATATGCCCTTCTACAAGAGTAAAAGGTGTCATATTTAGTAGAGAAGTACTGAATTTTATATTTAAAGCTTCCTATCTTTACCTTCCAAATTGTTCTAGAATCAACTGATATGATCTTATTACATTACTGCCAGATGCTAGCGCGTCAGTGTGACATTGGATTTCATTTCTCATATTCTTATGACATGAATTATATAACACAACGTTGCTAGCCTTTCAAAGTCACTCTTCTCTTTGATATCTAAATAAGAAGGATAAGAGCCTCCATCCAAGGGAATGCAGGGAGTCCAGTCCCTCCCCCAGACTTTATGAAGATATGCAGTGAGCACTCACACGTTTCACAAATCCATCCGGGGTGTTTTGTGTCAACGCCTTCCAGGCTGCCATGTCAGAGTTCTCCACTGATCACCCCTGGCTGGAGCTCTCCAGGCTCCTTCACTTCCCAAAGTATAGACACAGATTCCCCCCAAAGTATAGAAATGGGTTTTCTGCCCCTGCGACTTTGAATTTAGCAAACACAGCTAAGACATTTCAGGATACTTTACTAAGGCTTGAAGTAGCTATAGGGGATTATAATAAAAGAAAAATATGAACATTGATGTGAAATGTTCATCCTAGAAGATAGAGTTTATTGACATGCCTATTCACAGGGAATTACCTAGTGAACCCTTTTTGGGGCCCCAGTTGGCTTGTGTGTTTACAGAATCCACTTAATCTCCTCTAGCCAAAAGTTCCCTTTTTCATCTCTTTTCTTTCCCAAGTACCACGTTCCCAACCCCTGTCTCAGATTCAACTAGAAGAAGCAGAACCAGGTCATATCATCAAAATATCTTCAAGGAGGCATGTCGCCCCCCAAAGAATTCAGTGGACTTAGGGATCTACTTTTGGGTGACTTCCCCATTGATAATGGTAGAGACTTCTTTTACAAATAATCAACTAAAAGAAATGTTATTTACTTCATTTGCAAATATCTAACTCATGAAATAGGAGTCCTTCAGAAACAAAGGAGAATGATACCCTGAAACAAATTCACCTTCCATTTGCGAAGGAGCTGCAGGTAAGAATGCTTGCTGGTTTAGAATACTTCATTCCCTCTTCCAACCATTAGCAATATTTTTTTAAGTTTTTTTTTTTTTTAATTTATTTGACAGAGAGAGACACAGCGAGAGAGGGAACACAAGCAGGGGGAGTGGGAGAGGGAGAAGCAGGCTTCGCCGGCCGAGCAGGGAGCCCAACGTGGGGCTTGATCCCAGGACCCTGGGATCATGACCTGAGCCGAAGGCAGACACTTAATGACTAAGCCACCCAGGCGCCCCAACCATCAGCAATTTATAACTATTAGGATCGACAGTCTGAGATTACTTCCCGGTATCAAGAACTTTCTTCTTTTCCCTGGTATCAAGAACTCTCTTTTTCTTAAGCATAGCTATTTCTCTACGATGCTTTTCCTTTTGTATTCAGCTTTAGGATGTGTCTTTTCCCCTGTTTTTACATTTAAGTACCATCCTATCAACATGAAACTTATTGGACAATTCCTGAGAACCATCATAGTTGTATTCTTGGAGCACTAAACTGTTGGTAGCTTCGGGAGGTATTCAGCTAGTGAGGGACTGGTTAATGGACCACTTAAGAAGTAAACTTCAGAAAAGCACTTATTACAGGGAAGAAGGGACTGGAGTGCGTGGCATATTATTGGCAAAAGAGCCACTTTGAAAAAAAACCTGTGAGCCTTATTCACAGACTGAACTTTGTCCTCTTCTGATGGGTGTGGTAGGTTTAGTCAGAAAGAAGGCTTCCAGAGGTTTCTCTACCCTCATTTTGAATTCTGGTTATTTCAGCAATATAGAAGTAGTAGTCAATTATCTTATTTTCTTTCTTTGTGTACTGCAAGTACACCAATATTAGAAAACTTAACCGTTTCAGTAGAAGTTGAAGGACAAAAATGAGGGCACAAAGGTTTGGATACTATCTCAAGTTTATCCTATTTTAAATTCTGCCCAACAGTTTATGTGCAACCCATAAATCAACCGACAGTTGACTTACTTACATTTCTGATAGAACTTGATCACTTGATATATTTGAAATTTCAGCAATAGTGGGGGAAAAAAAATTGAATTTTACTGACAAAGTTAGCTTCTTTTTTTTTTCAGCTAAAAATTAACACTTGAAGCATAATCTTAAGAAATGCCATTTGTTTTGTACTAATGTCTCTAACTCCAAAACAAACCTATTGTTCTATTTTTACCAAAAAGAAATAATTATACAAATGCTTTCTATGTAAATTTCCAAGTACTTAAAATCTTAATTGTAATTATACCTGAACTTCTGATGAATACACAGGGACAGCAAAGACATGTCTGGACAGGTAAATCATACATAATTAAATGACATCTGTGTCCCATGTATTGTAATCGTAGAAAGCTCTGACTACGACTTCTTTCTATTGCACAATTTTTAGAGCAGTATTTTTTTTAATGTTGCACAAACATGATAAGAACATGAAATATTTTTTTTCCTCTGGCCAGTGAACTTTCATGAGAACGTAATGAGAACCTCATTTCTTACAACATCTACCCCCACCCTTGACTAGTATTTCCCAATAAAGACCAGATTTTCCAAATATTATGTTCTAGCTGGGTTTGCAACAATCATAAAGTCAGTCATTAGGAATCCAGTGCATATGGCAAGGTTTATCTTAATAGTATTTTGAACTGAATATAAGCAAGCAGATTTAAAATTGTAATATCCAAAGAATCATACTTAAACAGTTTGGTTTTATTTTCATGGCCCACAGTAATTTTAAGTAATTAAGCTTTATTGTCCCCCAAATCCTTTTGGAGTGAGCAAGTCATTCTTTAACAAAACAGTTTGTGGAAAAAGAGGGAATCTTTAAGTACCCTCTGTGGGACATTTTTTTCTGCTTCAAATGGGACAGAAGTGGTTCTTAGATGTAATTTTAAATAACCTCAGTGGCATATTGAAGTATGGGAGGCAAAAGACATTTATGCAATTACTAAGTCTATTGTATATGTGGACAAACATGAAGATAGAGCTATTATGTTACTCTACCATTATTCTAATGTTTTGTCTGTATTTTTAATACCCAGAGTCTACTTTGGAGAATGTCAAAATATTTCCTTTATTATAATCTAAGATTGGTTGCTGTTTCTTTTAAAGATCGTATCTATTTCTAGGCGCGCCTGGGTGGCTCAGTTGGTTAAGTGTCTGCCTTCGGCTCAGGCCACAATCCCAGGGTCCTGGGATTGAGCCCCGCATTGGGCTCCCTACTCAGCAGGGAGTCTGCTTGTCCCTCTGCCCTTCCCCCACTCATGTTCTCTCTTTCTCTCTCTCTCCCCGCCAATAAAATCTTTTTAAAAATTTGTTAAAGACTGTATTTATTTCTCTGCTAGAAATATTGTTTTGATCAGTGAATTAATAATTATAATCCAAAACTCACTTTAGTAAAATTTTACAGAAAAAGTTTTGATGACATCAAAGAGCAAAATTTTAACTGGTAAGTAAATGTAATTGCTTACAAAGAAGCAAAAAATATGTTAACGTTCATTTTAACTAAGGCAAGACAATTGAGCCAAAGTATATGACCACTGCATTTGCCTTTCAAGCACAGCAGATATTTTACTCTAGTCTATCCACTCGTCTCCTATTTTCAGGTTAATTTCCAGACTTTTTTCCCAGAATGACTTCTCAGGGCTACATGTCCCCTACTTTGAGACAGGATGCTGTGGCTCCCATAATGTTGAGTCTGTTCTCTGGGGTGGCCAGACCTCAGCTGAGGGCAAATCATTCTCAGAATCACTGCTCTGTTCCCATGACCTGGACCTGATTAAACAAATTACAGTGGCAAGCCCAGAAGTATTCCTCCATCCAGTTAGGCAGAAACTTGGGACCTAAGCAAGAGACAAGTCACAGGAGAAAGCAACAAAGTGGAGATAATTTTTTCAGGCACAAGAGCAGAAAACGAACACTATAAACAAGGGGCAGAATTCTATAAGCCTGGATGGTAATGGTGAACAGCAGTGCGCAACAAATAAAACATCATGTAATAACAAGCAATTACAGACTCTGCAATAAGTATATGAGCAAACCTAATATGCTAACTAGCTGAAATGTTTCAACTACAAAATCTATGAAACTAACAAAAGAAAGAGAATAATAACCAGGGCTTAAATTCCATATTATAAACTGCTCCTCAATGCAACTCTAGCCTGCCTATGTTTTATTTTCATAACTCATTTTCTATCTCTAGGTCAAATTGGCCATAGTCCATCTTTTTTCAAAAGTTCATCACCCCAGATCAATCTCACTGGTTAAAATAAGCAATCTCTCCACAACTTGTAAACATAAAATTTGCCTGGAATAGCCTGCTTGTGTTTCCTTTGTTAATGTTGATCATTTTCAAGTTAACAGCATAGACTTGAAATTCAATTCAGTTTGGTTAGACATGAATTCAACTGACTTAAAAATTTTAAATGATAAAAAAATAAAAAATCATTAATACAAAAGAGGGTATATAAACATTGCTTTATCAATATTCAAAATAGATATTCACAAGTGTTCCCAAATAAGGCAAGTCACAAATGTTTGATTTAATGGTATTTGGTTCCACAACTATTTTATATTGGGGTATTGCATTCATAGACAATTTCAAGGTCAAAGTATTTACAGTATCATTTTTATATAGTAAATGGATTAATTAATAAGAAGACATTTATCTCTCTTCTTGATAATATAATAATTTAACCAAGCTACATTAGTCCATGTGTCCATTCATTTAGTCATTTATTGGACATCTATGTATACCCGGCCCCAGTTAGGGGCTGAAAATCACCATAGATAAGATAAATACGTTCTGAACTCATTACAAGAAGAAATGAGACTTCTACAGCACAGAAAGCTTTGATTTCCCACAAAGTTCCCACCATTTTGTGAGGAGATGTTATTTCTCATTTTCACCAAATGGTGGGGCTTAAGACCATGGAGGAAAATGAAATGAGAAGAGAATAGATACTGATACTAAAGCCTCTATGTAGGGCAAGGGATGCACTAATAGCTATGGTCTTCCTTCTCTGTGGGGATTCCAGCAGGATAAGGGATGAGGGGCGCCTGGATGGCTCAGTCAGTTAAGCAACTGCCTTTGGCTCAGGTCATGATCCCAGGGTCCTGGGATAGAGTCCCATGTCCAGCTCCCTGCTCAGCAGGGAGTCTGCTTCTCCTTCTCCCCAGCTCATGCTCTCTCTCTGTCTCTCTCTCTCTCTCTCAAATAAATAAATAAAGTCTCTATTTAAAAAAAAAAAGATAAGGGATGAGACAGTGTGGGAATCTAACAGGGACGCCTCAAACAATGCCATTAACAATGTGGCAGCCATGAGAGCTTTTTTTACTCAGATATTCTTGGTCATGGCTCATATTTCCCCCAAGCCTAGTGTGTTTCTGTTCATCTTAAATTATACATTAAAAACAATAATAAGCAATAAGAATAGTTTTGTCCTTAAAAATGGCAGGTAAAGTAATATTCTTTTCAGGAGGATTATTTTTCTTTGAAAAATTCTATCTTTTTAGAGCTTATATCTCTAGCTCATAGTAACCATCAATATAGCAATGACATTTTTGCTTAGATATTAAAATGATTTATAAACATATTTTATCAGACAACAAGAAGAAGAATCTTATGTCTGTGCAGTATTTTATAGTTTACAAACACTTTCACATATATTATCTCATTTGATTAACAACCCTGGCAGGCGGCCAGGGCAGGCATATTTATCCCTGCTTTTAAAAAAATGAGACAAAAAGAGGTTATGAAACTAGCCCAAGGACTCACAGTAAATAGTAAGGAGAACTAGGAGTTAAACCTAGGCCAGGTGTCTTCAAGCCCAGGTCATGTGACCCAGGCTCAGTTTCCTCCCCTCCATGTTCTGCTTCCTATAACACTATGACCTCAAGTGAGTTGATGGTACTGTGACTTTTATCCATCAGTGCTGTAGATGTTGATAATATAGATGACTTATTCCATATATGGTTAACATCATATAAGGATTGGTAATAGAGTAAATGTCACTAGCTACCATTTGCATAAAGCATCCTGGAAAATTACAGTAAATCATCATGGAAAACGTATTATGAGTGGCCAAAAGAGAAGCAAGAAAATAAATGAGCAGAGGGGTGTTTTTTTTTATTGTTTATGAAGAGAAAACCATTCAATCTGAAATTTTAATAAATTAATTCCCTATTAATGATTGGTTCTAATATACGAAACTTTTTGGAATAATTTATGTACTTCTAAAAGATATTTGGTAACTTTTCAGTGCTCTGGAGCTTTTTAGTGCCTCTCTCCTACAGAATGAGGTTAACATCATTCTCCATTTGATCCCCTGTTATACATACTATCACCTTAAAGCAACATATTAGTAACTTAAAACACCACTTCTGGAAAGTTGCTCTGTCCTTATCTATATTCATAGATATTCAAATTAATAGAGAAATAGAATAATTTTTTGAAATTTTTCTTGTTTAACCCAATTCACCAATATGTTCGAAGTACAAGATGCCAGACAGCAGGAAACACAAAAACCAATAGAACTTGGTCTATGAATTCAAGAAATTTGCAAGAGCAACTTCTATGTGTATAGCAAGATTTAGTTAGAGCCTAAATTTATATTTAGTAGATAGCATTTGAGGCTGACTCATCCGCATTTACCTTTTTTCCTGATAATGCTTCCCACCTATAGAGATGGCCCTCTGGCTGCCTTACCCACCACAGCCGGCCACTGGCCCAAGCTGAACTAATTAGAGTCTCCCTACTGAATTTTGGATGAGGACACAGAAACTCCCGTAAAATAGCTCTGGTGATGGATCAGGTAGACCCAGGAAATGAGGGCAACGGATTGGCGAGGCATGATTATAGGGTTGCCAGGCAAAGTATAGACATCCTATAATGTCATTTGCTAAATCTGGCAACACTACACGATGTGCCATGTATAAGTGAAGAGCACTGTTCTGTAAAAAAAGAGGGCAGAAACACAGAGATAAGGAAAATTAAAGACCACGGTGAACATGCAGTGGTGGAGGGGCTGAGATTGAGGGAAAGGGAAAAATATACCAAGATTTGCCTTGGTCACTGACAACTTTCCACTCCTCAGTTCCAGCCCCGCGGGAGATCTGGCTGTATTTCCTGTCCTTGGGTTCTATGACATACTTTGCCTCTTTATAAGAGATCCTTCTTTTCTTTAGATTGCTTAGAGGACATCTGTCTCTTATATCAAACATATCCTAAGGCATGGATAATATTGTCACACTTTGAGGCAAAGTTTTTATTATTTCACAAACCTTAAAGAATTCAAGAGTCCATGAGATATGTGAATGGAAAACTTGTTTTTTATCATCAAGAGTAGGAAAGTTAGCCTCTCTGTAATAAATACTATGAATATAAACACTTGTTTTTAAAAATTCTATATTTGGAAACCTTGGTGTCCTTGTACATAGCAGTTGAAGCATAAACTCATTTAATTCACTTCTTCCAGATACGACTCTAAAATGTCGTCCCCAAAGTAAAACCTGTGAAATGGCTAAATTAAGTCTTTAGTTTTGATTATGCTTATTTCCTCTCTTCTCTTTCTCTTTCCATGTCCCCCCCCCCTTCTCTAACCTCCCTGCCAAAGTGCCTCCTGAAGGAAAAAGGCCATTAAAAAAATCGCCTACACTTGAGTGTAAATTAGTCAAACATGCGATTCACACCTGGACTATTTGCATTTTTAAAAAAGACCTTAAGAAGAGGGGAGCCAACAGAACATTTCTGGGCTCTCTGTAAGTGATAACCCTACGGAATATGGAGTTTATATTAAACAATATTAGTTACTGGATTGGAGACAGATACAGATCATCATGCTGAATGTTCAGAAAAAATCATCTTGGTCTGCCTCAGTCTATCCAAGCTGGGATTGGGGTTAGGGCTGGAGATGACTTTTTCTGGGGTGGATCTGGGGCAAGGGGCAGTCATTAGCTGAGCAACAGCCCACCTCCCAAAAGAACAAAGAAACAGAGTTGACCAGGGTCCTAAAGGAAGGACAAGAAATGATCTAAAATATGCACTTGGTAGTATATTTCTAGGGTCCGTTGCATGGAGGGGTCAGGCAAAAGTAAATACTACTATAAGATTCTTGAACCTAAACAAAACACAGGTGGATAGAGACCTCTTAATTTTACCCACAAGTTATCAAATTTTTCCCTCTATCCAAAAACATCTGCCCTGCCCCCCACCTGAAACTCCACGAATTGCATGTTCTTTCTGTTAGTAAGCAATCTCTTTTTAGAGTTTTAGGGCAGATTATCAGTCTTTCATACCTTCGTGTGAACTATGAAAGAACCAATCAGTTCCTAGATGTAGTTTAAAATGTGGAAATGTTCTTATGGCTGGAGAGAAGGAAGAATTACTTTTGGAACAGGAGTAATTTGAAGGGCAGACAGGACCAGTCAGGACAGGAAGGCAGTGCTGATGACACTTTGTATCTGAAGGGCTGGAATTAGGAGACAAGAATCAAAAAACAAGCACAGAGTCTTGACAATCAAGCTTCTTAGTTTAAATTTTAATCTATAGTTGATGTGTCCCACAAAATTCCTCGAAACCGAATGGAAAGAACAATATACAATAGCTTCATGCACACTGTCCCCTCTTCAGGTGCCCAGCTCAGTGAGCAGAGTGGGTATAGATTTCAGTCCCTCCTTTCTTTTTATTGTTATGTTAATCACCATACATTACCTCATTAGTTTTTGATGTAGTGTTCCATGATTCATTGTTTGCATATAACACCCAGTGCTCCATTCAATACGTGCCTTCTTTAATACCCATCACCAGGCTAACCCATTCCCCCACCCCCCTCCCCTCTAGAACCCTCAGTTTGTTTCTCAGAGTCCATCGTCTCTCATGGTTCGTCTCCCCCTCCGATTTCCCCCCCTTCCTTCTTCCCCTCCTGCTATCTTCTTCTTCTTCTTCTTCTTTTTTAATTTGACAGAGAGAGACAGGAGAGAGGGAACACAAGCAGGAGGAGTGGAAGAGGGAGAAGCAGGCTCCCCGCTGAGCAGGGAGCCCGATGCGGGGCTCGATCCCAGGACCCTGGGATCATGACCTGAGCCGAAGGCAGACGCTTAATAACTGAGCCACCCAGGCGCCCCTGTGCACAACTTATAGATACAACTGTATATGCAACATTCCCTTCTCCTCGGCCCTCTCTGCCCACCTCAGCACATACACACATCTACCTGGTGCTGAATGAAATGTGACTTATCCATCAAGATTGAGCTCAAGTAGTCCTTCCACTGTGATTTTCACAGCAGAGGCCTCTCCTCTACTGCTTTATACCAACACCACAGAAGCGTCCTAGAACAGTGATTAATAGTACCAACTCTGAAGTCAAATTGCCTGTGTTCAAATCTCAGATCTGCCGTTTATTAGTTGTGTTAACGGTAGACCTGTTCCTTTATCTATAAGATGGGGGTAATAGGAGTAACTACCTCATAAGTTTGTTATTGGATATATAGCAAGTTAATGCAGGTAAAGCACTTGGAACAATGTTAGATACATAATAAATATTCCATAGATATTTGGAATTGCTATAGAACAATGTTAGATACATAATGAATATTCCATAGATAATTGGAATTGCTATAACTCAGCTGTTGTTAATAGTGCATCACTTATCCCATTGCATTTTTGTTAGATTTGTATATGTCTAATTTTCCTAGTCAAGGAACATTTTGTTGTTGTTGTTATCCATAGGACCTAAGCAAAATATAGGTACTAGAGGATATTCAGTATCTATTTTGAGAATAAATGAATAAGTCCCTGGCACGTGGTTCCAAGGAGATTCTTCCCCTGAGAAAACAAGATTGCAAAGGCAGAGGAGTCCCAAAGAACAGTGCACCCCAGGTTTCTGACCTGGAAACCCCGGATCCACTTAAATGAAAAATAGAAATGTGAAAATAGAGATGGTCCTATGGTGTGAACCTGTGGGGCTGAAAGAGAAAGCAATCCCCATCATCTGAGGGCAAAGGAAGAAAGGTTCTTGGGACATAGGTGAAGATCCTCATTCCACATCCTAGACCTTGACCAATCCCAATTGAGAAGCTCCTCTTCTTCCATCTCTTTCATATAATAAAGTGAGATGGATCTACATGAAGCTGGGCAAGTCTTTGATTGGATAGAGATCAGGGGTAACTGTGAATGCTAAACAGAGGGTATTTCAGATTATTCATACCTAGACATGGGAAGTTCACCAAGGACACTGAATGAATGGCATTTAGCATACTGATTGGGACAATGTTGGTACCCAATAAATGTGTTACATTGGTCCACAAATAAAAGAATAAAATAATGAAAGCATGACAAGGCAATAAGTGAATCAATCAATTGTGGGGGCCAATCCAGAAGTTACAACATACAGGTGATAGGTTGGCAGCATTCCCCAAACTGTGTCTCAAGGAACATTGGGTCAGGGAGAAGCTGAAATGTGTGTAATCACTCACATTTGAAAAACGCAGCAAATTCTACAATGGAGTTTTTTTGCTTTGGGGTTTTGTTTTTTGGTTTTTGGGGTTTTTTGGGGTTTTTTTTTAAAAAGATTTTATTTATTTGACAGAGAGAGAGAGACAGCAAGAGAGGGAACACAAGCAGGGGGAGTGGGAGAGGGAGAAGCAGGCTTCCCGCGGAGCAGGGAGCCCAATGCGGGGCTAGATCCCAGGACCCTGGGATCATGACCGGAGCCAAAGGCAGCTGCTTAACGACTGAGCCACCCAGGCGTCCCTTGTTTCGTTTTGTTTTTTTAACCAAACATTAGCTTATTAAGGACTCTGCTTAGCTTTGTTTAGTTAATAACATGGCACGTTTTTTCCCCTTCATAGTGTTCAGTAGTCTGACCCTGATTGCTGAGAAATTTGAAGAACAAAATAATCTTAAAGTTTGAAAAATACTTAAAGCTAAAATTGAATTATTTGCTTTGAAAGTTTAAATATAATGCACATTTGAAAACAAGAGTCATTTCTGGTATAAGGTTATGACATTTTTCAAAATTTCCGTGGTGGTAAATATGGTCAGTGTTTTTATCTTACTTATTACTATATTTTTTTATTCTGGTAGAATATACAGAACATAAAATTTACTATTTTAACCATTTTTAAGTGTACAATTCAGAGGCGTTAAGTATATTTTCCAGGTTGTACAGCCATCAGCCATATACGTTTCCAAAATTTTTTCATCATCCCAAACAGAAATGCTGTACTTATTAAACAATAACTCTGCATTCCCTTCTTCCTCCAGCCCCTGGTAACCTCTAATATACTTTCTGTCTCTGTGAATTTGCCTATTCTAGGTACCTTATATAAATGGAATCATACAATATTTGTTCTCTCGTGTGTGGCTTATTTCACTTGGCATTGTTGTCAAGGTTCACCTGTGTTGTAGCATGAATCAGAATTTCATTCTTTTTTAGGCTGAACAGTATTCCATTGTATGTATACGGCACATTTTTTAAGTCCATTCATCTGTTGGATGGATTTGGGTTATTTCCACCTTTTGGCGATTGTGAATAATCCTGCCAAGAACATTGGTATACAAGTATCTGTTAGAGTCCCTGCTTTCAGTTCTTTTGGTTATATACCTAGAAGTAGAATTGCTAGATTGTACGGTAGTTCTATGTTTAACTTTTTGAGGAATCAGTGTTTTTACTTTTTATGTGACTGAATATTTTTCTTAATTGCTAAGTTAATAAAGTTTGAATTTTGCTATTCTATGCTATAGCTCATACCAAGAGTATGTAAAATTTAGCAGGAAGCTTAGTTAATCATCATTTTATAAGAAAAACAATTTCTCCACAATATTTAGGGCTAAAGAACATTCTTGGGATGTGGTAGGAGGAGATTGCTATAATCACATAGCATTACAACCAAAAAATAACAAAGACAGTAAAAATATATTTGACCCTCTTGCTCCCCTTCCTCCCAGCTTCAACCATGGATCAATGCAAAATCTTTCTCCAGTGTCACTTTCTCAAGGTGGCATGCTACCCAGTTTCCTTGATGCCCCCTCCTTCTTTTCCCTTTGGATGACTATTCCTTTATTCTTACCTACCCAAGGATAAGGCAAAATGAATCATTTCGTTGAATATTTATATCTTCAATGTTTCATTTTCTTTCTTTTTAATTATTGTTATAATCTTTACTTATTTTATTAGTTAACATCATCACATAGGCCATTTGTTTTTTAAAAATCGTACCAACGTCACTCAATTCTACAAATCTTTTAACAATGAGATGTTTTGGAGGCTTTTTGTGTGACTGGATAGATTTCACCCTGCGATAGGACCTTTTTCTACTTACCACCTTTGCCCCACTCTACAAGCATTATTTGTCCTTGAAAATTTTCTCCTTGGGTTAATTCTTTTAAGTTGAAAAGTAACATTATTTTTTTTTTTTTTTTAAAGATTTTATTTATTTATTTGAGAGAGAGAGAATGAGAGACAGAGAGCATGAGAGGGAGGAGGGTCAGAGGGAGAAGCAGACTCCCCGCTGAGCAGGGAGCCCGATGCGGACTCGATCCCGGGACTCCAGGATCATGACCTGAGCCGAAGGCAGTCGCTTAACCAACTGAGCCACCCAGGCGCCCGAAAAGTAACATTATTTTTAATGGGTATGCTATGATCGGCAGCCTCTGCAAAATAAACAAACACCCGACTTTAAAGCAAATTTCTTTTCTTCTCTATTCTCTAGACCCTTGTTTTAAAAAGAGGGATGTGGCAGGGGCACCTGGGTGGCTCAATCGTTAAGCGTCTGCCTTCGGCTCAGGTCATGATCCCAGGGTCCTGGGATCAAGCCCCACGTCGGGCTCTCTGTTCAGCAGGGAGCTGGCTTCTTCCTCTCCCTCTCCCACTACTTGTGTTCCCTCTCTCTGTCAAATAAATAAATAAAATTTTTTTTAAAAAGAGGAATGTGGCAAAAGTCCCCAGTAGCTCTTAGGATTAGACGGGTGCTGAAGGGGTACTAGCAAAGAGGTGGGTGGGACAAAAAGTAGAACTGCACAGAGCCCAGAAAGGATCATGGGGTCTGAATGCTAGGAAGTGGAGAGAGGAGAAGAAAGACACCATGACGCTAAGAGACTTCCAGTAGCTGTTTGTTTTGTGTTTTGGCAGGTGCCCAGAAAACTGAGGAGAGAGGAAACTAATGTAGATATAATTCTTAACTTATAAATTCAATCTGACTGCATTGTAACAAAGTTGGTCAAGTTGATGGTTATAAAGAATGCTATAGGAATTGTTGTGAGTTTCAAAGAGTTCGCAGAAGACCAGCAGTGGACAAATATTTTTGAAATATTTTCTAGAAAAGAAAGTATGTTCCAAGCTATAAAACCTAGGTTTTTGTGGTTGCTTTGGTAGCTGTCATTTTTAAGGAAAAGTAATTTTACCACCATCTTTGTCATTACACAGTGTACTAAACCAACTTTATGTATCAAATGCTAAAAGATATAGAACAGTAATTCCTAAACCATTTGTCTTGGAAATCTGCGTTGCAGGGTGAGGACAGCTACTAGGAATCAAAGTAGATATACATATACATATACATGTGTGTATATATATATTTATATCCCAGTCAAAGTGGACACTAAAGTTAACAACTGATAATAATTATCAATGACATTTTTTGAAATTAAAAAAAAAATGTTGAGATCCACTACTGTATTTAGGTGGTATTTACAGGCAAAAAATAAAACCAAAACAAAACAAAATGGGATTTTCGAGTTAAGGAATGCCCAGGCTCAATGCAATAGCCTCTTTCAGGCAGCACACCCATGATGTGTCCAACTCCTTTCTAATAGTGGCTGTCTTCAGTACTGCTCTAAAGGAATTGTTTTCTTAGAAATCATTTTGTTATTCTGAAATTTTATCAGAAGCTTTTCCCCAGAGATAATTACTACTAACATTTTCTTATAATCCTCTACACATTTTTCTCTACATATTCTTTTTTCTTACAAAATTGGGATTTAAAAATGGCACCAGACCATTATTTGTGTGTCCTGGTTTCTGTAATTTCACATTAAGTCTTCAAAAGTAGCCTTTTCACTTTACAAAATGTAATGATTATAAAAACAAATGTTTACCCATAATAATACAAATATAAAAATAAGTTGTCAAGTGAGGTTCTGAATGAAGCCCTTGTTCTAGGTATTTTTATGGCTAGAATCTGGCGGATCAGGCCCCATGAGAGTGCTCTGGGTGAAGTATTCCTAATTTTCTTATACATACATTTAAAAACAGAGGGTGAATGGTGACACTAAACACAAACTAAATAAAGAGTATAGGGGCCAAAAGTCAACTACTCGATTTGGATGGATTTTTAGAGAGCACACCAGTTCAGGTTTCAGGAACAGTTTCAGGAACACACCAGTTCCTTTCTTTACCATGCACAATTCTACCTAAATATTCAAGTGTAGTTACAGAATATTGGTGTTCTGATTCCAAATGGGCTTCTTTTCGTTGTAACTTAGGTATGTCCAATATTTCATGAATAAAAACATTCTACCTCTAAATTCATTAAGTTTAGATCTCTTTTCAGGGATAACAAAGTCAATTTCTACTGTTGGGAGATTAGGTTATAGGACCTGGAAGAATTCTTTCAACTACAAGGGTAATGTCTCAATTCACCCAAGTTTATGACGGACATTTAACTTAGTTTATATTGAACTTTTATATGTGAATTTAATCATTAATTTTTTCCAATGGTAAAATGTAGAATTGCTGCCCTTCTTTTCTAGATATTTAAGATAACAGAATTCCAAAGTTTAATACAGATAGTACTTAAAATTTTGTTTCATTATGAAAATAAAATATGCTCAATAAAGAAATAGTGACCTGAAAACAATATACAATGTCATATGTCAATTATATCTCAATAAAAAAAGGAAATATTGGAAAATACAACTAAATACAGAGAAAAACTAATTACAAAAAGTTAATTACTGCCAAGTTGCCCTCTAAAAAATTAACACCTATTTAACTCTCACTAGTAGTATCTGAGAGTTCCACCTTCCTCCACAACCGCTGTAGAAATGGATTTTTTTTTCCTGATGTCCTTTTTCTGTACCCATTGTTAAGTAGTACTTATGGAAATGAATTGCCTAATAATTGTTTCTTCAATGCTTAATATAGTGCCCGTAGCACAGTCTGTGTCCAAGAAATACTCATTAAATTAAAGAAAAAATGAATAAATATATACTATTCTAAGCTAAACATGAAGTGAATATGGAAAAATAATAAAATGTAGAGGAAAAAAAGAAAAACTAAACAAGGAATCAGGAGATTAGTTCCACTCCTCACCAGTTTCATCACCTTCAGCAAATAATTTCACCTGGGCGACCTCTTCTCGGGACTGGCTTCAAGGGCATGCAACCTGCGTAGTCCCACAGGCCTCTTCCCTCAGTGGTATCCTATGGTTGGCTTATTGCCGCCATCTTGAAATGCCTAACAATTTTTGAACAAGAAGCCCAACATATTCATTTTCCATGGGCCCCACAGATGATGTAGCTGGTCCTGCCTTTTCTTCCTCATCTGTAAAACAAGATCAAGAAAATGAGGCCCATTCAAGTCATGGCAATTCTGGTTCGATGAGTTTTTCCTGAATACAACACAGGAGGCTACTATTTAGATACACAAATACCTTGGAACATTTTGAGATCCATTGGTATTGCCTGATGAAGGGCCTTCCTTCTGTGAATCACTTGGCTTTTTTCTCCAACCCATCTCCATCAGTGGCCTCCTTTGTCCTTGCCCTTCTGATTCCACATTGCGCTGGATTATATTTACTCTTGCAGCATTGCAACCATTAACCTTTAAGTGTGAAGGGTTAGGAAAAGAGAAAGTTACTTTTTTTTCTTTTTTAAGTAATCTCTACCCTCAACATGGGGCTCGAATTCATGGCCCCGAGATCAAGAGTCACATGCTCTACCTACTGAGTCATTCAGGTGCCCCAAGAAAGTTACTTCTGATGATAAATTCTTATATAATTTTCTATAATGAGGGTATTGAGCAGAAAAAGAAAGAAAGAAAGAAAGAATTCAAAAAATCAATTTGAGCTCCTAAGCATTAACTGATAGATAATCAGGATCTTGGATAGTGTGGTTCCTTTCTCTTTCTTTCTTCCTGTCTTCCTGTCTTCCTTCCTCCCTTCCTTCCTTCCTTCATCTGTTGTTTTTTTTTTTTTAAAGATTTTATTTATTTATTTGACAGAGAGAGACACAGAGAGAGAGGGAATACAAGCAGGGGGAGTAGATGAGGGAGAAGCAGGCTTGCCGCAGAGCAGGGAGCCTGATGCGGGGCTCAGTCCCAGAACCCTGGACCATGACCTGAGCCAAAGACAGACACTTAATGGCTAAGCCACCCAGGCACCCCATCCTTCATCTGGTTTTAAAAACACCTGATCTCCATTTCCAAATTAAGTATAATTTCATAAATGACAATTCTCATATACAACTATCTCAGAAGGAAACAACCACTGCTCCAGTTTTATTTTTGAATAATCATTTTGGAAAATAAGTGATGGGCTACAGAGGAAAAATCACAGCAAGCTGCCCAGAGATGGGAACAGCATGTAAATGACTACTAATTTAAATTACCTTTCTTTCTTCTCTACTCTAGGAAAACGCCATCTTTATTTTAAAACATTTATATCTGAGCAGTTCAAGCTATTTCAAGATGTTATCTGTTTCAACACACATAACAGAATGTGGTGGGTAAAAGTTCCGCCATTTTACAGAGAGACGGAAAGTGAAAATACCCTGTATCAAAGTTGCACAAAGCTTAGATCTCTGAGTTAGTGCTCTTTGCTGCATCTCAAAATGTTTAATAAAATGCACTACCAAGTAGTGGACCAGAACAATTTGAAAGTTCTTTTTTTATGTTTTCTAAAATGTTTACCCTTCAGACTTCATTATATGTAGAACAACCTATATGACATAAATCTTCTTGACAACTTTGTCTTGCCCCTGATAAGTAGAACTTTTCTGCAGACCATGTTTTTGGGAGAATTTTGATGAAATTCTGGCATGGTTAGTATTCTGAGCCTCTCCTTGAGAGCTGGGTAGATAGAACATAAATACAACACAGCATATGTCCATCAGTGCACAGTTGGCAAAGGTACCTATTTTGGTTCAAGTTTTCTGTCAATATTGCTTTTTGTTTGCAATATAACATACTGGCAATGGCCTATAAAGAGAATAAAGTAGTATGGATATTTGGAAGGTTAGTTAACTTTTGACAATTGTAGTTCAAATTAAGATATCAAAGAAATTAATAATCTAATTGCCAGAAGGAGTTAAAGCAGCTTCTGTAAGGGTCTGCCTTACTGTCAATAAATCATAAGGGAAGCAATGAGAAAATCTGGTTCATCTAAGAGAAAAATCAGGAGTTACTGAGGCATGAGGCAAATTTTATGTATGAAATTTTGATGTGTATAGAGATTCGTACATTCATTCATTCATTCATTTAAAAAATTATTGAACACCCAACATGTACTAAGTGCTGTTAAATAAGATAGACATGATATATTAGATAAGATTAGGTTCATCTGAGAGTAACAGAAGGCCCCCCTCCCCTACAAAATAGTATTAGCTTAATCAAGACAGAATTTGATTTCTCCTTCACTTGTAAGTTCAGAGCAGTTACATTGCCTCTGCTGCCTATAATCCTTAGGGACCCAGGCTACATCCAGGTGTCTGCTCTGGCATCTCTAGGTGTCCTTTGTCTTCTTCACCCAACAAAGAGCTACAACTCATCCACATTCCAAGCCGCAGGTTGAGGAAGAGGGAAAAGAGCAGGACCAAGTATTTGCAAACCATCTCTTAAGGAGATGTCCCATAATATGCCATACATTTCTCTGTTTATATCCCATTCACCAAAACCCAATCCAAGGACTCACATCTAGGTAAAAGGGTGCCTGAGAACTACATCTTTATTTTAAGCATCCAAACATCCAGCAAAAAATCAGTGGGGGGTGGGGGGTGGAATCTAATAGAAGAAGAAATGTTGGGGTGAACAATTAATTTCTGCCACACATGGCCCCGGACCTCTTGTACCTAAGCCCTCACCAGAGCTGGAGGAGGGAGGAAGAAAGGCAGAATCAGCTTACGGTGTAATTCACCAATTTCAAGAAGTCCTTGTAGAGATAGTGTTAATTAACAACAGTAACTCAGGTACCATTTTCTCCTGGAGGGCCTCCTTGACACCTCTCCGCATGGTTGCAGGATAGATGCCCTTTTTAAAAGCTTTTATCTTCCATCTTGTGCAGTATCTATCATACCATTTATGACCAATATAATATTTGTGTGTTTATCTTTTCCCCACTCCTTTATACCCCAACTTGATTGTAACACTTTGAAGGCCAAAACCTGAATTTGTATTTCTTTGTGTCCCCACTATCCCTAGCCTAGTATATGACATATACACTAGATTCATGAAAAGTGTCTAGTACTTAAACTGGATGAATAAATGAACTGCAGATAAAGGATCCCTAATGAAATGTAATAAAGATTAGTTACCATAGAGTGCATAATAGTATAAAAAGAAAAATTTCTCCAGCTATCAAAATATTTAGCACCAAATTTTTTGCTTATGAACACGAGTGATTTTTTTATTTTCATCAATAATTAGAATAGCATCTGATTTTCTGAGCATGTTTAATATTGCCAACAAACAGAATTAATTGCATTTTGCCAATGATGAATGTTATGACAATTATAAAAATCTGAAAATTACCCTTTTATCAAAATTGCCAAAAAAGCCCTTAAAAAATGGTCTAGTAAAAAACATAAATAGCTAATTCTATCTCCTCTATAGAAATGGTAAAGTTGGGCTCAGAATGACACAATTGGAAATAGAGTGACGCACAGGATTCTAACCAATGTCATTTCCTAGATTCAGATCTTCACACGGTTGGAGCAGGGTAGGTTGCCAGTGGACAGCTAGACTTTCTTCGTAATGTGTTCCGGCTCAGTCTCTCTTCTTCCCTCTATTACCCAGATGCAACCATGTGAAAAGAGAGAAATTTAAGCAGCTGTGATTTATTTTTTAGCCCTTTTCTTTGTAAACCTATTAATTTCCTATTGTAATTATTCATAACTTTTTTTAAATTTTCATAGGTCAAACATGCGTGTTCTTTGGATCAGAAATCCCACTGATGAGACACCTCTGAGTTTATAACTGCTTGATTTTAAGAAAAATGTATCCCAAACAGAAACGCTTTGCTAAAAAGCCTCCAGTATTTCCCCTAGCACCGTATACTGTTATTTTATGATCCGTTCAATCACTACGCATTTGTTGAATACTAACTATATATAAGGCAGCACCTATGATAGTACAAAAATTTGCATTCACATTACATTTTCATTAATTTGAGCTATTACGATATATTACAATTAATTACAGATACCCCAATTTAGATTACTGGTTATCTAACTCTACATGTAACTGAAAAAAACAACTGGAAACTGAGGAATTCGAAACTGAGAAAAAGTGGTTGCAAAAATAGACATATAACATGTGTGTGTATGTGATTTTCTCTAAAAAGACATGAATCATCAGGTGGGAAAAAAAGTTTCTGCTTTAAGCAAATAGTGACTTAAGACATTAAAGAAAAATCATCTGTTCAGAGAGTACTGGTGCATTGCGTAAAATACCAACAGTGAGGGAGGAAAGGATTACCCTTCATTCTTTCATTTATTCCTTGGACTTGGGGCTTGATATCTGATAACCTTTATCACTTACAGCCATACACATAATTGTGATTATGGTATAAGCCTACGTGTTTCTTCCCCAGTTCACCTAGCTATAGCATTTGATTTCATAAATACTGCATATTATTTTTATCAATATTTTTCTAGGAAGGATTCCCTCAAAAGATGGCCCCATAGATCCCTTGACCAAGTTAAATATAATGCTGAATCCTTCCTGTCCTTCAATATCTTACTCAGTATAACTACAAATCTTAGTATTCTCTAAGGCAGGTAGACAGCTCTATAGAAAGCAGCTATTTTCATATACTGCTAGGCTGCTCTTGGGCCCATGCCATGTTTTTCCTCTTCTATAAGGGATAGTCTCTAAAAAGCTGAAGAGAATGTTAAATCTAAGAAAGGATAGAAACATGACTCACTGGCAAGTTGCTGCAATACAAACAGAAATAAACATCAAATATAGAGTGAAATATAGGGCACTATGTAAATGTCAGTACTGTATTATTCATTCATGTAAATAACATTTATTGAAAGCGAGGTGATAAAGATGAATAAATACAATGTTTTTGTTTATGGAGTTTTGGGAGGGGAAGGAGATGTAGATTATAATAACAATTCAGTAGAGAAGATACGGGAGCATGTATGGTGGAAGGAGTAGCTAGACTGCCCCAAAGGAATAAGGGATGGTTTCTTAATGGAATTAACTTTTGAGCTAAGAATTTAAACACAAGTAGTAGTTTATTAGGTAAACAGAGAAGAAGGCATTCTAGGGAGAGAGAGTAGCATGTACGGAGACTTGAAAGAACCTGGTTTGTTCCGAGAACAGTAGGCCATTCCATATGGCTAGCATGCAGGTGGGCAGGGCTCAGACCAAGAAGGGCTTCCAGTGCCAGGCAACAGGCTTTGCATTTTATCCTCCAAGTTTTCTGAGCCATGAGAGGATTTCATGCAAGAAAGGACCATAATCAGATTTGCATTTTTAAAAAGATCATTCTGGTAGCAGTGGTGAATGCTTATATCCGGATATGGGAAATGAGGAAGAGAGATAACTTTGTGATATATGTAATGCACAATTAATAGAATTTACTAACCAACTGGTTGCGGGAGGATGATTCAGAAGTTTCTGATGTGGCTATTTATTTGGATGCTGCTACCATTCACTTGGAGGGGACTACATTGGGATAGTGCATATTTGGAGGAAAAGTGGCTTGTTTTGGAATGTTGAGTTTGACATACTTGAGGAACATCCAGAAAGAATATTCCAGAAGGAACATGTCTACAAAGAAATTTGGTATATGGTCTAGAACTCAGGAGAGAGATCTAGGCTGGAAACATAGTTTTAGCAATTATTTTCATACTGGTCATTGTTCTCAGAAATTACCATACGAATCACCAAAGTGCTTGTTAAATGTGGATTCCTTGGTCTAATCCTCAGAGGTTTTGGTTGAGTGGGTCTGAAAAGAGGCTCAGGAATCAATAATTAAATATAAGCTTCTCTGGTGACCTGGATGATCTATAGCAAGAGCAGGAGAACCTCAAGGAAGTGGTATCATGAAAGCCAAAAGTGGAAAGTCTCAAAGGAGGAGAAGTGGTGACATGTGAATACAGCAGAGAAGTCACGAAAACTTGGAACTGAAAGCATCCAGCAGACCTGTCAGCCTGCAAGGGGACACTGGTGACCTGGAACAGCAGGTGCAGTGAGGTGGTGAGAGCAGACACCAACTGCGGTAGGTAGGAGAGTGACTGGGAGGAAGGAAGAGGACACAATGAACAGAGCTTGGCTAGAACAGGAATACTTTGTGGACAGAATCTGAAATCTAATATCCGAAGACCTGGTTAATGGCTGTATTATATAGTATCTTCATGGAGCCCATTTTTTGTTTATAATGTGTTGTTAATGTCGATGTTACAGAGCCTTTTGTACAAGTTAAATACGATATTACATGTGAAAGAATTTTGTAAATTGCTCTTCCAAACTTCTCTATTAACACACTATCTGAGTGGCAGAAAATCCTAAGCAGTCTATATAGCAGGTGTCCTACTCGTGTCTGTGCATTATGACAAAACATCCCCACCTTCAGCTATTGGAGTGCTCACCCCCCAACAAAGCGGACCACTTTATTTTTTTTATTTTTATTTTTTATTTAAATTCAATTAAGTAACATATAATATGTTATTAGTTTCAGAGGTAGAGGTCAGTGATTTCATCAGTCTTACATAATACCCAGTAAAGCAGAAGACTTTAGAGGGAAAAGGAATTGTAAGTAATGTCTTAAATAGATCAATGCTCTTACTTTACAGATGAGGATTCAGAGGTCTGAGAGGAGTAGAGTTTAAATGATTTGCTCAAAGTCATACAGCAAATTAATGGCAAAGCCAAGCATAAAATTCAGCCAGACTGCTGACTCACTCTATGCTGCCCCCCCTGCCCCTGCATTATAACCTACTTCCTTTCTTAATTCTCCACCATTTGAATTTTGGTCTTTCTCTTTTACAGCAGAGAGAGAAGTAGATGATTGAAGCTTTGCTGACTAGGGTAGAGGAAGAGGTGTTTAAATTGATCAAGTCCAAGGGTTCAGATGTAAGCTCCTTGAAGACAACTTTGAACTCCCTTTCAAGATTCTTTCCAAGCCTCCAGGCAGATGCCGACTGAGTCTAGTACCGACTGTGTAGTGGAGGGATCGGCCAGCAGCAGCAGGGGTAACGAGTGCTGCTACATTTTTCCCTCAATTATCCCTGTTCATAACTGAAGAGCTCTCCAAAACATCAACATTAAAAGACTGTAGTTTGAGATAGGTCTTGAGTGCTTCATAGGACACCCTTTGGAAAACAACTGTTACAGAATGTTTATTTCTATGATCAAGGACAGAGATGCTGCTTCCACAACGTACTTAAATATTTACATCTCCATCTCCCTTTCTAAGCTGCCCAAAGCAGGCCAAGTCTTTTAATTGCTGTGACCAAGCAGAATGCCGGTGCACCATATATAGTAGGGAGCCTATATATGATTGTTGAATGAATGAACAAAATAATTTTATCCATAACTCTCTTATCAATTTATGCCTTAATGGAAAAAAAAAAAAAATCCCTGGGGTGCCTGGGTGGCTTAGTCGGTTAAGTGTCCCACTCTTGATTTTGGCTCAGGTCATGATCTCAGGGTCGTGGGATCGAGCCCCAAGCCTAGCTCCATGCTGGCCATGGAGCCTGCTTAGGATTCTTTCTCTCCCACTCCCTCTGGCCTCCCTGCCCACCCCCCCAGCTCTCTCTCTCTTTCTCTCTAAAACAAAAAATAATAAAATTAATAAAATTAAATTAAAATTAAAATCTTTGAAGAAAAAATCCCTAATAAATCAAGTTCCAAATAATACTTTTCTTCCCTGACCTAGACCCTCAATTGCCCTCCTTTCTGCCTAGATTTCCACTAAGCTAATTGAATCCTTTATTTTGCCCTTCCTTATAACTTTTCATGATCTAGAACACTCTACAGATGACTCATTAAAGGAACTGTTTACAATATTTTTTAATTTCGTGAACTAAAATGTAACAAAATATATAAGGTAATGCAAATATATTTGGAGAGACAACCTAATCAAAGTCACAAAACTTTGTTGGTAGATTTTAATAAACACTAATATGTATGAATAGATGTTTCTTGATAGTAAAAGAATTTTTCTCTCTCTCAAGAGTCCAAGCTTTTTTCATCCCCTTTTATTAAAAAGGGGGGAACATTGATTTGCTGTTTTCCTAGATGTCACCTTGTTCTTCTTCCTTTCACATATTTTAAGAAACTTTCATTTGAGTTGTTCTTATCATCATGTGTATTTCTCTGTTTGAACTGGAAGCTCTTTAGGACAAAGATTGTCCTCTACATATCAATGGAGTGATATTTATTTTTAGTGCTCAGTACTTCTGAAACCTCTTCTTTTTTTTTTTCAGAGAAGCTGCAATAGTCATAGGATAATACTACTCAAAAAAGTAGATCATGACATGAGAAATTAAATAGTCTCATAGTATAGAAATATGGAAAAAATGCAATAAAAAACAGAGGTTATATATGAGGTTAGGTCTGAGTCAGTTACTGAAGAGGTACGGGGTGATAAAAAGGGGATATGTTATTGGGAAATAACTCCTTTGGGAGGTGGAGGCATTGGGAAGAAAATGAAATTCAATAACCATTTGAGTACTGAGTCATGGTTGGGAAGGATTCAGTGATAGGGAAGACATGACTCCCAGCCTCCTGCTGTGAAGGAGACACACAAGTACATACAACTAAAAGGCAAAACAGACCAGGATAAGGCAATAAAGTTTCAGACAAAGGTCATTCTAGGAAAATTTTTAGAAAAATACTATTTTACTCATTAAGGGTAAACATTATCCAGAGAACTCAACATTCTAATGTATGAAGCTGCTTTTATTGGCTCCCTGAAGGCAAGAGGGCTATTATTTCCTCAAATCAGAAGCATGCCTCATTTTGTACATCTATCTTTTAGTTTTTTATTTACTGCTTTCCTAAACTTGGGGACACATAGAATTGTACTTAAGATTTTAGGTTACCATTTAAACACTGTGAATGTGATTTCTTAAGATACACATTTTGTTTTAAAGATTTATTTATTTATTTATTTATTTTCGTGGGGGGGGGGTGGGCAGAGGGAGAGGGAGAGAATCTCAAGCAGACTCCCCGCTGAGCACAGCTCGTGGGGCTCCATCCCACCAACTGGAGAACATGACCTGAGCCAAAGTCAAGAGTCTGACACTTAACCCACAGAGGCATCCCAAGATACACATTTTTATTAAGTGAATCTCTATCACTTTTTGAAATACGCCTTGCACTAATGAATCTTGTAAAATCAAAGATTCACAGCTAAAAGGAATCCCCATACAATACATGGCCAGCCTAAAGAATTCTTAACAGTACCCAGTCAAAAAGTCAAATACTATAGCTGGACTAACAGTAGATTTCTAAAGGTTATTATGGTATTAGAAGGATTCACTTTAGATTTTTTAATTTCTAATGATAGCACAATATAATGCCAATAGCTCTTGATTTTCTTGCTATCTAATAACCAGTGACCACTGATGGTAATGTGGAACATTTCCTGCTAGTTATTCATTGACTTTAAAAAAAAAAAATGGCACTTTTTCCAGTGACTGGGCAGGAGATAAGATGTCAAGAAGTAATAAGTAGCAAAATGAAAGAGGAGAATGCAAAGGAACCAAAAAGAGAAAACATTAAAGTGATGTGTTGTTTTTTTTTTTTTCCTTGTGTATGCAGATGGACAGGAAAATTATAGCAGTAATTGCAGACTTCTTTTCAGCAAAGACAGAATGGCCTTGGGGAATTAGAGTATGAGAGAAAATGTCCAATGAAACTGCATTCTCATCCAGGCCCCACCTGACTTGCTGGATATGGCTTTGGCCAAGGTCATTTACCCTTTCTGTGCCTTAGATTCCTTAAATGTTGAAAGAGATGGTTTGCTTCTTTTTTTTTTTTTTTTTAAGATTTTATTTATTTATTTGACAGAGAGAGATAGCGAGAGCAGGAACACAAGCAGGGGGAGTGGGAGAGGGAGAAGCAGGCTTCCCACCGAGCAGGAGCCAGATGTGGGACTCGATCCCAGGACACTGGGATCATGACCGGAGCCGAGGCAGACGCTTAACAACTGAGCCACCTAGGCGCCGGAGATGGTTTGCTTCTTTGAGCTACTGGAAAGATAAATGAGATAAAGCTTCAGGAGGCACCCAAGACTGGTCAGAAAAGGTGTTATAGGAATATCAAGTAGTACTATTATTATTGAACTGTGTATCCTGTTGGAATGAGTCATCTTGCTGTGAAGATGCATAAGCAATTTCAAGTGTGGCAGAGGACCAGAGACAAAGAGAAGAGGCAAGTACTCCTAGGTGGGGTTAGGGGAGATTTCAGTTTCATGGAAATCTGCCCTTTGCTTGTTTAAAGAACAAAAAAGGGGTGGGGTACAGAGGAAACAAGACTTTTAAAATAAGTACAGCAATGCGGCTCTACAAATAGACTTTTTAAATACTAGAGCTAGTTTGAATCCAGGCTTTGTCACTTACTACTGTGACCTTGGGCAAATTACGGTTTCTTTAAACTTCATTTTTTGCATCTGTAAAATGGGGATTAATTATCATAGTATCCATAGGGTTGTTGTGGGGATTTTAAAATGTGCACCGTCGCAAGTTGGGCTATCATTGTAATTTATGGGAGATATGGGAAAGTAGAAATCCAGATTGATAATAATCGAATCTTTAAAAAAAAAATAAGAGAAAAAGTCAAGGTTTTATTTTATAAAACATCATATGATTTAAGGGGCCTAGGAAGAGGCAAACTTGTTTTATCAAGTCTGAATCTGCTCATATTTCATGGGCCCACGGTAACTAGTCAAACCTTTGATATCTGGCACACAAAACACAAACAGGAAAAGCCTTCCGTGTGCTTTAATGAAACAGTTTTCTATTTTAAAGTGATATATATATATGTATTTTTTGAAAAATCTCTGATATCCAAGAGCTCTAAAAAAACAAAGCTCAGCTGCTGTGTTCCTGTTGTTCTAAAGAGAGAGCAATCTGGGTCGCAGGATTACGCTCCCTTTGACTCCCGCTCTAGGCTGGGAAGCCTTCGGGCAAAGCCCTGGGGGCAGGACGCGGTTTTTTTTTTTTTTTTCTCCAATCGATCCCGGAACCTTCGTTCCGGCGGGGTGGGGGAGCGAGGGAGGGGCGCGAGGGAGGGGTCTGGCCACGGGGCGCGGCGCCACTCGCCCATCCCCCGAGCGCGCGGCGGGGCGGCCGGTCGGCGGCCGCGGAGGATGCGGAGGGGCGGCGACGCGGGCCCGACCCAGCCGGGGCGGCGGGGCGGGCGCCGCCCGAGGGGGTAGGGCGCGCGCGGGGGCGCGCTGGGCCGGGGAGGCGCGCTCCGGCCGCGCTCGCTCCGCGCTCCCTTCGCTCGCTCGCTCGC
Organism: Phoca vitulina; assembly: GCF_004348235.1. Lineage (NCBI taxonomy): Eukaryota > Metazoa > Chordata > Mammalia > Carnivora > Phocidae > Phoca > Phoca vitulina. The sequence continues at coordinate 7,439,533 of NW_022589767.1, forward strand.
TCGCTCGCTCCCTCCTCCCTCGGCAGCCGGGGCGGCAGGCAGGAGAAGGCGGCGGCGGCGGCGGCGGCGGCGGCGGCTGGGGATCAGACATGGCGGCGGATCTAAACCTGGAGTGGATCTGCTCCCTGCCCCGGTCCTGGACTTACGGGATCACCAGGGGCGGCCGAGTCTTCTTCATCAAGTAAAGAACACGGGGCGGCGCGGGGGACCGGAGGGTGCGGGAGGCTGGCGGGAGGGGAAGAGGGAGCCGGGTCTGCGCCGCTTCAGCTCCTCCCGCGCCCGCACTCACGCTCCGTCTCTGCCCCTTCTCTCATCCGCGCAGCGAGGAGGCGAAGAGCACCACCTGGCTGCACCCCGTCACCGGCGAGGCCGTGGTTACCGGACACCGGCGGCAGAGCACAGGTAACGCTGAGCCCGGCCGGGCCCGAGCGGAGTTGGGCTCCGCCGGGAGGAGGCGGCAGAGCCCGGCCGCCCGCCCGCCTCCCCGCAACCTGCCCCCAGCCGCCGTCCCCGGGAGGCGGCGAGGTGGGGCGGAGGCCGGCGGGGCCGCCGCAGGTAGAGGGGCCGCGGGAGCCCCGCCGCGGGAGTTCTCTCGAGTCTCCGAACGCTTCTCTCTCCTTAGCCTTTCATCGCCACTTGGAGACGGCGCCCTCTTCCTGGGCCCTCTCCCTCTTCCCAACCTGGACACCTCCCGCCGCTCCCCCGCCGCCCCTAGGGAGGCCGACTCCCCTCTCCCAGGAATCTGTGATCCCGAGTTTTTCCTCCCGCAGCCACTCCTGAATCCTTCCACCACCACCCCCTCCCCCTGACCTCACCCCCTTTCAACCTTTAGGAAGTCCTTTCCCACTGCCCTCCCTGCAGCCCCGGACCCTGGCACTCGTCCGCCGGGATAATGGTATCCACATCTTCTCCATGCTCCCCGGACAACTGCCTCCAGTCGTGCGGCTCCCTCCTCCTCCTAGGTGGGACTTGTGGGTAGGTGACTGATTGAGGAGGAGGAGGAGAGGAGTTTGGGGGTGCTGCGATCCTCTGTGTGACAGTGAATCGCTCAGGAAACGCTTGGCGCTTTTCCTCCTGCCGCCAGAGCGGCAGCCGGAGCCGGAGGAGGCATTTGCAGCTGCAGTTGCTGGCCGGCGAGATTCAAAGTCCCCGGCAGCGGCAGAGAGGTTGCACAGACCGCCAGGAGGCGGTGGGTGTGCTAGGAGGTGTCCCGCGTGTGGGCATTTGTGCCCTAATTGGAGAGGGTCGGCGGGGAAGCAGATCTCCGGTCGGTGCCTTTGCTAGCTTGTTTGAATACTGAATATGAGTTGAGCTGGAGAAAGGTTGATTGTAGCTTCAGTGCTGGTCTGGCTTTCTTTTGTCATTCTTTGTTTACATTCGTGAAACTTGTTTGTCTTTGAAATGTAACATGTGTTCTCTTACTGGCCTGCCTCTCTTTCTGGTAATTGGAAAGGCTTGAGAATTGTTTGGGTCGAAGGTGAGGCTGGCTTCAGCAGTCCTCTGGGATACTTGCTCTCCAACTCTGAGATTCGGTGAGTCTCTTAGAGTTGCCAGGATATTGAACAAGTATGCCTTTTCTATTAAATTCTGGAGTTCAGTGAAGTGACTAATTTCCATATTTGCAAAAAGGTGGAGGAGGAAAGGGAAAGCTGGTGTAGCAAGCATGATGAGGTTACATTTTTAAGGCATTTCTGACTAACACACTGTCATATTTCTTACCTCCCCGCTGCAGTCTCTGACTTATGTATACCTTTCAGTGTTTTGCATATATATTTCAATTCTCATGGCCTCTTTGCGTTATGGATAATAAACTTATTTCACAAAAGACAATATGGTATTTAAATTATTTACCCTAATCATCTTGTGGGATTATTTCATGCTTATTTTGGTTATGTGTAATATGAATTTGTATCCTGTTTACCCCCACAGGTTTGAAAACATTAACACTACAGAAAAATTTTATTCTTTTTTTGGTTTCACATCAATTTCTAAGACACGATCTTTTTTTTTTTTTTCCTGGTTTGGTTTACTTTGCTTTGACTTTGTGGTTTTGTACACACATCATTGGTTTTTATTTCAGAGAGATATTATGGTTAAATCCAAGCCACTTGTCATTGGTAATGTGTAGCACATAAAATGACCACCATTCACCTGAATTGTTCCCAGGTTTATTACTTGAAACTTCACATCTCTTGAAGTCAAGTCTGTAGAAACATACATGTATTGAGTATGTGATGTCAGAGCTCTTTCCCCCTAATTAAGGACTTAGGAAGTTCTTTCTCATCAGTGACACTTCCTGGATGGATTCATTTATGTAGCTGAAGTTGGGTCTTAAAATAGACACAGTATACCTAAGAAGAAGCAGGTGTTGCCTTTAACGCAGGGGTGTTTTTGGTTTTTTTTTTTTTTGGCCAACCATCATGGGTATTTTACCTAGGATTAGAAGGCTTCCCTTGCTTTTTTTGGATGCCAGAGAGTAGTTCTTTTTCACTGATCATTAAAGTGTATAATCATGTGAGATAATCTCTAATATTGTTCATTGTTTTCTGGTGGCTTTAAATTTGAATTGCCATTTTCCCAAAAATGATATTTTGTTGACTACGAGTTTTGTTACTGGTCCAACATTTTTTTTTTTTAGAAATTTACTTAATAAATGAAAATAGCTGATCATGAAAATGAATAATTAAAATGGATTGAAACTTATTTTGCTCTCCCATTGAAGTAACACTAACTGTGAAATGTATGTTTTTTAGATTTGCCTACTGGCTGGGAAGAAGCATATACTTTTGAAGGTGCAAGATACTATATAAAGTGAGTTTTTTAATTACGATTTTTTTCCTTGGTAATTTGAATGCTGTAATTAATCTTCTGTTGAATAGTTGTATCTCTAGATATGATCATAATTTTTTAAGGTCTATCATATATTTATCCTTTATATAGTGTTGTAATTTTGAGAGGAAAGATGACACTTACATAGTTTTCTTATGTTATTTGCCTGGACATTCATGCATTTGGAAATTAGATCATTGATGGCCACAATTACATTTTTGGTCCTGGGTGATAGAGCATTACAGTATTTTGTCTTTACCATGTTACCATATTTTTTTTTCTTTTAAAGTGAATTCTGTTCATGTGTATTTTGACCAGAGCTGTTAATAAGAAGCAAAAGTGATGTGAAGCTAGGTTACAGTTGGATGAACAATGACAGGGCTGAAAGTAAAAACAAACAAATAGTAATTATTTCACAAACATCTGTTGGAGCATTGTAATTTGCCTTAGTTTATTTAAATATAAGTCTTTAAAATACAAATGTTTTATGGTTGTTTGTGATTGAATAAAAGGCTTTCACTAGAGCTTACAAAGGAGAGATGACCAGTTAGTCCTGACTTTTAATTCTATAGAACATTGAACTAATTTCTGTTCTGTGTTCATTTGGTAGTACTTGGAGACAAATAAACAATGCTTGAGGTCAACAGTATGTAGGAAATTTTTTTACCTCCCAAGGGGAAAATAAAGGTGGTTTTTATATTTGTTTTAAATTAGAAACTATTTACTTAAGAGCTTGTTTTAAAATTTTTTGTTTAATTTTAAGGAACTGAGGCTTGAAAGAATACTAAAATACAAAATTTGATTGAGATGTCAATAGTTTATTAATAATAACAGATACCTAGCTAAAGTCACCTTTATTTCATTGGACCTAATAAGGTATTTTACTAAGTGATATTTTTAAGATCACACCATAATTCCATTAAATTATAATTACTTGTATGGTTTTAAAATTTTTCAGAATATTTATGTAAAATGTCAAGGGATATTTATAGGTATTAGGAATGATTACATTTGGATATAGAAATAGAGAAGGCAGAAGTAAGATCCAGGCATAGAGGATTTCATGATGTGATTCTTCTCTGGATATTTTTCAGTTACATCTCTTATTTGGAGATTGTGCTATACATTATTAGATGACCTAAAAAATAAAGGCATAAGTAAAGTGCAGAGTCACCAAATATTTTCCTAGTGGCTATTTTCATCCTGTATTAAAGTGAGTTTGTATAGCCATGAAAAGGGATGCTTCTTTTTTTTGGATGTAATATTGATATTTTTGAAGAAAGTTTTTTTCGATAGAGTTCATTTATTTTTATCCAATATAATTTTACTGTACATTAAGCCTAGCTAATCTTATAAGAATAGGAGTAACACTGTAATTCTCAATAATATTTTAATTCCTGTGAATGTGTACATTCTTAGATGAACGTTTATTCGATAGTACAAAATGTTATTTTGTGTGGGCTGAAAATGTTTTATTTCAGAACTGAGCTGTTAGAAAGACTGAATTTTCTTTTGTTCTAGTAGCCATTTTGATTAGATTTTCTTTTATGTTGACTTAAACAAATTAGAATCTTCTTTGAGTGTCATGCCCAAGTAAGTTTCTCAGGAAAATGAGGACAATATTAAGAAAGCTATAATAATTTTACTTTAATTCTGATGGCATTTTTAAATTACTGGGTTTTAATCATGTGATATTAGTAGACAACCAGTAATTGTGCCTGAAAGTAGTAATAATTTGTATTTGAAAGTGATTTGTTCTAAAATTGAGCATGTTATAGAAATATATCACTCATTAAACTTCTTTGAAGTAAAACAATCATTGACAAAAATACATGATTTGCTGAATGTTAGGTGCTACTCCTTTTTTTTTCTGGATGTATCAGACTAATTTCTTTTAAGATTAGTTAAATCGCTAATGTAGGCCATAATTTCCTAGAAATTTTTTGCTAACTTGTATATGAGCAACTAGGGATGCTTTATCATTCTTATATGATAGGGGCACTACGTTTATCTTAAACTTTGCCATTTACCAAGTGCTTTCACATATATTGTCATGTCTGAGTCTCATTTTAATCATAGAAGTAGTCAGAAGAATTACTATTTCCATTGTCACACCACATAATAAAACAACAGAAACATGCCTTTGGAACTTATAGGCTGCAAAGACAGCAAGATGAGAAACAGCAGGAACGTGAACTATATTTAGAATGTTCAGAGAAGAAAGGATAGGAGTCTGAAGTAGGAAAATTATTAATGTTGGTGGATGTATTTCTCATTGTTGGTTCATTCTTAGATGAAGAAAGGAGGTTATTGATCAAATTATAAGAAAGGTTGTGATATAGTGAACAGGGTGGGTTTTGTTCTCATGGGAAGAGGGAAGATAGATCAATAAAAGATGTGTTGATCCTCCTCCTAATCCTGATCTGGTGTTCCTGGGAGGTTCCCTTAACAAGAAGAAAGACCTAAAGTACTTGAGTTTCTATTTTTGTTCCCAAAGGTACATTTAACTCTCAGATTATTTCTCTTCTGAACAAATGTTGGCACACTGCCAAAAAGAATTTATTTTTGGATAATACTTTGGTATTGACCATTGCATCTCTGGTGGTGGTAGGGTGAAAGAGGATTGGAGTTCGGGTAAGTCATAACAGCTGGGCTGTGTCTTGACCTTCTTAAAGACCATGGAGCTCAGTCTTCATGCCTTTAAATTAGGCTGGCTGGAAAAGGCAACTTCTGAATTCCATCCCATTTTTAAATTTCTCTGGATTTTATAATATTTTGGGAATTTGTAGTAGTCTGCAAAATGATTAACTTAAGGGTCAAGAAGACATGACGTGAGAAATACGGAAAGCTACTTAGCTTTCCTGTCATGCCAACTATTGTAAACTTTGAATAGATAACCACAGGTGAGTGTGAAGTGTGTAGTGCCAGAGTTGGGTGTGCTTTCTTTCTGTTGCCGCGTTTTGTGCTTTGTAACATACCTTCCCTGGAGAGCTGCGTCAACAAAGGACCTAATCGGAATTAAGAGTTGTATAGGTTTGAATTGGATAATCAGTTTACTTTATATAATTTTTGAAATTGGTTCTTTAATGAAAGTTTACAGTTAGGTAGAAGAATATATAATATAGAGAATGTATTTTACTTTAAATCCATTTGTACAAAAGAATGTTAATATTTGGAAATTATTTATTTATCATAAAGATAAATAATTTTCTGAGAAGAATATTTTTTCTGTATACCTTAAGCTAGCCAGCTTAGAAATCATCACGTGTATGTATAAAAACACATATGTACAGTGTTTGATTTGATTATTGGGTTTCTGTATTGCTTTTTAACAGTTAATTCATGTTATTTATCTTTAGAAAGAATGCAGAAAACTATCAGTGAATTTTATAATTTATGAAGTGTAGCTTTAAATATCCAAATAACTTAGCTTATGAAGTACAGAGGCTAATCTTAATATATTTGAAGGTTATAAAGCTTTCTGCTTACCCCTTGAAATTACTGCTTAATGACTCTGTAATGACAGGTCATGGTAGCTTAAAATGGATGTGTCACTGACTATTCCTTTGTGCTTCAAAGCTTTAAGATGGTTAACTTAAAGTGCCAAGTAAATCTTAAAACAATGCTCTCTGAACAGTGAGAAACTTTGTTCTGATTATTTAAAGGTCATTGTCTTATGCGGCAGAATTGGGAATCAAAAAATGTCTTTGCAGGGTAATAAAAGTAGTATGTAAATTTTGTGAGGTTATATTTTCATACTGCTTTTTTTCTTGACTTAAAATTTAAGTTCTGAAAATTGAACTTTTTCTTAGATATGCAAATAGAGCAGTGTTTGAATTTTGACTAATGAAGTTTCATTTCGGTATCTGTGATAGCTGAATATAATGTGTGCTTGGAATTTCAAACCAACCTGCAGTGAAGGGAATTCTAGTTTGACATAGCCATTTAAGGTTGTAAGTGAGAAAATAAATGTGTTTCTTCATGGTTTGAACTATGAGCAAGGATAAGGAATGTAACATAACTGCCACCAAGAATCTTAGAATATATTACTATATATTTGATATTTAAAATTGTTGGGTACATTGATATTGTAATATATAATTGGGTATAGCAGTATAATGCTTCAGAACAATTCATGGATGTTATATTTCTTTTTTATATTCGTAACAGAGAGTTTTAGACTATAATATGTGATTATGTGTGTGAAGCAGTTTATGCTAATTCATTAGGTACAGCACAACTATGAACTATGGTTTCAAACTTCAAGGAGTCTGTAATATAGGAGAAAACAGGCAGTGTGTTAAAAGAGGGAGATAGTGGGAAAGATGGACTTACTTAGTACTAGGTCCTTCAGCATAGCATTAGATGAATTTAATCTTCACAGTGGCCTTTTATTGCACTCTTTTTCCTTTTTTTTTTTTTTCAGATGATGAAACTGAAGCTTAAAGAGGTTAAGGGCCTATTGTAGGTCATATAGCCTCACTACTAGTCACTAGCATTCACATTAAGATCTCTGCACTAAAGCCCCTCTATACCTAAAAATACCGGGCATTAAAAACAGGCCCTATGATATGTATCTCCCCATAAGTGGGGTGCCTGACACTACAGGTTTTATTTCATAGAAACAAGTACAGTGGTTAGGTTAGTAGGCCGGCCTACAAATAAAAGCTTGTTTAACCCCCTAAAACTCTTGTGACTAGTATTATATTAACAGGGTCTTAGAATTTGGTCATTCATTTACAATCTCTCAGGAGTACTTAGTAAATGATGGGCACTGTTCCAGGTGCTCTGCAATACAATGAGGAGACTCTGCCTTCCTAGAGTCTATACTCTAGTAGTAGAAACAGACAAAACAAAAAATGGAACAAATAGGTAATTTAAAAATACTATCTTGTTAAAGGAAATGTAGAGTGTCCTGTGACAGTTTAGGAAAGTTTCAATGATGAATTGCATTTAGAGTGTCAAGATTAGGAAGCTGGGACTTCCAATCATAGTGGATTATATTGTGGAATCCCGTTGTCCTTCTTTTTAGCCCAAGGACCAATGCTAGGACCAGGCCTGCTTAGTGTCTCTTTGTGGTTTCAGTGTGTAGCTTAATGCGTAGCATCCAGTTAGTCTCTAAGTAAGTGGTGTTGATGATGATGATGTTGGCTTCTAGTCTTTGAAGGAGTTAATTGGGACAGAGTAAGAGGCTTCCCCACACCTCAGGTTGTTGCATTTTGAGAACCCTTTTTGGATTTCTTAAATGTTTTCCCCCTTAATGTGGTAGGCCTCTTTAGTTTTTCTTATTCTCAAAGCTCTGGTATATGTTCAGGAAGGGGAAAAAACAAGGAGTAGAAAAATACAAAATTGGTTAGAAGAGTGAGCGTTGGAAGCCCTGGAGATTGGCCAGATATAAACATCCCTGTACAGCTACCTTTATCTGTCCAGGAAAAATAAAGGGTTTATTAGCATTTGTTGATGAATGCACCTCTCCTGTGACCCTTTTACTTTTCCATAACAGATAGGTGTAAGTTGGGGTTAAATGTGAAAAGTTACATGTGTATATGTATATGTGTAAATTGGAGTAAATAGTGTAAAAAAAAAAAAAAAGATCCTAGTTGTCTGTCAGATGGTGTCATAAGAAAGCCCAGGAGGAAGGGGCAGATTAAGTGGGGAGGTCTGGGAAAGGCTTGAAGGAAGATGTGGGAGTTGAGCTAGACTTGAGGGTGTAGATGGAATTCTACATTCATATAAATGACTGGTAGGATAAATTCATGGGGGTGGGAACGTGTATAATGCATGTGATGACTAGTGAGAACTAGTGTGCTGGTGAATGATGTTAACATAGAAAATGCTGGGATACTGTTTGGAGCTATATTGTATCTGGCCTTCAAATGTCAGGCTGAGATTTTTATTTTCTAGGTTGCCGTGGCAGATATTTTTTGGTATAGCATTAGTAGTGTGAAGGTTTTAAGGAGATTTTAATGTAGGCAGGATGGATTACAAAGGGGCAAACCTGGAATCACAGAGACCAGTTCTGGATCTGTTGCTATAATAATCTGAGAGTTTAGTTGCTTGTACCAAGTTGGTAGTAGCAGGAATGGAAAGGAAGGAGACGATTGATCAACGATATTTAAAAGGAGTTGACAGGCTTTAGGAGTCTTGCTGAGCTAGGAGGTTGACAGAAAGAGGTCAAAAGCTACTCAAAGCCTTTGTGTCTGAGAGGCTATAAGAATGATTGGTACCCTTGACCAGAATAATGGAGTAGGTCGGGGGAAGGGGGAGAAGCTCTAGGTGGAAGTGTTGATCGTGAGTTGGTCTTTGAGCTGGTTGAGAGGACATAGCATTTTAGGTGGTTAAAATCGGCCTTTCCAAAGGACTCCCAACAATATCTTCTGTTTCTCCTTCACAAACAAGAAGCACAACTCACTCTACCCAAAAAAATCCTATCTCAGCTACCTAGTTGACTAAACTATATATGCATATACATCCAAGCCAGAAATGTTGTATTCATCCATCCAATTATTCATTCAACAAATACTTACTGGGTATTTTCTGTGTGCCAGGTGCTGTAAGCTTTGTGAAGGACAGACATGGACCTTGCTCTTAAGGGCATACCGTTATTTTGTGGGAGAGACGATAATAAAATAATCACAAGTACATATTGGTAGACTGTGATAAACTCTGGGAAGTATGCATCATGCTTTGAGCAGATATATTGAACGGATTTGGCCCAATATGAGAGTTACTGGAAGAGGACTTTCTCACAAACATGAGGAATAAGCCTGCCTTTGAAAGTTCACTGGTGAAATTCCCAGAGTGGATCAGTACAAAGCAGTACAAAATCATCCGAAAAATGAAGAATAAATAGCATCTTGGGCTTGAGACTGGACCATAACCTGAGTGAAAGTTTTGCTATATCTGAAGACTTGGGTGGGATTGGTGTGGTTTGGGAATTGAGTAAAAGGAGAAAAACTGCAGGAGGAAGTTACCCTCCACTAAAAAATAGACAGCAAGGCTTCACCAACTGGTTTTGATGATTATTTCAGTCCCAGTGCAAGGTCTTCCAATCACTTGTTCACGGATATATTCTTTCTTCTGATTCTCTTCGACACATTTTGAACTCCTAAATATGCCTTAGTGATTAAGATCTATCACTAAACATAATAGACCAGAAAACTATTCTGTGGAATGGGACGGGGGTGGGGGGCAGAATATCAAAGTAAGCCTTAGTTAAATAAGTACTTTTTATAGTATGTAATAATATGCAAATGCTGTAAGAAAAAAATAGAGCAGGGTATGGTGTATCAGGAGAGGAATGATGAGGAATGAGTGCGGGAAGAAAGGAGTTGAAATCAGAGAAGTTAATGGGTTGTACTGTTTGGGGATGTCATGGGTTGGTGTAATCGGCTGTTACTTAGGGAAATAGGGTGCCCCTGCAGATCTGAGCAGAGGAGGCACATGATCCGGCTTCACCCTTTGAAAGGGTCACTCTGACTACTGTGTTATGAGGAGATTTTGGAGAGCTAACAGAGCCTTCCAGAGTAAGTTCTGGTCCCCATCAGATTCTCTCCTAATATTTTTTCTTCTTAGCATATAACAAGATTATGATTAAATATTGAATTATATAATTATCATGTTTCTTTTAAGCTGCCAGTGATTATCAGTTACCATTGATTTAATAGCAGCTTTTCAGGGGGAAAAAGAGAGCACTGTGACCATATTAAATAAACCTCTCCATCTTTATTTCAGCAACAGTATATTTAAAAAATACATGTTAGAGGGGCGCCTGGGTGGCTCAGTTGGTTAAGCGACTGCCTTCGGCTCAGGTCATGATCCTGGAGTCCCGGGATCAAGTCCCGCATCGGGCTCCCTGCTCAGCAGGGAGTCTGCTTCTCCCTCTGACCCTCCCCCCTCTCATGCTCTCTCTCATTCTCTCTCTCAAATAAATAAATAAAATCTTTAAAAAAAAAAAAAAAGTACATGTTAGAATCAAGGCAACGCTTGTTTAATACCTGTTTACTCACACTCGGTATGGTAGGTAAGCTTCATGGAAAGCAGTCTTGTTCATTGCTGTATTTTTAGTCCCTTGGCCTAAGCCTTTCTTATAGTAGTTCCTCAATAAATATTTGTTGATTGAACTTTGATGATGACAGTCAGCTTAATTCCATGCTATTCAGAAACCTTATAATTTGCCTCCTTGTGAAATTTCGATATTCCCTGTCCATGTGATATTTATCCCAGTATGAATTAGCAAATCATCCGTGAGTTTGGTTTATGTGATTCTTTGTAGGATCTGCTTAGAGGCTTGATGGTAGACCTGATCCATGACAAAGCCAAGAGAATGCAGGGACCCGAGATGCCTCTCAGAAGGCAGCTGAAATCTAGATCTTGCCATTGGCCATGGCATTCGCATTTAGAAACTTTCACAGTTCAGGCCAATGTGGCTTCTGGAGAGCAAGGGAGATCTGGAAGTCTATACTGTTGTACTAGTATGGGTAAAGTGAATGTAGACCAAATCTTCAATATACAGACATCAGTGGCTCCTATAGAAAACCGAGGGGCCTAGAAAGTAGTTCTTATGAGGTACAGATGATGGAAGCTTTAGAGCCAGTTGGAGAACTCCTTAGCCACTTAGGAGTAGCCTCTCGGCTGTTTGGGAATTATTCTCTGAAGTGGTCAGTAACTTCAGAACCCAACTCTTTGAAGTTGTAATAATCTTTATGTTTCCCACATCCGACACATAATAGACGATTAGATGTTTGAAATGAAGACCTATTATAGATTGTAAAAAAAAAAAAAGCAAAAAAGTCTTTACCCAAATCTGGACATCCCGGGGCATTTTTCTGCTTCTCACTTGTCACCCAGTCAGGATTCTTATTGTTACAAATGTCAGTGACCCAAACTATTTTCCACATTAATTCCAGGAGTGATAACAAATGAATTCTTTAAGGCTCTTACCTTTTTTTGCTTTAGAAAGCTTCTTTCCACTTAACCAGAAAAATTAAGCCTCAGCCCCAAATTATACCCTTTCAGTTTTTTAACCAAGGTTTCTTCTCTGTTCCCAAATTAAAAAAAAAAAATCTTGGACAGGACTTTGACCACCTTGGATCACATGCCTATTTGCTGGAGCAAAGACTGGCCCTCTGGTCTTCAGTAATTTTCTCTCCTTGGCTGCAGCCAAAATTACTGTTGGCAAGCCTTACAGAAACCATGTGACTAGAAAGAAAGGTCCAATTCACCGTAGGAAACCAGGGTGTGAAAGACTACGAGATCAGAGGTCTGCTGCTCCTCCCTTATAAATAGTGCCGCATGCACAGGGCCAGGAGGACGGTGAACCTGAGCATCTGCAGAATTCCAAGAATGATAGTATCAGTGATCCTCAAGGACGCTCTTTGCTGTACCTTGCAGAAGGAGTAATTCAAAAGGTAAGCAGGATGGGTCAGGCCTAGACCTGGGAGAATGGAGTGCAAGTGTTGAATTCTGAAGAAGAAACAGTAAAAACCATGCTTACTGGCCATCGTGAGCAAAGGAGATTGAGGAAAAATCACCCAGTCCTGTTGTGCTTACGGAATTTCTGTTAATATTTCAGTATATATGCTGAATTGTACACACATATTTTGGGGGGGGTCTTATTGCTAATACTGTGTTGAATACTATTTCCATTAGTAATATTGTGTATGCCCATGGTTATGTATTCATTGGAAAATTCTTTTTTTTTTTTTTTTTTTTTTTTTTTTATTTTTATTTTTTTTAAGATTTTTTATTTATTTATTTGAGAGAGACAGAATGAGAGAGAGCAAGCACATGAGAGGGGGGAGGGTCAGAGGGAGAAGCAGACTCCCTGCTGAGCAGGGAGCCCGATGCGGGACTCGATCCAGGGACTCCAGGATCATGACCTGAGCCGAAGGCAGTCGCTTAACCAACTGAGCCACCCAGGCGCCCTCATTGGAAAATTCTTTAGTAACTACGATGTTCTGTCCTGTGAACATAGAATTGTTTAATCACTTCTCTATTTTTAGGTGGCTATGTTGTTTCCTACTTTTTGCTGTGAAAAAAATCCCATATAACATTCTTATATGCATGTCTATTTCCTAGACTTGGAATTATTGGGAAAGGACGTGACCTTTTTAAAAGGTTCAGTACCTTAATATTTTGCCAATTTGCTCTCTAGAAGATTTGTATACATTTATGTTCTCTCCTGCAGTATATGAGAGCGTATGAAAGTGCCGCCATTTCTCCATTACCTGCAGTTAACACTCTTGATTGGACAGATGAAATTTAAAGGTAACTGATAGAGAATCTACATGGATTGTTGTTAGTGATGCAGGTGGTTTAGAATAGGGATTAGTTTTCCAGTTATCTTTTGCTCAGTAACCAACAACCCCAAATCTTAGTGGCTTAAAACAATAATGATTTATAGTTTCTCCCTTTCTTTGGGTTGACTGGGCTCAGCTATACCGTTCTTCTGTTCTTTGTGATGTAACTGAGGTCACACATGCAGCAGACACATTCAGCTGGAATTCGGTTGTGGCTGGAATATCCAGTATCTCTCTCCTCATGGCCTCTCATCACTTAGTGGTTTATCTAGAGTTTCTTTATAACATGGCAGCTGGCTTATTTTATTTTACTTTATTTTATTTTTTTGTGAGAGAGCGAGAGCACATGAGTATGTGCACGAGCTGGGGGGAGGGACAGAGGGAGAGAGAGCATGCTCAGCACGGAGCCTGTGGCGGGGCTTGATCTCACAACCCTGAGATCATGACTTGAGCCAAAATCAAGAGTCGGACTCTTAACCACCTAAACCACCCAGGTGCCCCATGGCAGCTGACTTCTAAGGGGGAACATTTCAAGAGGACAAGCCCTAGTACACAAGCACTTATAAAACCTTTGCTTACATCATGCTTGCTCATGTCCTGTTGGTCAAAGCAAGTCACAAACCAAGACCAAAATCAAAAGTGGGAGAGGACTGTACAAGCCTGTGAATATCAGTAGGTGTGGTCATAGCAGACCATTGATGTAATAGATTACCAGAGATGGTAAATAAGTTACAACTAGGATCGCAGCTCTAATTGATTAGCAATAACATTTTGAAGCACTGTATTCAGAATAATTTGGAGACCAGCTCCTGGATCAGTAGGAAAGCACGTTGCGCTATAAGCTAGTGATATTTAAGGGCTTAGATTAGGAGGTGGGTATACTGGTTGTATTTACCATCTTTTAATGTCTGTGAATTTATATCATAAAGCTATAAACCTAAAAAATGAAAGCAGTTCATGAGCTTGCATGTAAGGTCGAGTAAGTTTAAAGACATTTGAGTACTTGAGTAAATTGAGTCTTAAGCTTTTGTTCATCCTGGTTTCATATTGACAATACAGTTGATGTAGTATATCAATGATAGGTAGACAGACAGACAGGTAGGTGTCTCACCTGCATATGCATTTGCATGTGTGTTTGTGTGGGGGGAGATTTTAAGTGCTTGACTGAGTTGTCAGCTTGAACTCTGAATCAACTCATGTGATTCCAGACAATAATTATCAGGGGCGGTATTTCCAAGTAGGCACTATAGCACTCTGTGTTCTAAGGGAGACTTAAAGGAAAATGTTACTCCTCTGATACAGTAGTGCAGAGTCTCCTTTTTATACTTTTCCCTCCCACCCCATACTGTGCTTCCTTTTCTTTGCATTCACGTGTGCATATATAAGCAAAATTGAGATTGTATTTTTAAAATGAGATTATACTAGATGTACTTTTTATTTAATAAATATCTTAGAGGGCGTCTGGGTGGCTCAGTTGGTTAAGTGTCTGCCTTCGGCTCAGGTCATGATCCTGGAGTCCCAGGATCGAGTCCCACATCGGGCTCCCTGCTTGGCAGGGAGTCTGCTTCTACCTCTTGACTCTCCCCTGCTCATGCGCTCTCTCTCTCTCTCTCTCATTCTCTCTCTCAAATAAATAAATAAAATCTTTAAAATATATATATATAAATAAATAAATACCTTAGATCTTTTCATATTAGTAGGTATAAGTCAGCACCGTTCTTTCAGTGGCTACAAAATATGCTTTGATTATTTGACCATATCCCTATTGTTGGACATTTAGGTTTTTAAATTTTTTTTCTCAATTTCTAAAAGTGTGTAGTGAACATACACATAAACTTTGTGGTTATTTGCAAATATTTTTAGAAAATGTTAAATGTGGGATAGCTGGATTAGGCCATGTGTATATTTTAGCTTTTGATAAATATAGTAAAATCCTGCTGTACATCATAAATAGGGTCTAAATATTGAAATTATTAAAATGCATACTTATAAAATTAATGAAAGACCGCTGTTTTTCATTAAGTCCATGGAGTCACACAAAAAATAGGAATGTGATAAAAAAAGTGACACATTGTGCAAAACTGACTGCATAATGAATCAGAAAGCCCCAGGTACCAGTGCATCCCATTCCTGAATGCCTTTGGGAATTGGAGTTGGGTCATCTACTGGAGACATTTGATAGTCACATCCAGATGAATGGTTTTACTATTCGTGGTTTACAGTTAGTCCAGCTGTCTTCCAAAAAGTCTTTACCATTTTATCCTCACACCAGGCAGCGTATGGGATTATCCTCTCTCGTATTCTTGCCAGGATTTGGTATTACCAGACTTAACGTTTTGGCTAATCTAATGGACAAAAATGGTATCTTGTTTGAATTTGTATATTCTTGGTTTTGGCTATGCTTGGCAAGATTTCCTCTATTTGTTGCCAGTTTGAATTTCTTCTGTAAATTGCCTCTTCCATGTATTTTTTCTGTTTTTCTGTTCTGTCATATATTCATTTGTATTTTTGATGTCGGAGCCAGTTAGCTTAGTAGAGATCTCCAAAGTATTTTGACTGTGTACTCCTACAGGCAAAAAAGTTTTTGATTATACACCCCCGTTGTATATTTATAAATTATACATGTATTGCTGTCAGTTCATGTCTTACATATTAGTAAAGCTTATTTTTTCTTACCATGATTTAAAAATTAATGTACATAGGGGTGCCAAATATTGTTTCTCACAACCCAGTGGAAGTCTAGTGTACACCCACCTGGAAAGCCACGAGTTCAGAGCACAATATGAGTTAGGCCCTTTATCAGCCAGTTAGATTTGCCAAGAGGGATGTGCTTCTTTCTGTGACCCAGTGTGTATGTAATTTGTACGTCTGTGGGCACTGAGTACTCTAGTGAAATAGAAAGTAGCCATGGGTCAGACCTTGGCTCTATTACTTCTATTAGCCATATTTAAGAAAATTTCTTAATCCTGTTTTGTACCAGTTTCTTCTTGTCTTACCTGTTATATAGGCGGATGATGTTATGAGGTAATTTATGTAAATAGACTTTGAAAAACTGTAGAACATGGTATAGGTATAAAATACATGGGTATTTATTTTTAAAATTTTAATTCACATGGGTATTTGTTTTGCGAGTTCATCACATTGGGTAAAAAGAGAATACGTTTCAGTGTTACTAATGCTGGGAAACAACTTAAGATGTATGACCTACTAACAGTGGTTCAGAAACATCATTTTAAGTCTTCATTCTGTGTAGATTTTAAACCTCTTGAAGGTAGGAACTTCACCAACACTTACTGTTATGTGTAATAAAAAGTGTTGGTGATGATATAGTGTACATTTAATAATACACATATTCGGTTTTTAAAATGTTTTCTACTTAAGAAAGCCCTGTGATCTAGGAATTAGAAATCAGTGTATTTGTGAAATGCCTGGTGGTTCTAAGAAAGGCTTTCTTTGAAGAGTAAAGTAGCTACTGTCCAGGGCTGTAGATTAAAAAGGCAGGACCTAGCTTGAATATATTCTCCAGGGTAATGAAAAATTGAAGACATTGTAACATTAGGGACTCTCACATAAGCAAGTAGAACTGAATTAAAAGGAGAGAATGCTAAGGGCTGTATATAATATAGTATGCCCAGGAGTGACCATGAAAAGGCAATTTTGAATATAGATGTTGCTGTTTTTTAAAAATATATTTTATGAATTTTTTTGAAAAAATGAATTTAGCTGTAAAATAAATTGTAGAAAAGGGCAGCTGAAGGATGAAGTAAGAGAACTGAAACCCTTGTCTTTAATAAAAAGGAATAAAAAAATTGGGACCACACCTGTGTAAATGTTAGATGTGAAATACTTAAAATGTATTAGTACTCAGGCTCTGCAAAGGTGCTGGAAGACAGGCGCTCGGAGGCAAGCACTGCTGGCTGGCATAGACCAAGCCCATGACCAGGAGTGGCTGGAGTAGGCTGGGACCAAGAACTCTGGGCGGTGGGCCAAGCGAGGTCACATTCCTGCTGAACACTTTCCTCTCCCTGCCTCCTGTTTGATTCTCAGAACAACCCCACAGGGTAGAAAGCAGGATAGGCCTGGTCCAGTTCAAGTCACTAAACCTTTATGCTTACCCAGATGAATGGGGGGGGGGGGGCAGATAGAATGTATACTTATTATTATCTATTTTCAAAACTTAGTTACTTAAAACTCTTGGAGGAGGCAGACAAGAAATGAAATCCTTACTGAACTTGGAAAAAGAGGTAAGTTTCTCAGAAACTATTCATACTGAGAAATTTCTGTACTTCAGAAAAAAAGCATAAAAGGACAAGAAAATCAACTTATATCTTTCTTTTATAGAGGATCCCAGGTCATTTTGAACATTTACCTAGTAATTCAGATTTTTACAATATCGTCAGCCCCGCTATTCTAATATGAATGATTTTCAGTTCAGCTGCTATTCCTTTCTCAGTGGAGCTGCAGAAGAAACTCTGAATTGAAAACAAGCAGTAGTATTGGTAGGAGAAGTAAAATCCTTTGATGTGGTTCTAAATCCTTCCTGTATATAACAGTTCCTGCCTGGTCTTCTTTTAAAGCCTCATTGCAGAAAACCCTGAAATTAAAATATTTCACAATTTTTGGCTTCAATTCCTCAAAAACATAAAACGAGAGATATAATAGATTATCTGAGTTGAATAGTTATGTTTAATTAATCTTGTGTATCAGTTATTGCTATATAAGAAACCATCTAAAAATTCAGTGGCTTAAAACAATATTATTTTTGCACATATTCCTCTGTTGGCTGGGCAATTCATCTAGCTTCTGTTGGGTTTACTCTTGTCTAAGATTAGCTGTGGGTCAGGTAGGAAATTTTGCTGATTTTGGCTGGTCTAGGATGGCCTTAATCTGGGATGGTGGGAATGACTGGGCTGTCTTTCACATGATCTCTCATCCTCCAGTAGGCTTGCCCAGGCTTGCCTTTGTGGTGAAGGCAAGTTCCAGGTGAGCGAGCAGAGCATTCCAGGTTTCTTGAGGCCTGGGCTCACTTCCACTGCTTTCTATTGGCCAAAGAAAGTCACAAAGCCAAGCTCAGATTCAAGGAGTGGAGAAACAGACTCCCATCTTTTTTTTTTTTTTTTTTTTTAAGATTTTAGTTATTTGAGAGAGAGAGAGAGCAGGAGGGAGAGGGAGAGAGAATCTGAAGCAGACTCTGCACTGAGTGCAGAGCCCGACAGGGGGCTCGATCCCCAGATCCTGAGATGGTGACCTGAGTGAAAACCAAGAGTCAGACACTTAATGGACTGAGCTACCCAGGTGCCCCTGGACTCCCATCTTTTGAAGGAAGAATTGGGAACTCTCATTACAAGGGTTGTGGATACAGGGGTGGGTGGGGTTGGGAGGTGGACAATTGGAGCGTTTTTGTAATTCATATAGCATATGTGCCAAAAAAAATTATTGAACCCAACTGAAGTTTATGGTTCCTCAGTCTTAAATATGGGATTACACTTGATCATGGTCATACTACTGATCATGTACTCCTGTGAGTATATAGAAAGTTAAATGAGTGTGTGTGCAATTCTCTTCTTTATTCTGTTAGTTCCTAACTCCTGTAGAGTAATTTATTTGTTTCTTTTGATGATGTGTTTAGTTGGTTTGGTAGTCTCATTGGGGCTATGTCTGTTTAAGGTTCAGAATGGGCCCTAGTGCTTCTGTTGTGGGGGCTGGGGGTGGGGAAGATACATAGGTTTCAGTGTGGTTTCTGAGAAATAGAAAACCTCCCCTATCCTGCCCACACCTAAAACCCATTGACCAGGCACTTGATGTCCTATTCCCATGTTTTATTTTCCTTGTGGCACATAGAACTGGCTCAAGTTCTTGTTCATTCACTTTTTTGGTGGTTTGTCATCCCCCACTGGGATGTAAGCTTCATAAGAGCAGAGACCTCCTCTGACCTGTTCACTACTGAATTCTCAGACCTTAGAATAGTGCCTTCGTCTTCTCAGGAAGTGCTCAGTAAATATTTGTTGAACAGTTTTAATAAAAGTTTTGTGATAAGAGTGTTATATGCTCTGTCTCTGGTACATTGTAGACACTCATTAAGTATTTATGCAATCTTGAAGGAGGCTCATGGACAGTGGGAGCTCAGAGAACATGAACATTTGGAGCCACAAAGGGTTTTTTCATGATGCAATGAAAGGCAGATGAGCAGGAGAGTTTAGGGTATGATACATTTGTTGAAATGTTATACCGTTGGACTTCAGGCTGGGAAGGAAGGAGGTGGAATAAGAATCTGATGGGTTGGAATAGAAATTCTCTCAGAACCAGAGAATCCACAGAGGGAAAGTATGTTGGGAGGTTAGGGTTGTGTTGATGCACTGTGATCACTGAAGTAGTGATTTCAAATGTGCCGCATTGTGGGCCTCAGGGCGTGAATGCTTGGCTCAGGTGCTTGAAGGACCTTGAGGGGTAGGGGCAAACAGCTGCTGTTTGTGCATCAGTAGAGCTGACGTCCTCAGGGGAAAGTCCTCAACAGCCATGATATTGGGGTAATGCTTTGAGAAAAGTTTGAGGCCATAGGAAAGTTTGCTAATTAGGGAGCACCACTTCCATAAGTAGTTTATTTTTATTTATTTGTTTATTTTTGTATAACTGTAGGTAGTTTAGTTTACAAAATAGGTGGAGTGCACACGAGTTCGGGGACAGAAAGAACAAAGCCTTGTAGGGCTAATGCTGGGTCCGGGGATGGATTGAGAAGGGAACGGGGATGGTATGAACCCTGGGCATCAAGGGGCTTGATGGATTTAGTTTCAGTAGACCCTTAGACAGAAGTGACCCTGGGACTAAGGGACAGAGGGGCCATGATTCATTTGGCCAAGGGGGATGGTCAGCCCAGGGATTTATGTAGTACTGTTTATCAGGTACTAAAATCCAAAGATGAGGATTTTCAAATTAGTGTTGTCTGTGTTTTGGTCATAAAGTTTTTTGCATTGGTATTAGCAGAAGTAGATGTTTTAAATGTAAATATTTAATCTCTTCTTTTTGCTGCTGGTCACTTGGAGAGTTCAAATTGTGTGGTGAACCAGAACAAAATTTCATAATCTTTAAACCACAAAGTTACCTAATGGACAACAGAGTAGGAATCACAGTAGTGGAAGATTTTACAAATTCCTGAAACCCCCTAGAAATAATTTTAGGAAAGGCATTTGATTATAAGCTCATAAATAGGGACTGTGTAACATGAAGAATGATTAATAGTAATTACTTTCTTGCCTTTAACCCTTTGGTCAGACTTGTCCCACTGAAGGGAACAAGGCAGGTTAAAATCTATAATTTAACTCTCTGCACATCTAGTTTGTTTTGTGCAATTAGCAATAGTCTGAACTCTGTGGATCAATTAATATTTATTTTACTGCTACTTATATCTGATGCTAAGAATTTTTAAGCCTTTTTGAGTATATGTTTTATTTCATTACAAAAAATTTAATACGTACCAAATTAATACAACATTTGTCAGATACTTACATGATACTCCTGCACATGACACTCAGCTTTATAGACATGTCTTGGACCTTTGAAGCCCCTCTTACTTACCCTTCCTCAGTCTAATCCCTGTGTTTTCTGTGTCCCCATGTCATAGACAGCCACCATCCTGAATTTGTGCTTATAACATTCTCAATGGGTTTTCTTAAATTTTATCACATATGTCTGAGTCCATATACAATACATGGTTTAATTTCTCCTGCTGTTTTTTTAAAAACTATACAGTGGTAAAGTTATTCTTTGTGTGATTTAATTTTTTTTTAAGATTTTATTTATTTAACAGAAAGAGTGAGAGAGAGCACGAGCAGCGGGGAGAGGTAGAGGCAGAGGGAGAAGCAGGCTCCCCACTGACTAGGGAGCCCAACTCAGGGCTTGATCCCAGGACCCTGGGATCATGGCCTGAGCAGAAGGCAGATGCTTAACCGACTCAGCCACCCAGGCGCCCCTGATTTAATTTTGTTAAACACGGTTTTTTGATGAGATTTATCCGAAGTTGATGTGGTTTATTTTTATGACTATGTAGTATTTCACTGTATGATTATACTACAATTTAACCATTTACGAGATTAGTGGACATTTGTTTCCTATTTTATGGCCATTATGTGAACATTGTTGTATGTCTCCTCATGTACATTTGCAAGAGTTTCTCTAGAATATATAACTATCACTGAGACTGTAAGGTATGTGCATTTCAACTTTATTGAATATATTTTCTGAAGTGGTACTGTTAAGTTCCCTCCAGCAGTATATGAGTTCTTGTTGCTTCATATCTTTGTCAGCACTTGATATTGTCCAACTTTTACATTTTTGACAATCTGGTGGTTGTCAAATATTTTCTTATTGTGGCTCTTACTTTGGATTTCCCAGATTAGTAAAATTTAGCATCTTGTATTAGGTCCAGTGTATATTTGTATTTTATCCTCTGTGACATGCCTATTTATATATTGTCTGCTTTTCTTGGCATCTTTTTTCTTATGACTAAGAATTTTTATGTTTGTCTATTAATGATAAATAGTAACCTTTTACAAATCTGCTCTCCAAGTTTATAACTTGCTTTCACTTTCTTTAAGGGCTCTTTTGATGAACGTAATTCTTCATTTTAGTGTAATTATTTATCAGTCTTCTGTAGGTTGTGATGGGGATTTTTTTTCCTCTTTCTAGTCCTTTTTGTCTTTTTCCATTTTAGTCCTTATATTTCTTTGTATTGCTGGCTGGTACATCCAGTACAGTGATAAATAGAAGCAACTACAGCTCTGACTTAAAAATAACTGCTTCTAACTTTACCATTAAGAATGATATTTAGGGACACCTGGGTGGTTCAGTCCACTAAGCATCTGACTCATGATTTCGGCTCAGGTCATGATCTCAGGGTTGTGAGATTGAGTCTGCTTGAGATTCTCTCCCTCCGCCCCTTCCCCACTTGTGTGCATGTGTGCACTCTCTCAAATAAGTCTTTTTATTTTATTTTATTTTTATTTTTTTAAGATTTTATTTATTTGAGAGAGAGAATGAGATAGAGAGAGAGAGAGCATGAGACGGGGGAGGGTCAGAGAGAGAAGCAGACTCCCTGCCGAGCAGGGAGCCCGATGCGGGATTTGATCCTGGGACTCCAGGATCATGACCTAAGCCGAAGGCAGTCGCTTAACCAACTGAGCCACCCAGGCGCCCCCCAAATAAGTCTTTTTTAAAAAAGAGTATTTAATGAAGGTTTTTGAAAGGTGTCCCTTTCAGATTAAGAAAATTCTCTGCTATTCCTAGTTTGGTAAGAACTTTTATTGTGTGAGTGTTGAATTTTATTGAATATTTTTTCTGCATCCATTGAAATGACTTTTTAAATTTTTACCTCAGTGAATTACTGTGAATTGTGTTAATACACTTGTTAATGGTAAACCAACCTTACATTCTTGGAGTAAACCCACCTCGGTTACGATGTACTTTCTGTTTTATACATTGCTCTGTTGGATTTGTCGGTGTTTTGTTTAGGACATTGCCATTTATGATAATGAGTGAAATTGCCTTACAATATTCTTCTCTTATACTGTCATTGTCTGCCCTTGATATCAAGGTTATTCTAGCCCCAGAAAGTGAATTGGAGGGTATTCCATTTTTTTATGTTCTGATTGCATGAGATTGGAATCAATTATTGGGAGAAAGGTGTTGTTATAATTTTTGACTGTTGTGATGACTATGAGACTGTGAAGTTCTGTCATTTTTAATTTGTGAAATTATGTTAGCAGATGTAGGCAAGTGTGGAATGATATATTTTATTAAGTACAGAATGTGTCATCAGAATGAATTCAACATTTTATCATTAGAAGGGGACCTTGACCTCCATTTATACTCAGGGCCTTGCCTATTTTGTCTGATTTTAATATATCATGCCAGCCTTCTTTTATTTAGTACTTGCCTAATATAATTTTTCCTACTCGTTTACTGTTAAAAAAAACACCTTTGTATATTCGTCCGTTTTCTACATATCTCTTTTAAATAGCATATAAATTTTTATCTAGTTTGAAACATTTTTTTATCTAGAAATTTAGTCAGTTTCTATTTCTTGTGATCATTGGTATATTTAAAATTATTTATGCCTTCCTCTTTTATACTTCTCTTGCTTTTTTTGATTTTTAAGAAGATAAGCTATATAATTTTTTACATTGTATAAACCTCAAATATTTAGATAGCAGTAGATAATAAATTTCACATTAGTAGTTGACTTTTAGGAGACGTAAATTTCAGTATGTACCACAAATTCAGTAAGAAGTTATTAGAGGAAATGCCTGATAACAGGTCTTCATAATTTTGGAAGAAGTAATTCTAAGGAGGATTACTGACTGTTCTTTTGTGTAGTTGGCTAGTTAAATATGCTGGTTAAATGCTTTTTGCTTTTTTGTTGTTTGTATTCATCAATGGAAGCAGAATGTTAAAACTTAAAAACTAGAATTTCTTATTAATAATCTGATATATATATTGGCTTTCTGGTGACTTAAAGGAAAATGTCATTTTTTAATCAAGACTTCAGCCAACACCGAGTGCCATCTGGATTAAGGTCTGTACTTGTGAGTACAGAGAAATCATAGGCTTTACCCTGAGGGGTTCAGATGTCCCAGCATTATCTCCTGATGTTAAGTTAATGCCAGATAAGAGTGAAAAACCTCTTTCTTGCTGTATCAGTATTGAGCTAAACCTCTGGGTTCATAGAGGCATGGCTGAAGCATAGGGAGGAAAATGAAGCAAGGGGATGAGAAACAGTAAGGAAGAGTCAGAAAAGAAGGAAGGAATTCTAGTAGGGGTGTGCAGGTCGAATAGAGTGGCACTGACCGTTTACTTCAGTTGCCTGTCTTTATTTTTTATTTTTTTTAAAGATTTTATTTTATTTATTTGAGAGAGAGAGTGAGAGAGAAAACAAGAGAGGGTAGGGTCAGAGGGAGAAGCAGATTCCCTGCTGAGCAACGAGCCTGATGAGCAACGAGCCTGATGCGGGACTCGATCCTGGGACTCCGGGATCATGACCTGAGCCAAAGGCAGTCGCTTAACCAACTGAGCCACCCAGGTGCCCCAGTTGCCTGTCTTTAAACAGATTATTTAAAGATGCATGCATGAACTCCTAGTGCTTATCTGAAAGCTCATTTTCACATACTGGGAAGACTTCACAAGCTCTGAGGTGTGTTTTTATAATATCAGCTGTTTCACCTGGCAAGAAGGAAATCCAGACAATCCCAAACTTGTTTTAATCATGAGATTAAATAAAAACACTTTTGGGGCACATGGGTGGCTCAGTCCATTAAGCGTGTGACTTGTGATTTTGGCTCAGGTCATGATCTCAGGGTTGTGAGATCGAGCCCCTTGTGGGGCTCTGCACTGGGTGTGGAGCCTGCTTAAGATTCTCTCACTCCCTCTGTCTCCTCCCTCCCCGAACCCCTGCAACTCTTATTAGTAAAAGAGCTCTTGCTGGCGATGGAAGAAAGCAAGTCTTTCCTATTAAGTCCCTAAACCTTGATTTTTCTTCAGGTCCCATGTGTGTATTGCTCTGTTAGTCTTTAGTCAGACATCTTCCTGATCTGGAGTAGTTTGGGGACCTATAGAATTTTTAATAAGCTTTAGAATCACTTGTATCAGGACTTTAAATGTGACTTACTTAGAATCAAATGGAATATGTTTTCTTCTGCAAAAGAGGATAACCATTTAAAGATGTGAATCGTAATCTTGGGCATATAATATTACTAATCTTTATCTAGAATTTGTTTTACTCTGCACTCAAGATTGCAAAGGCCTCCACTTGGGTGACAAGACTATGAGTGATAGAATTATTTTCTCACAATCTTCACAGTGAATCAAACACATGGGAAAGAATAGTGAAACAATTTCTGGCTTCTGTGGAACTGAGCATAATAACACCTTACTGACCAAATGTCCTAATAACCCCTGAAACAACTTGCATGGCTCTCTGAAAATAACTCCTCTCTGATTGAAGATCTTGTTTATCTTCAGAGACACTCCTGAAAAGTGTGCCCTGAATGACTGGCCCTGTTCTCTGTCAGTTTATACATAGGTAGATCCAGGTGTACGGAGAAGGTAATTTTTATCATTGAACATGTTATTTTTGTTTGCTTTCTGAGACAGT
The DNA here is from genome assembly GCF_004348235.1 of Phoca vitulina. Lineage (NCBI taxonomy): Eukaryota > Metazoa > Chordata > Mammalia > Carnivora > Phocidae > Phoca > Phoca vitulina. Next base: position 7,464,805 of record NW_022589767.1, read on the forward strand.
TACTTGTATTAGAAGGTAGTTTCCATTTTACAGTCTTGCTCTTTGAAGTTTCCTGTGTCAGTTCTTGTCTCACAAAGTGAGTATTGCAGGGGCCTCCCTTGGAATGCGATCTTTAACTGGCAGAGGAATCAGAAAGGTAGAGTATTTCCTTGCTTTTTTTTTTTTTTCCTTTAAGGAATAGAACCAAGCCAGTCATTACAACTTCTGTGAAACAGAAGAGGAAGTAACTGGAAATTTTTGTAGAACAGTGTAGAAAGTTGGTTTTTTTACTTTAGAAAGTTGGTTGTATAGAGTTTCTCAGGTTTAGTGGTGGAACTATATATGACACTGAATTTTTGTTTTAGTTTTAGTAAGAAAGCATACAAAAATTCAGTATTCCACTTAGAGTAAATGTTTCTGGCATCCAGCATGGTAACACTGCTTGCTGTTGGTCTCTTCCTGTAACGATCAGCTTATTCTACTTGTTATTTCCAGGGCTTGTCCTTTTCTTTTTTCTAGCTTTATTGAGCTATAATTGGTGTATACCACACCAAGACTTTTTATTGAAGTACGACTTCCCAGCAGTAATTTTTTCATTATAGTCTTCTCATACATTTGTTTGGTATGAACTCTGCTTAGGAATTATGGTTTTGTTTCCCTCTCTCTATAGGACATGAAAAAGTTCATGCATTTATTCAAACATTTGAGCCCCTAATATATGTTAAATATTGACTGTCTATTGGGAATATAATAACGAACCAGACAGACCTGGCCCTTACCCTTGCATATGTTGTAGTCCAAACACAAAACCCCTTGCATTGAATTTAAAAAATTACAAATAAAAAGTTTGAAAATTTTAAATAAATTTATTTTTTAGTTGAGAAAAGATGAAATTAACTGAATTTTTTATGTTACATAATCAGGCAGTGGGATGCAAAGATGAAATAGGCAAGGTCTACAAACTAGTTATTCTCAGAACTTCCAAAATTGACTTTGGTAGTCACTAGTAATGTAATAACATTTATCTAATACCTACTGTTTGCTAGATACAATGCTAGACGCTAGGGTAGCAAATTGCATGCTAGTAGTAGAGCTTTTGTATGTTTTTTATTTTTTTAAGATTTTGAAATAACAGTTACTTGAATTAAAACTACTTGCATTTGTACCTGTTATTTTAAGTTTTTGTCTGCTTGTTTTATGCTGTTTGTGGAACCCTGAACTATGTTCCAGGCACTCTGCTCAGTATTTTGTTTGCATTATGTGTGTCATTTATTGCATACACCATATGGACCCTCCCACCAATTGTTGAGCATTTTATGTACCTGTCACCATGTAAGCATTTCATCTCTTTACAAATGAGGAACCTAAGCCTTAGAGAACTGGCAGAGCTGGGATTCAAACTTGGGGTAGGTTGCAGTTGTGGGTGTGGATCCCACCAGAAAAGATCTTATAGCAGTTGAGCTTTATGGTAAAATTTTCATCTACAGTATAAATAATAGAGGATCAGATTATTTAAAATTCACCAATTCAGAAGAGAGGCAATAGAGGATTGGAGTGGTACTCAACTATGGAATTAATCATTTTATAGAACCAATATTATATCTGTTATGACCAGCTTTTTTATTTATTTTTTTTGTTTAAAGATTTTATTTATTTGTTTGTCAGAGAGAGAGACAGAGCACAAGCAGGGGGAGCTGCAGGCAGAGGGAGAAGCAGGCTTCCCGCCGAGCAGGGAGCCTGATGAGGGACTCAATCCCAGCACCCTGGGATCATGACCTGAGCTGAAGGCAGCCACTTAACCGACTGAGCCACCCAGGCATCCCAGTGACCAGCTTTTTAAAAAAAAAAAAACTCCACCCATTTCAGCTCATACAACTGTTGTCATAAACCTAGGATCAAGTTTATAATGAAATTTTAAAAAATTAATTCCGTAAAATTAGGCTGGAAATTCATGTATTTTCTTACAGCCAGTGTCCTGTGTAAAGGTAGTCATCTTATGCTAATGGCTTTAAAAACTGATAGTTTGAAAAATAATCTCTTTTTTAGTACATTTTCGAATGCTCCCCCCCCCCCCCCCTTTCTTACAGGTTCTGGGCTTTTATTGGCTTTACAGTTCTCTATTTAGAAGAGAAAAAAAAAGAAACCCAAACTACAGTGTAAAGTAGCTATAATACATTCACCTGCCAAAGTATTGCCTCACCTCCATCTGAACATAGCCCTGCCTCCCTGGTTTCTATGGGTGTAGTAGAAATCTTGTATGGTTTTTGAAGGGTAAGGAACAGGACTTTTGCAGGTATGACCCAGTGGCATAAACTGACCTCAGTCTATACCGGCTTGCTTTATTATTGACCTAATTATCTTACCCACAGCAAATCGGATATGGTTTTTATCTTGCCCGTTTTTCTTTTATTTTAAGCCAATTGTAAGTGGGCAGGCATCTCTGATTTTAACTGGCATTAAATTAGAATTAACAACTGAATAATTCAACTGATGTTATACAAATTAGAACACAGACCAGACAATAAATTACTGAATCTAACATTCCAAGTATTTTCTAGTGTGCCTTTAACTTTTGCTGGGCACAAATGGAAATTCTCAGCTTCTGACGATCATAAGAAGGGTTTGTTACTGTTTAGTAATACAAATTAAAACACAGCTGGGAATGAAGTAGTTAGCCCAGTCTCACAGACATTAGCCTCCTTCTGTTTATTTCCGCCTGTGTGTATTCCTAGAAGCAAACAGCTGTGCATTCAATTTTATTCTTTATTCCTTTACTTAAAATCTGGATTTCAAAAGAAGCAAACTGGGCATTTAGGCTTAGAAAAATTGCCTTATCTTTTTCAGCGAATGTCCGAAAACTTCCATCTGAATTGGCTAAAATATGTTTTTGTGTTTTTCTAAAGGCTGAAGTGTTTCCTCATTTGTAAGAAAATCCTTTTATGTATTAAGAGCTAATTGGTTCACTAGTTAGCTACCTACTAAAACATAGTCAATACCCCATCTCACTCCGTGATTCTCATGTGCACCTAAGATTGAGAACTACTATTTTGATCTCTCAGATTTTGCAGGTAGGATCTTGCTCCAAGTAATAGTTTAACCTTTTATAGATTTAAAATGGAGCCTTTACTTTCTAAAGTATGCCGACTACTCTTGCTTCTCCAGGATTAGAAGGTACTCAGATACTGATATGTTGAGAATATGCCAGTAAAACAATTTCTAGGAGCAAAAACTTTTGGCATTCAAAGAAGAGGATTTACTATAACATATGTGCTTTTGGAAATTAACCAAGATTGAGTATGTGGGTGCCAGCTTCAAAACGGAACTGAGAATGTTCTTTCCTTTGGGGCAAAGGAAAGAAATATAATCTCAATTATTCAAATAAGATATCCGTTTTCAAAACAGAATGAGTAGATTTTTCTGGAGCCATAAAGTAGTCTTACTTTTGTTCCTATAATATAGATTTGCACGCACTCATTTAAGTGAATGGCCAAAAAAAAATTATTAGTCATCTAATGCGAATCAGAAATCATTTAACTTCTGAAAAGCAGTTGTACTATGATGCAATCATTTTGGGGAAATGCAGGAAGTTCACAATTAGGTTTATTGCTTTAGCAATTGCTTTGTATTTATGTCGAAATACAAGTTTGTTTTAATATAAAATGGAATTATTATACATTTGCCTTAGTTTAAGGTTTTTACTTAGTACAGAACTTAAGTAATTTGAGAGGAACAAGTTGCTATTCCAACTTTCATTTTATTCCCACTAGAAAGTTCTCAACATTAAATTCCTTTATTCAACAAATTACTGAGTTCCTACTATGTGTCAGGCAGGCTCTGATTTTTTTTTCCCCCTCTCAGCATTTTGTTAGGTGATTTTAAAATGGTGACCCTAGTTTACTGCATTATTCTTTCATAGGAAATGGGTTTGTACTTAATTTTAACCCTTCTTCTACCTAAGAGTGTTATACTGAACATTTCTGGGGAAAATGTTTTCTTTTGAAGCAAGCAGGCAAAGAAAATAGGTTATTTATGGGTAAAATTGATTTTTCTTAAACATGAAATTGCTGGACATAATTCATCCCTTCAATTTATTTCCTTGAAGACAATTTTTTTCTGTAATGTTTTAATATTTAAAGGAACCAAAATTAAAAGGAAGTCTCTCTCCGCACTTTCTAGTCTGGCCATTCAGTTTGAAGATATTAATATATTCCTTGTCAGATTGCTTTGTGGCTTTAGGTAAAGAACGAAGCACTGGAGCATTTCATCTTGTAAGAATGTGGACCTTATGAACAAATTCAGATAGAAATTTCCTTCCAAGTATTATATTAGCAAGGTAGTAATGAAATAGTACTTGAAGTTATAGGGGAGGTAAAAACTAGACAGTATAATTAGACAAGTTACAATTTAGTAAGTATAGAAGGGTCAGCATTCACAATTACTTTGGAAAACTGCAGTAGGCTTTTTCATTTTCTTCAAGTGTTTATAATCTTGATGTGTCATTTCATCCCAGTATTTTCAAGGAGCAGTAGGATATTACTACATTAACTTGAGTTTTACATATTCTTATTTGAACATTAATTGCTAGAATAACAATGTTTTTTCTAAGCTGATTTTTACTAAAAAATCAGAGGCAAGAAAATTCTAGCTTTATTTTCTCTGTCTTATAACTACACAAGTTTGCTTTATCTTTTAAAAGAATAGTATTTTATTATATCATGTAAAAAGTATTCCTTATATTGATGTTCTGGTTAATTCAGAATGTTTTGTTTATGAAAAAGGAAAAGAAGGCATTTCATTGAAAAATGTTTTTATAGGGGAGTAGCATAGAAAAATAACCCATTTGCATGTGTGTTTTAAAATTTAAGTTAATACACTGAATTCAAGCTTGATTATGCTATGTGTATCCTGGTTTTTAATAAATTTAAAATTTAAAATTGATAATCAATTGAAATTTGTATAGAATATCAAAGTATCTTTTTAATTTTATTATGTTATATTAATCACCATACATTACATCATTAGTTTTTGATGCAGTGTTTCATGATTCATTGTTTGTGTATAACACCCAGTGCTCCATTCAATATGTGCCCTCTTTAATACCCATCACCAGGCTAACCCATCCCCCACCCCCCTCCCCTCTAGAACACTCAGTTTGTTTCTCAGAGTCCATAGTCTCTCATGGTTCGTCTCCCCCACCGATTTTCCCCCCTTCATTTCTCCCTTCCTACTATCTTCTTTTTTTTTTTTTTTTTTAACATATAATGTATTATTTGTTTCAGAGGTACAGGTCTGTGATATTTACCACTGTCTCAGATGTTTTCATCATTTCTTAAACTTTTACTTTTTCATTTTCTGTTATATTTGTCATTTGCCTGGTACTTTGGAGGATAATTAATAAAAGTAGTTCTCAGTCATGAGTTGTGCTCAGACTTTATATAAATCATTTGTTTAGGGGATGCCTGGGTGGCTCAGTTAGTTAAGCATCTGCCTTCAGCTCAGGTCATGATCCCAGGGTCCTGGTCCCTGCTCCGCGGGGAGCCTGCTTCTCCCTCTCCCTCTGCCGCTCCCCCGCTTGTGCTCTCTCGCTCTCTTTCTATCAAATAAATAAATAAAATCTTAGAAAAAAAATCATTGTTTATAACTTTTGGTACGTTTTCCCATAGAAACAACATTGTAGAGGTAGATCTGTCCTCAAACTAGCCAGCTCATGATGTGTAGTACGGATGGTACTGGAAAACTTAAATTCGTTTGCAGTATTTCTTTGGACAGGTACATCCCTCCACTGTAGTCTTGTAAAGCTTCTTTTTTGCTTTCCCCCTCACTTCTTAAGCAAATGTGTTGGAGACCTCTCTCAGCCTCTGCAGACCACTCCTGTGGCTTGCTCTGGCACCTCTAGTGGAGGTTTTGTTCTGGGCATGTGGAAGCTGTGGAGAAGAGCTCTAGAAATATGAACAAACCTGGGCTTCCTGTCTGGACACTTCTTAGTCTTGACCTAGGTGCTTGACTGACTCTTCCACTACTAAGAACTAACCAACATATCTTCTTTTTTTTTCACTGTCCTCTCAACTCAACCAGTGCATCTTTTCTTCCTGGCCCACCTCCAATAGGGACACAGTCTCACTTCTTTCTTCTGCGTTCCCCAAAAGCAATTTCACAGCGCATGTGGTGGCTTCTACGGGTGTGAATGTATGTATACATGTTTTCCTTATTCATTCCTTCTTTCCTTCCAGTTGCTAGAAGATGAGAAATGAAAACGCTTTCTACAGTCCAGCCTCCCTTCCACAGTCACCCCCACCCTATCCTGGCTATTTTCTCTTGTTTTTGGTAGATCACATTCCATCAATTTTATAGCCATGAAGGTTGTAGTTCTTTGGGTATTAAGCTGTCTCATAGGGGCACCCTGACTACCCCAGACATTTTATCACTGACGTTGGGTGTTAGGGCTTAGGGAGCAAAGAGCAACAAAGGGCATTTCAGAGTTTAGGAGAGAAAGTGAATTTGGAGGCTATGGATAGAAATCATAACCATTATGCCCATATTTGAGGAGAGAGAAGAAAAGGGATACAGGATTAGCCATACATTTTACTGTTTTACTCTTCACAAACCCCTCTCTCTCTTTCTGAGTTCCTTGTATTTGGAGCCAGGGAGGATGGAAGAGCTGGGTAAGGAAGGTAGAACTGGGGAAGAGGAAATAAGGAGGAAATCTCTTGAAGTAGAGCACCAGGAGGAAGTTCTGCAAGACCTTAACCATCCTTTGAAGCAGAAGTTCTTAACCTTTTTTTTTTTGTTATACACACACACTCACATATTTATGGTTGCAAAGCAGACCAATTAAATTGAAATAGGTGATCATTTTAAAACAAAATTTTGATATTGTAATATCTGCTTCTTTATTAACGCATAAAGTCTAGAAGTGAGTCTAAGTTTTTTGAAGTGGTGATGTGTAAATGATATTTCAGGATATCTGCAATGACTGTAATATGATAGAAAATATCTGAATTCTATTGGTGATAAAAGTGAGAAGTGTTGCTAATGTTAAGTGTGACTTGTCTGCATTCGTAATTGAAGGAAATGCTAAATTTCAGTGAGAGATCAGTGAAGATACAGGGTAATTTCTCTCCCATCTAACTTAATGAATTTTCTGAATTCCATCCCCAGGTCCCTGTATTCCCCCCAATTCCCTAGGATACTATGTGTATGGAGGGAATAAAGCAAATTAGAGGCCATCTGCATCTAAAAATTATAGTCCCTCTCTAATGAAATAAGTTACACCTGTACATATAGAATTGCAGGGAAAGTCGTAGAAATGTGGGCCGTAGCAGGCACTGATCTAGGTACTTTTACATACTAAATTCGATTTTAGATATTTCTCTTATTTATGGGTAGAATTTAACTTGTGCCTTTTTAGAAAGACATGTGAAATGATTGGCAAATTAAAGCACAATGCAAAATAAGATGTAAATGAAATCAGCATTTGAGTTAGCTTTATAAAAATAAAAGCAAAGGGAGCCTATTTTCTGTACAGAGACGTGTTGTCTTTGTTTTTAATGAACTTCAGCAACTTTACAGAACAAAGATAACTAAATGAACATTAAATTGACCTAGGGACAAGTCATTTCATCTCCCTGCCTCTCAACTTTTCCTCTATACAAATTGATGCCAGTTAACTATTCTGTCTACCTTAGAGGGTTGTTGTCAGGAGTAATGAATGAGATAATTGAAAGTAAACACTTTTAAACTGCAAAGCATCTTACAAATACAAGATGGTATCATTATTAGTTTTGGTGTTGGTGATGAAAGGTAAATCACGAAATTCAAAGGGTGTGAGTTGTGGCCGACACCACTAAATCAAAGACATAATTGTACAGTAAGTACTGGTGGCCTCTGTCGCGCACGTCCTCCATATGTCTTCTTGACACACTCACTCTCCCTGAGTGATCTTCTTTTCTCACGTTAATCCTTAGCCACTGGTGATACCTCCTGAGTTTTTATCTCCAGCCATCTTTCTCTCCACCATCAAACCCATTTTTTTGTTTTTACCTGTGGGTGTCAGATAAATTGAAGTACTCCCAAGTAAACACATTCTCTTCTCACCTTCCTGCAACCTCCCCAATTTTTCCCTCTATTTTTCTCCTCAAAAATAACAACCAACCATCCCAAAAAAAAAAAAAAAAACCCAACCCATACCACCCTGCTCTCTCCTCCCTGAAGACTCCAGTCTTCGGGACACACCCACTCGGATTGTGCCAAACACCTTAAAATTTACAGTTTTGGAATTGCTGAAAATTTTTCTCTTGATGGGGTGAAGATGATGTTCCCGCAGATGGATAGGTTGTGCATCTTCTAAGAAGTATCATGTAAGGTTTGGTTTTCTTATTTAGGTATTGTGTAAGTTGGTTTGTAAGAAACTTATACTGTATCTGACCTACATTTAGGTCAGACTTATATGCATGTATCATGACCCATGCCTGATGCTCTGCAGACATTGGTTGTTTTACTTATAAACTGAGGATATGAGTGCCCCATTTCTTTTTTGTTAAATCCTAGTTTCCTTTCAATTCCTAGAGTAAATCTTGGATCAGAAAAATCTTATTTCTGGTTAAGAACCTTTTATTGTTAGCATCCTAGACATCATTTTCGTAGATCTTTGGACAGTGTTCACCCACATCCTTAATCAGTGTTAAATTGGTAGCGACAGAATCTTTGATATTCAGAGATGAGGTCTGAAGTATAGAGTATAGAAAAGAGTTCAAACCAGAAACCTGTAATACGTGTTCAGCCCGTGCTGTAACCACGACTGGGCAGATTGTCTGCAGGATCCACCTGGGGGAAGTTCCTGTACCTAGTGGCTTGTAGTGTCTTTTATCCTCTAAAATTCCTGTATGTTTTGGTCAAACTATTCAAACACACAAACCACTTTAGGGGGTGTGGTTACATCATAGTTACACTGTGAGCCATTTTAAAGAGGGTTCACAAAAGGGAAAGTATTTAGTATTGTCCCACGTACCATTATTTAACTGTGGTTTCAATTTGTAAAATATATAGAAGTGTGGAAGATTTAATAACTTTTCAGTAGCAAAGATTTGTTGAAGGTTGACTTTGGAGGCACTGTGATAGAATCCTAGGAAATACAACATTGGTACATGCGTGTGCTAGATGAGTTTACAGACTAGAAAATTAGATGTAACTAAGAAACTTGATTTCACCCTGAACAAGTGGTTAACCAGGATGCTGTAGTGTAAATCCAAACATGGCTGACCCATTGTTCACCGAAATACCAGAGATTGTTCGTGCCCTGGATACCAGAGGCTTATTGTCTTTTGCATTGCTCCTCCTACCTCTTCCTTACTTCCTTTAAAAAGGAACGAAATATTGGCAATTACATTTAATGTCCCCATTATAATTTACACATTTTACTTTCACGAATGGCCTATTTGAACATAAAAATGTGATTCAGATATTATTCATTTTAACTCCCAGCTTTTTGTTTTTTATTGACACCAGCTAAATTAGTATTTAGCCAGGGCAAAAAGACTCCTCCTCAGTTATTTAGAGGAAACCGTTAGGGGGCCCTGCTTATCCTGCAAGGCAGAGGCTTCTGCATCATCTTGAAGCAAGGGGGTGCGGTGGGGACAGCACTGGCTTTTCACAAAGAGAAGTGGGCCTAGCGTGTCCACGGGCATCTGGGGATTAGAAATTGATCACACATGGACACAGATGTCCACATCCCAAGTCTCAGCATCTCACTCCTTCCCCCAATAAAATAAAATAGAAAAGTAAGTAAATAAAAGAATTCCTTTCCACCCTTTTCAGAAATAATACTCTGAAATTATGGTATCCAGCATTTCCAACTTAGTGTTGTGATACAACAATGATTTTTCAATTGGTGAGTTTGATTTTGGAAGTAGTTATGAGATGTGAAACTACTATGTGCTTATCAGAAGCTCTGTGATCCATACTAGGTTTAGAAACCTACTTTTTATTAAGATGATCTAACTTTTTAAAGTCCGCTTATGGGGCGCCTGGGTGGCTCAGTCGTTAGGCATCTGCCTTTGGCTCAGGTCATGATCCCAGGGTTCTGGGATCGAGCCCCGCATCGGGCTCCCTGCTCCGCGGGAGGCCTGCTTCTCCCTCTCTCACTCCCCCTGCTTGTGTTCCCTCTCTCGCTCGCTCTCTCTCTCTGTGTCAAATAAATAAATAAATAAATAAATAAATAAATAAAGTCCGCTTATATCTAAACTAAGTATTTAAAGCCCACTGGGTGGGGGGGGGGGAGAGAAAATAAATAAATAAAGACTACTGAACTCAGTAGATAAGAAAGCTATTTTTAGAAACAAGATACTTTTTGATTAAGAAGACAGACTTTGGGGAACAGAAAGACTTGGATTTCAATTTCAGCTTTACCATGACTAGCTGTGTCTTTGGGCAAGTCATTGAACCTTTCTGAATCTGTTTCCTCAACTGTTTAATGTGGATGATATCTAATTTATAGGACTGTTGTAAGGGCTAGGTAACAAAGTATGTATTATAGCACAAAGTAAGTACTCAATAAGTGATAGCTTTTTTGTTGCCATTCCTTTTAAGTTGAACCAAAGTAAAAGATGGACAACTTTTAATAGAATTTATTGTGAAGGTATGAGCAGTTAGGTCTCTTAAAGTATATACTTTTTTCGTGTGTTTTATGACATGGGATTTTAGAAATCTACTTAACCTAATTAAATTAAAATAGTTATTTAACATACTTATATGAGGCATACTGTGTTTCAGGCCTTTTTACTTTTATAAATTATATTAATTCACTTAATCCTTGTAATTATGAAGTAGATACGATTGTTTTTGATAATTTATAGAAGGAAACTGAGGCACAAAGAGATCAGTGACTGCCTGAAGGTCCCACAGATGGTAAGTGGTAGAGTTGGGGTCTGGCTCCAAAGTCCTTATTCTCAATGCAACACTATGCAGTCTCTCCTAATGTTCTTTTTTCTAAAATAAAGTATGTGTGGGCTCCAAAAAAAAAAAATAGTTAACAGTTCTTTTCTAATGCTAAAACATAAAAGAAAAAAGTCCCAAATTAGAGCAGGGTTGAAGAAAGTTTAACCTAAATTTAACACTTGACTTAATTTTATCTAGCTTATTCCTTGTGTCACTGACCTCACTGAAACCTGTTGCAGTTACACAAACACATCATGGTACTAAATGTCTTGTACCTAACGTTTTATACCCAAATGGCAAAAGATAACAGTGTTATGTCATTCTCTCTGCTTTTGCCTCTCTTTTTCATTTGAATGTCTGGCTATCTTTCCCTGGGTAGGATCCTTGTGTTTGTACTCTGCTTTCATGCATTATTGATTATCACCCCTAAAATGGTGTGCCACCTCCCACATTTGTCCTTTTTATACCTCAGCTGACTAATGGCTGTGATCCAGGAGCTTGACTCTCTTTGCCTATACAAAGGCTGTCAGCTGTCTAGGAGAAGTTCCAGATCATGATTTCTGTAGCCTCTGCAATTTTAAGAGTTAAGTTTATCAAGCTTCCATGTTGATAGCTATTATGAATGTAAATAATGATAAACTGAACTTTAAAAAAAAACCCAAAACCTGTGTGTTTCCCTTTTTTTCTTTGCTTCTTTTTGAAAGTAGTAGTGACCATAGTAACATAAATGTGGTTTTTTTCTAATTTTGTGGACCATTTGACCTTTGATTTGTCACTCTTTGACTCTTGTCTATTAATGTGCGGTCCACCTTACACTGTGTTTAAGTGGAATTAACAGATTTATCAAATAAGCCATTGGCTTTAAAATTTCTCTTCTATATATTATCTTCCCACTACCAAAACATAAAAAGTGAAAGAAGTTGCTAACATATATTCATACAGGCAGATAATACCTACTCTCTGTATTCATTAATAAGATGGTACTATTCACATACCCAGCCCCACCTTTCCCACCTCATTGCTCACCCAGTTGTTATATCTGTTTAGGATTGTTTCCCATTTTACAATCCACACTTTGCATATAGATCAGTGATGAAAGCATTCTTCAGGGTAACCTTGGAACAATAATTTGATCTCAGATTCTTCTGGGAACCAAGGAGAGCTAAAAAGAATGTGTCTTTCAAAAGGGATGAACTGAATGTAGCTTACTTATAAAATGGATAAAAGTGGCAACAGATGCAATACCTTATTTGATTTAGGAAACTGCAGAAAGAAGTTTTGATTTTGGTGTTGGCCTCATGCTTATGTAAGACTCTGCAAGTCTTCTGAGGGCTCTTTTTTCTTTTGCTTTGGAAACATGGCTACTGGACAGATTCAGTCTTGATGTTGAGATAATTTTTCTGTGGTTCTTAGTTTGCTGACACTTTTCAGGTTTTAAATGGGTTAGCCTGGTGATGGGTATTAAAGAGGGCACGTACTGCATGGAGCACTGGGTGTTATATGAAACAATGAATCATGGAACACTACATCAAAAACTAATGATGTAATGTATGGTGATTAACATAACATAATAAAAAAAAAATCCTATCTTTTCCCTATTGGTTTGACCTGTGTTACTCCACAGTTTTTTATTTCATTTCTTCCATTCATTTTATTCAGTTAGTCAACCAAAAGATGTTTATTCAGCCTGTACTTTGCACTAGGTGGTGTGTCCTTCACTGGGGTTACTGTGGTTGAGCAAACACAGATGTCCTCATGGAGTCTTTATTTTAATGAGGGAGCTGGTCCTTAAATCAGTTGTCACACAAATCACTGTAAATTACAACTGTGGTAAGTTTGGTGAAGAGAGATGCACAGTTTCGTAAGACTAGTCTGTAGGGGAGTTGACTGAATTGAGATAAATGGGAATTACCCAGGCAGAGAGGGAAAGGCTGGTCATTGCAGGCATAGAGAAGAGTTGCAAAACAGCCCCATGGAGAGAGGAAGCATGGTGGGTTTGTGGAATTCAGGAAAGGCCTGTGTGTCTGGAGTGTGTAGACAGAGAAGTCTAAAGCAAGCTGAGGTGGGAGAAGTAGGTTACAAGGTCATTCCAAGCAGGACCATGAAGGCCATGTTCAAGATCTTTGTGTTTATCCTCAGAGCAGAAGGATTTTAAGATCACGTTTCTGTTTCGAAAAGCTCATCCTGAGAGAAGAGATTAGAGAGGCCTGAATAGGTGGCGGAAAATCCATTAAGCTATTGCAAATGTCATTTTAATAAATTTTCAGTTATAAAATGATGCCCATATTTCACCATCTTTGTGCTTTGTATTTGGGACTTGCATGGTGGAAGCTTGTCTCTCCCTCTGCCTTGCACAAGGACCCTAAGTGTACTCGCAATAAGTGAAAGTGAAGGTTATAGCGACCTCTAGCTCTGTGGCCACTTGGTCTCAGGTAATCAACTGTTAGTCTCAGAGAATAAGCTAGGATGAATTGAGGTCTGAGTTATCGTGCCTTCTGATGATTTCATTGGTTTCTTATTTTTTGTCTGTTAGATATGAGACATGTGGTGGTCGTGGCCGTGGTGACAGTAGCAGCAGCAGTGATAAGAGCAAATACGTACGTGTCAGAGACTGTTCTGAGTGTTCTGCATATATACATCCATTTATTTCTCCTCCAGTCTCATGAGGTGTTGGAACTTTTATGTTCTCTACTTAGAGATGAGGATGAGGCCCAGAGAGATTTATGAAATTGCAGAGCAGGGTGTGAACTCAGGTAGTTTACTTCCAGAATCCAAGCTCTTAAAACCATTCCTCTAAGTGGTCAAAGGTCACAGAGGTGGCAGGTTAGAGAGGTTAGCGCCCAAGGTCACACTGCATAATATGTCATGGAAGCAGGACCCCAGCCCAACACTGGCTTCAGAGTCCCTGCAGTGCTTCCAACGGAATTTCAGGCGTCAGGAAGATAGTTTTCTTTAAGTCGAGGAAGGTGGTTTCAAATGTCTATAACTAATTCATTTTAGAGTGGCAACCCATTTTCTTTTAGTGTATTCTAAACATCATATAAATCATTAAGAACATAATGTTCCATCGAGGCATACTGTAATTAAACTTCTTTAACTTGGGATAATAAAGTGGTTTATGTTGAGAATAGTTAGAAGTGTATGGTACTACCACCATAATGGGGAACGATAAAAAATACAAAGTGTTGATGAGGATACAGAGCAGCTAGAACTCTTCTGTCCTGCTGGTGGGAGGGCAAATTGGTGCCGTCACTTTGTAATACTGTTTTTTACTATCTACTACGGCTGAGCACATGCATATCCTATGCCTCAGTAATTCCTTTCTTAAGTAAATACCCAACAGGAATTTGAATAAATGTTCACCAACAGACATATACAAGATTGTTCATCTAATAGGTGTATAATAATAGCAAAAAGCTAGTAACTATCCAAGTGCCCATCAGTAGTAGGTAAACAAGTTGTGGCATACTCACCTAATGAAGTACTATATAGCAACAAAAATAGTTAACGGCTGCATGCAACAGTAGGGTTAAATATCATAAAGATAAGCTTGGGTGCATATCTTTCCAGATCGTTAAAAATATTTATGTGTGCATATAGATTTCATTCAAAGGGAAACTGCTGGCTTTCTGCTTTATTAATAGGCCATGCTATTGAATGTAACGAAACAAGCCCAAAATGTAATGCCACAAACACAGTAGAGTTTATTTTTCGCTCACACGTAATAGTCCAGGGTCGATGTTCCAGGTTGGGATCTGGCTGGGGGCTTCTTACCACTCTTTACCACTCTTTGCCTTCTTTCCGGAACTCGGGCCAGGGTTGTGTCTGATATCTTCAACACATAGCTCCAAGGTTGTACCTCTGCTTACATTCGGTTGCAGAGAACATAATCACAAGGCACACCAAAGTGTGGGTGTGTTAGGAGTAAGGATAGGAGGTGGAACTCTAATCTGCTTTTGTGCCCAGGGAGAACATACTTTGATAATCAGTATGCCGTGTTGTGCACATTATTTCTGCTGTTTTGTAATCTGTTGTTTTTTCCTTCCACCATACTAGTGCATGGTGACTGTCGTTTCATGTCAGTGAATATGGGTCTCTTTCTGTTTTTAGTGGCAGTACCTTACTGCTTTAAACAGATGGGATGAATTATAATTTAACATGCTAATGTTGGTGGTTTTGTTTCTTACAGGTTTTTTGGCTATCATTAACAATGCTAAAGTGAATATACTTGATAAGAAAATTGGTTTTGTAGGGTAAAATTATTAAAAATAGAATTTGATGGGCCAGAATGTAAGCCCATTTTTAAGGTTTTGATACACATTCCTATTTTGGCCTCCAGATTAATTGCCTTCAGTGTCCATTTTTGTTTGGTATATTAATCATTTTTATCGTTTTTAAATAAGTTTTTCATTTGTATTTTGACGGTCATTTTTTTTTAATTCCCAAAGACGTTTTTGTTTTGTTGTAGTGAAATCGATCAGCCTTTTCCTTTTTTGATTTCAACATTTGGTGTCATACTTGGAGTTACCCTTAGATTATAAAAATAGCTATATTGCCTTCTATAGGTTTATGTTTTTATTATTGGTATTTACGTTTCTAGTCCACCAAGCAATGGTTTTACATATAGAACCTGTCTTTTTTTTGGTCAGATTGTTGGCTAATTGTCCCAATAGCATTATTTGTTAATTGTGTTGTTCAATATATAGGATTGTGTGAATATATATAAAACTCTTACCGCATATTTTAAAATGTCCTTAATAATTAGTGATTAGGTTGCAGTGAGGTAGAAAGTATCAGTTCTCTGGGTCATTTGAGGCAGAGAGCCACACTGCTTCAAACAAGAGGTGGCATCACTAAGCATTAAACACTTACATCACGGAGAAGGTAAAGTAAGTCCCTTTTATTGGCTCAAAAAATGTGATTTGCTTTCATATTTGAAAAATCTTCTCCATATTCCTAGCTGGTCCCCTGCCCCTAATTTACATGGGGCTCCATTTGACTCTTACTTCCTGTGTTTTTTGTGCCCTCTCTTAACTGTGTCAGGGGGAGGTCAGTATACCTGCCCAGCTGATTCTTTTTAGTGAGAATTGAGATCATGATAAGTTTGGGTACTGTTGGTTTTTTTTTAATGAATACTTTATATCATTTTAATTTATTTAACATGTGTGACTATTAAAGTTGCTATTGAAAATAACCAAAGTCCTTGAACCCTTATAGACATTTTATTAACATAATTTTCTCTCTCGGTTTACATAACATGCCTTGAACAAGTCTGTATGTGTGTAACAATTTTAAGTCTTCTGAAAAAAGAAAAAGGAAATCTTCCTTGCTTGATGTACTTTGCTTAGTCAGCAATCATGCACAGGTTTTGTGAACAACAGAAAGAAAAAAGTTAGGTGTTGGACAGGTAGCTTAAGGGTCCAGTGGAACCACGCATCTAACCTCCCAGGCTTACCATGTTTGTTAAGGTTCCTTTAGTTACAGAAACAGAAACTAAGTCAAACTTCATCAAAAGAAGTTATTTGGTTATTGAAAGGATTCTTGGGGAACTTGCAGTCTTGAAGGAATTGCTACACAGCTAAATTTTACACAGAGCAAGAATCTAGGGCCTTGAGCATTGGGAGCTTCTGAACACGCTCTAGAGTGCTTTTATCAGGGTGACACAGCTGTGACCATGTCGTCACACAATTGTCAAATTTCCCAGACAGAGAATCTGATTTGCTCGATGGATAGGAGGCTAGAGCCATCTGTAGTAGATTGAATCATACTAATTTGCTACTTTGACTGTTTTTGTCTCAGAGAAAATGCAGTTTCTCATGCTTCAGCTTAATAGCACAGACATGTTTTGGGGGGCTCTTCTAAGTGTCAGAAGAATTGTGAGATGGTGAGCCTTCCCAACTAATAATGTCTACTACATGTTCCTTTGATCTTCTCAACTCCATGGATCTTGATTTCCTCATGTTTTTTTTCCATTTTGCTACAAACCCCCAGAAAAAAAATCCCAACCCTGGATCAGCTTCCCTATGCAGGGAAGCTAAATACTGTTGGGGAAAATGACACAACTCTTGAGATGGCCCTTTTCCTAGTCAGCATTCTTCTGTAAGGCATCCATGGTAGCATGGGTTCTTTGTGGTCATTAGTAATTCCATATTTCACTGCAGGCCCTTCTAGTCTAAAAGTATGGTACAGTTAATTAGTGGAGAGACTGCTGCTTCATACTGGTTCTTTCTAGTTGGAAGTTTCTGTTTGTTGTCCCCACTGCACCCAGCCACTGAAGGAGTTCCTGATTACTTCGAACCTTAGTGTCAATCCATTAAAGCTATGTGTTTTGAATGGAGATAACCTTCAGAGTGGCTTTAACATATAAGCTGTTTTAGATAAACAGAAGGAACCATCTCCTGGCTGCCATTTTGCTTCAGTATTATCCTTGGCTGATGAAATGTTTTTGAGACTCACTTTTTGTTGAAATCGTGTATTTGGATTCTGTTGATAGGGGAAAAAAAATTCTCTTTTTATGTGTAAATGAGGTGTTCTAATACAAAATAAACTTCAGGGGCGCCTGGGTGGCTCAGTCGTTAAGCATCTGCCTTCGGCCCAGGTCGTGATCCCGGGGTCCTGGGATCGAGCCCCACATCGGGCTCCCCGCTCCGCGGGAAGCCTGCTTCTCCTCCCACTCCCCCTTCTTGCGTTCCCTCTCTCGCTGTGTCTCTCTGTCAAATAAATAAAATCTTAAAAAAAAAAAAAAAAAAAGATTTTATAAAAAAAAAAAAAAAAAAAATAACTTCAGAGTTTGTGCAGCCAAAGTGAGTTATACCTTATTTATGCCATAGATGAAACAAATCAATTGCGACAAGTACATTTGTGATAAACTCAAGACTCTGAATTGAAGGCAGTTTATTGCAATGATTTACAAAGAAATAGCTATTGAACAATTTCTTTTGGGTGGGAGATAACAAAAATTTGATACCAATATCTTTTCTGTTATTTGAATATTAAATGTACTTAAAATTGAACTTCCATCTTCCCATGCATTCCCCTCCCCCCCCGTACACACACTTGAAAGTCCACATATATACACACATTCCGGTTTTCATAATGCTGTATTGCATATAACATCAGTAAGATAAAGAGCTCTTCAAATGAGGGAAAGAGTATATTAGTAGTGGATAAAACCAAATTTTGAGATTTCTTGTAAGAATGTGTTCTAAACAGAAACTCAGTTAGAGGTAAATGAATGATGGTAAAATTTACCAAGTAAGTATTCTGGAGACAACTTGGGGAAGAGGAAAGAGCTAGACTTTGGAATCAGCCAGACTTGGCTTTGAATCCCGGACCTAGTTCTAGCCAAATAACCTCTTTGAGTTTCTGTTTCTTTTTCTGTAAAGTGAGATTTAACAGCTGCCATACAGGATTAATGTAATATACTTTGATTGAGTTCCTGGCACATAGTAGAAATGTGAATAATAAGTTGCAATCATTATTTTGAATTAAGTGATCAAAGATAAAACAAATTGCTTGGTTTATTTTATTCTGGTAGTTGCCCTAGAAAGCATGTGTCATCTTTCTTCTGTTTTTATCCTTAAAGAAAAATTGAGTTATCAGTAATGGGCTTTGCAAATGTTGTACAGCTACTTTAGACCCAGGACTTAACTGGCTTAAACCAATTTTCAGTTTTATCTTTGGACCTAAGTAAAGGTCTATTTAAAGATTATCAAGTGTTAAAAAAAAGGGGGGGGGGGGGGTTGGTTGTAAACTAAAGCGACCACAGATGAACTTAGTGTCGCTTCCCTACTTGGTTTCCACTGATATTACATTGAAGGGAATTGGAGCCTTCCCTCTCTGCCCAGTCCTGGGAGGGCCTCTAGCGTCTTCTGGCCTTTACTCATCCAGTTAGCAGTGATTTGTATGACAGTGCTAAATTGGCTGCTTCTGACTACCAGTGGTAGACTTGAGTTTCACATTGTCTTCTGAGACACTTTGATTGAAAGATCTGCTGGTGGTTTAAATACAGGCTTTTGTAGGGACAAAACAGACAGACAACTACTACATAAAATGCACACATTGAATCTAAGATGAACCCAATTTCATAATCATTAAAGTGTGAAACAAAATGTATAAATCCAGGAAAGCTATAATTTGAAGAACTCATTAGTGAGTTTTTTGGTGACCTTATATGTGTTGATACACTTAAGGTCCTCTTAAACCTTGTCTTCTGCATCCTACAGAGCCAACAGTGACTCCTGAGAAAGGGCCTGGTTAAAAATCAGGTCAAGATTTAATTGGGGCACAGTCTCTTAGACAGAGCTTGGACTGAGCATCTTTCTGGGCCATTACTGATAACTCGTACTTCTTTTTCTTCTGTTGTGTAACTCTTTCTCCACTCTTTTTTTTTTTTAAAGACTTTTTTTTTTAAGAGTAATTTTAGGTTCACAGCAAAATTAAGAGAAAGATATAGAGATTTTCCATATGCCCTTTGTTCCTACACATGCGTAGCATCTCCCATTTTCAACATCCCCCACCAGAGTCTGCTCTTTTTGTAAACTTTTTGTTACAGTCTTCTCATTCCTTACTCAGTGGTGTGAGCTAAGAAATGAATGTTCAGCATTATAGGTAAAGAAAAGGCAATATGTAGAAGAAGTAATACTTTATCAGTATTTACTGTGCATTTATAATTATGGGTGTTCTGCTGTAGAGCTCCCCACCAACCTCTAGCCCTCAGTGGATCAACCATTTTAGAAAGTAGCCTATGTAGCAACCCTGCATTAAAATACTATGAAATAAGATCAAGTAGAAACCCTGATCCCAGTGTTGTGAACTCTGTCTCTTGCCCCTTTTCATTTATTGATAAAATTCATGTGTGTGATCTTCGCTATATGATCACAAAAATCTTCTTGTAGCTTGCTAATCTAGAATGTTTCTTTTTTCCTCCTTAAATTAAAAAACAAACCCTGTACCATACCCGTACTTGGGTATTGAAGTTTCTGCAAGTATTTTGTTTCTAAATAATAGGAGTTGAAAGTCTAGGAATGAGTGAAATAAAAACTTTTAATTGTATGAAGGAGACTTGTGAGGTAGCAAATCAGAAGATTCTAATGACAGCATTTTTCTCTTAGTCATTGGCTTTAGCTTAATTAAATTGCGGGAAAATCAGGTCATAAACTGAATAATCATTGTTAAGGTTCGTTAAGGTTTGTTCTTAACCTCTGAAGTGGAATATGGGAGGATGGCTAGCCTGTCTGACCTGTTATAGGTGGCATGGTTTGTATTTATAAGAGGTTAATTTAAAACCTGGCCTTCAAGGTACTAAATGAGTATTTTAATGGCTTTATTTTGTGTTTTAAGTTTTGATTTTTCAGTTGCATGTGTTTACAGAGCCTTTTCCTCCAGTAAACAAACTGTAAAGGGGCAAGGGTGTAGGCCTTTAAACCCAGTTAATGCAGATCAGGGATCTGCATGAAATACAATTGAAATCTCTTTCCTGAAATACAATTGAAATCTCCCTGTAATGATGTTATAAGTAATTTATCATCTGTTCTTTCTGTCTACATAATTTTTTGAAACTTGGTTGTCTTTCCTTACATAGTTCGCTTTAAAATGAGCGGCCTAGCTGGCTGGGAAGATAGTTCAGTTACTTGGGAGGATGACTGTGCCACAACCCATACACTTGACAAAACCACAGTTGTAAAACCCTCATTTATAGTTAGAGTCTGTTACTGTTGCTGATTTCTGATGTCTTTGGTGTTTGGCTAACAAGGCAGTTGCAAGAAGTTCATAAAATCTTTTTTTTTTTTTTTTTTTTTTTAAAGATTTTATTTATTTGACAGAGAGAAACACAGTGAAAGAGGGAACACAAGCAGGGGGAGTGGGAGAGAGAGAAGCAGGCTTCCCGCTGAGCAGAGAGCCCGATGCGGGGCTCGATCCCAGGACCCTGGGATCATGACCTGAGCCGAAGGCAGACGCTTAATGACTGAGCCACCCAGGCGCCCCAGAAGTTCATAAAATCTTAAGTGAAAATTTTTTTTGCAGTTTGACATGTGAAATGAGAATAGTAATTAGAATAGAGATAGAGATATTTTTCCCAGTCTTTCCCTTTACCCCACTCTAGGGAGAAACCCCAAACAGCCTGGCTTGACTTCTAGGGAGACATGCTAGAGAAAAACAGCTTCACTGGTAGCTGAGGGCTGTGATGGCAAGTTATTCCTGAAAGGACTGAGACTGTCAAGAAGAAATCAACTTAGGGAATGAGTATTTAAATTCTGTCATAAGACTTTGATAAAAGATTTGGGAAACATGAAGGTTATCAGCTCCTTCATATACCTCTGGGAAGATTTTAGTGTTTCTTTTAATGTAAGGATGAAGAGACACTCTGTATTAAATAGCTATGAGTTCCATAGTTGTTTGTAAGTATAAATTTACCTTGCTTAAGAAAGCTTGATTAGCTCTTCTAAAATTTATGTGAATTTATTTATATTCATATATTTATTTCTGTAGCCAGACTATTTTTTTAAAAGAACAAAGTAGGAAGACTCATACTGTCCGATTTCAAGATTCATTATAAACCCACAGTAACCAGGACAGTGTGGCATCAGAGAAAGGATAGACGGAAAAAAAACCAAAAAACAAAAAGTGTGACAAAATAGAATCTAGAAATAGGCCCATACATCGTCAGTTGTTTGTTTGTTTGATTTTTAAAGATTTTATTTATTTATTTGTCAGAGAGAGAGCGAGTGCACAAGCAGGGGGACCTGCAGGCAGAGGGAGAAGCAGGCTCCCCCACTGAGCAAGAAGCCCAAATCGGGACTTGATCCCAGGACCCTCATGACCTGAGCCAAAGGCAGATGCTTAACTGACTGAGCCACCCAGGCATCCCTGGGTTTGTTTTTAATGCATAGGTGAAAAGGTCTTGAAATGGAGAGAAGTTAGTCTTTTTAACAAGTGGTTCTGGACAGTTGGACATTCTTACGCAAGAAAAGAGAACTTTGACTCATTTTATACTTTATATAAAACTTAAAAAAAAAAATCTAAGGGGGCACCTGGCCTTGGTCGGTAGAACATGCAACTCTTGATCTTGGGATTGTGAGTTCAAGCCTCACCTTGGGCACAGAGCTTACTTTAAAAAAACAAGACAAAACTCAAAATGGATCTAGAAGATAATCTTTGTGATCTTGAGTCAGGCAGAGATGCCTTACAGATGACACCGAAAGCATAATCCACAAAAAGAAAAAAATTTGATAAGTTGAACTTTATCAAAGTTAAAAACTTTTTGCTCTGTAAAAAACTATTAATGGAAAGAAAAGACAAGCAACTGAATGGGAGAAAATATTTGCAAATCATGTACCTGACAAATAAATTGTATCCAAATAACATAAAGAACTTCTTGAAACTGAACAATAAGAAGACAAACCATCCCGCAGGCAATAGATTTGAAAAGTCACTTCACCAAGAAAGAAGATAAGCAGATTACAAATAAATACATGAAAAGATGCTTAGCATCAGTAGTCTTTTGGGAAATGCAAATTAAAACCACAATTAGGTACCACTGCCTCCCTATTAGAATGACTCAGAACAATGAAGGTAACTCTTCCCTTTAAGTATTTACCATGTGCCACTGACAGTTCTCCATGCTTTACATATATTAGATCATTTGATCTTTATAACAGACTGTAAGATAGTACCATCATTATCCATATTTTCAGATGACAGATCTGAGGCTTAGCGAAATTGTCCACAGCCACACAGCTAGTAAAGGGCAGAACCAGGAAAATATGATTACAGAGTTACATGAACATTGTATTACCGCACCATATTCAGTGAGTCATGTGCTGTTGGGTTAAGTTAGTAGTGGTGATCATTCCCCTTGTGCGAGGGGTATGTTTTGCAGCTAGACAGTAGAATGGGGAACAAGTATTTTACAGTTGCTCCTGATTTCCCTTTCTTGCATACGTACACTCATACTCAGAAATTTTGCCATCTGTTTATGGAAAATTACTGTTTTAATTTCTTTTTGTTGCTAGTTTTTAACCTCTGCCCATCGGAATAGTAGGGAAATGATCCTCAGAAAAAGATACACTGCATTCTTGGAGCCAGCCAGAGTTAAGGGTAGGCATGCCAGTGCTGGCTGGGACCGGTGCTTTGTTTTCTCCAAGCAAAGCAGTGGCATGTCGCGAGTGTTTTGGTTTTTGGTTTTT
The DNA here is from genome assembly GCF_004348235.1 of Phoca vitulina. Classification (NCBI taxonomy): domain Eukaryota; kingdom Metazoa; phylum Chordata; class Mammalia; order Carnivora; family Phocidae; genus Phoca; species Phoca vitulina. The sequence goes on from NW_022589767.1 coordinate 7,487,904, forward strand.
GGTTTTGTTTTGTTTTTAGCAAGAAGACTTCAGAGATAGACGCATCGCGCAGCCATTCGAAGCTGTCACTGTCCGACCAGCTCCTTTGTGTTCCTGGCACAGGAGGCAGGGGAGCCGAGCAGCCTGTGGGGGATGGCCTAACGTGTCATGTTTGGTTTATAGTAATTCACCTTATTAAAGAAGGCACCATGAATTTTTATCTTTTAAGGCTTTGAGATTGGCCAAGTCTCACTGGGGTCCAGTTCATGATAGTAATGCTGAAAGGTCAGGAGCTACCCCGCTCTCCCCTCACCCATCAAAAATCAAATAGTTAAGTTTCAAGGGTTGGAAATGTGAATTTTTCACTTTTCAGTTCTCATCAACTAAAGCTACTGTTGCTATAGCAATGATTTTTCGCCTACATAAAATTTGTGTTTGAGACAATTTTTTCTTAAACACAGTTTTTAAAATTATAAAATGAATAAGCGTAGGCATCATGGCCCTGAGATAATTCTTCAAGTGAGAGAAAGGTGATTTGTTTTTAATAATTTCATCAGTGTAAACATGAAGACTTGATCACAAATCTCAGTTGATCTCATGGGTGGGAGCTCATCGGGGTAAACTCGAATACAAGTCTAATTTGATTTATAGACATATCTCATTTAAAGCAAGAGTTGAAAAATTAAAATAGCATAAATGCCAGAAAATGGTGGTATTATTCCAGCAACAAGAAGCTTTTAATAGCAGTGGGCTGTTAAGTGGGTTTATATTTTATTCCTGCTGAACTACTCATAAAATGATTATCAGAAAATCAGAGTGTACAAAAAAAAAAAAAAGAAAAAAAAGAAAATCAGAGTGAAGGTGATAAGTTAATACTTTCAGTACATGCATTTTTTATGTATGTTTTACCAAGTTCCTAATATATTGAGGACTTAGAAAAATCAAACGTCTTAAGAAACTTGGTGGATATTACCATGTTGATAATCTTGTTATATTATCATTTAGTTTTATTTTTAAAAAAATATACTTTGTGGTTATATTTATTATTTAATTTTTTAATTATAATAATCAAGTTTCATTATATGGGATATATATGTGGAAACAATCTTAGGAATCATTCTGTCCAACTTTTTCATTTTATTGGTTAAGGAGCTAATATTTTGAGGCTGAGGTGGCACCTATGGATTATTCAGCTTACTGTGGTAGAGTTGAGACCAGAGTTAGATGGACCCTGGCCTATTGACCTTTTACCTGCATGATGCTGTATCCTTGTTAGCTCTTTCCACATCTGTTGATCTTTAAAATAGATTTAGGCATCTTTGGGGTAAATACCCAGTAGTGCAATTGCTGGGTCGTATGGCAGCTCTATTTTCAAATTTTTGAGGGAAAAAATAAATAAATAAATAAAATAAAATAGATTTATGCACATAAAAACAAATCTACGTGCAGTCATCTCCGTTGGATAAGAGGGAGTGAAAGAATTCTTAAACAATTCAAATAACACAGGAAACTGCAACCAGTTTTCAGATTTATTTTTGCAATGAAATTGTATTAAGTGATGTTGAATATTTAGCATTTAAAAATATTTGATTCCCTATAGTCATTGATATTGTAATAGTGTTATTTATTGGCAGATGGTAGCTACACTTGTGGTGAGCATAGCATGTTGTACAGAGATGTTGAATCACTATGTTGTACACCTGAAATAATATAACATTGTGTCAACTATACTCAAATTTAAAATTTTAAGGAAAAACAAGCAAAGAATGTGGGGGAAAAAAAAGAATAATTGAGAGGATGTGCCAGGATTGTTGGCACAGAATATATTGAGGTTAATGTCACAATTCCCAGTTGCTTTTAAAGTTATGTAAGTTAAGTTAAATCAAAAAGAATGAAATCAAAAATTTTAAAATAAATTAATTAAATAAAAACATTTGATTCCCAGTAAGAAAATAATGAGCAAGCTAATAGAAAATGGATAAAAGTTGGGAACAAGGAAAGTCCACTCATACTAAAGGAAATTCAGAAAGATACTTAAAAAAAAAAAAGCCAGCTAGAATGAGATACCTTACTTACTTATCAGATTGGCAAAGTTTTAAGCGGTAATACCTCCCATTAGTGAAGGGAGAGGGAAATAGTCTCTTTACTACTGGTAGGAATGTAAACTGGTGAAAATAGTGAAATGTAAAGTACCCATACCCTTTGACTCATCAATTCTATAATTGCAACTTTGTCCTACAACTATCATAGTATTATTTAATGAGGTTGAATTTTCATCTATTTTATAATGATGTACAAGATGGTTGCTGAAGTTTTGTTTTTATACACACACAAAAACAGTAAAAACTGATAATTGCTCAAGTGTTGTTTATCAACGAACTAGTTGTATAAATTATTGAACGGTAGAAAATAATAGAATATATGTAGCAGTAGATCTGTATGTCCTGAAATCCAAGATTTACCAAGAGGGAAAAAAATCAAGTTTTAGAACAGTTTGTATATAAAGATATACATACTTACGCTTTTTCTATTTAAAGGTTCTAGTAGGATACAAATGAAAATATTAATGACTTCTGGGTTTTATTGAGTTTTGATAAGAAGTATCAAGGAGCAGCGATACTTTCCTTTTCACTTTAAATCCTTCTGTATTTTGTGAGAAAAGATGTATATACGCTATGCACATATGTTGTTTTGTTTAAAAATTTTAAAACGGGGCGCCTGGGTGGCTCAGTCTGTTGAGCAGTTGAATGTGAGCCTTCTACTGGGGTCATGATCCCAGGCTGCTGGGATCCAGCCCCACATGGTCGGGCTCCTGCTCAGCAGGGAGTCTGCTTCTCTTTCTGCTCTTCCCCTCCACCCACCCCCCATGTTCTCTCTCTCTCAAATAAGTAAAATCTTTTTTAAAAAAATTTAGACAGTAAAGTTTGTTCATTATTAAAATGATTTTGCTTTGTAAGTGCAATTGAGGAAATCTTCCCTTATTTTGAAATAATTTTGAAAAGCTTGTTCTTGATTTCTTTATAGTTTAATTTCTCTTTTTAAAAAGCACATTTAGGGGCACCTGGGTGGCTCACTTGGTTGAGCATCCAGCTCTTTGTTTCTGCTCAGGTCATGATCTCATGGGTTGTGGGATCAAGTTCCATGCCAGGCTCAGCCCTGAGTCTGCTTGAAGATTCTGTCCCTCTGCCCTTCCCCCCCTGCTGTGTGCGCGCAGGCGCTCCCTCTCTCTCTCAAATGAATAAATAAATCTTTTTTAAAAAGCATGTTTAATTCTAAGATTCAATTAAAATGATTGAGATTCAAGTAGCAAAGTTTTTAAAATCAGTAGGATTCTACCCAACTGAAACCATACACCCCAGTCTTCCATTTAGAGAGGTATCTAAGAAATATGTTTACCAAAAGTCATAAAAGTAATCTTATCCTTTGACTCCATAGTCCCATTTCTGCGTCTAGATACTAAGGAAAGTTTTCATAATAGTAGGAAAAAAAAGTAATGCAAATGTCTAGCAGTTGACTCCTGTTAAATAAACCATGAAATAACAAGATAGAATATTATGTGGCCTCAAAAATATTGAACATGGGCGTCTGGGTTGTGCAGTTGGTTAAGTGTTGGACTCTTGGTTTCGGCTCAGGTCGTGATCTCGGGGTCCTCAGATGGAACCCAGCACTCCGGATGGAGTGTGCTTGAAATTCTCTCTCCCTCTGCCCCTCTTGCTCATGCTCTCTCTCTTTCCTCTGAAATAAATAAATCTTAAAAAAATATATTGAACATAGATACTGTGAAGATACTTGTAAAAAGATACGTAAGTTATAGTTAAGTAAACAAAAATGCACATAAAATAGTACCAGTGGCTACAGTCATGCTTTTTGAGTACCAGATAGACTTGGTAGAAACCAGGTTTCTTATATTATCTCAAATCCTCAGAGAAACCAGATAAGGAAGATGATATGGGCTCTATTCGATAGAAAAGGAAACTAAGGGCGAGGGGACTAAGAATTGTCATGTAGATGAGCTTTGTTTTGAAATCCCAGTCAAGCCCTTCATCTCCCACTCCAGCCCATCTGTACACTCACAGCTCCATGCTGTTTCTCAGGAGGAAGTTCTGCCTCATCTTTTGGCAATAATGTTTATATAATCCACAGTAATGATTTTAAAGCACACCGAGAGTGGACCTGGAGCCTGTTTGAACTCTGGGATGTCCAAGTGGTGGTTCCTTCCATATCTTGTTTCCAGTTTATAGTTTAGAATAATCAGACCTGTGTTATAACATTCATAAACATCTATAATTGTAATTTATAGACACATTTATAATTCTAAGAATAATTAATAATAAATGATTTCCCTACCCAAAAATGCTTGATTTCTCTTTCTGGGAGTAAGAATATTTTGCTGCCATTGTTGATTTTCAGTGATTCAGCCAATGCTGGTGATCAGTTTGTGTGTGACTAATCGCATAGCTTTATGAGTTAACTCTAGAAATACAGGCTCTGGCTTTGAAAGTGAGCAAGTCATTCTTTATGGCGGTTACGTTTGTGCTCCTGTCATCATCTTGTACTTAAACCCACAGCGCCCACACCTGGTATGTCACCATCAGGTTTCAGGAGCCATTGAGCAGCCCCCCCAGCCACCCACCTCAGGCAGTCTCCAGTGTGCTGCCCAAGTATTATCATTTACTTTGTGTGCCCGGAACATGAAGAGAAGTGCAGAAGCACTGCCAGCAAGCCAGGTATTTGTAAAAGTGTAACAGAAGTTGGTTTGATTTTCACATTTGTTCAGAAGTCATTATTCCCAAGTCAGTGCAACAGACTTAGCTAAAATGTCAAACCGATCCCATCGTTAGTTGAAGACAGTAGCATATTTGGGGATTATTGAATGCTAGGCCAGCATACTCAATTTATGGAAAAACAAGGAAATCAAGACCCAGAGAGACAGATTGCCACAGCGTGGTTTACATGAAGTGGGACATGCAGTAGAATGCTTGAGCACATTTTCCAAGTGGGAGTTAATTTTATTCTTAGTTTTCATGATTGAAGTTACAAAATCCATGTAATGAAATAAATTGTGATGATGTTGTACAGAGGCAATATGGTAACAATCAGTAGCTTTTAGAAACTGCTCACTTCTGTTTGGGGAGATAGGTACAGGGATTTCCGGGGTGATATCGATCCATCCTGGGCAGAAAGTGGTAGGACTTCTTGCCTTGCACTGCAGCATCACTTGTATCTGCCTTACTGGGTGTCAGTTTCTTCATCTCTGTGGAGGAGGTATGGGCTTTTTTTTTTTTTTTTTTAAAGAGAAGAAGTAAAACTATTTATAGTGACTGATGGTGTATGTTAATCTAGTTGAAATCTAGAAATCTATGTCTTACGTATCTTACTCAGTTTATTCTGATCGGGAATAGAAAGGGAAATTTTTTAAAAATTTATTTATTTATTTATTTGACAGAGAGAGAGAGAGCACAAGCAGGGGGAGAGGCAGAGGGAGAGGGAGAAGCAGGCTTCTGATCCCAGGACCCCGGGATCATGACCTGAGCTGAAGGCAGACACTTGTAACCGACTGAGCCACCCAGGTGCCCCAGAAAGGGAAGATTTTTAATTACAGACACATATTGCCTTCTTCAGAAATCTTTATGACTGATGATTACATTACATTTTAAAGGAAGACATTTAATTCGTTGGCATGAAATCAGTTTTTTGGGTAATTTTTTTTTTTTAATGTGAAATTGACTGTTTTGCATAACTTCTTGAATGCTTTTCCTTTCCTTTTTTTTTTTCTAATATCTCACGCATTATTGTTAAAGGTGCTTAACTATATTTATATTGAAACAGAAGAAACAATTATGATACACAACTATGATCACAGTTTTGTAAATTTATGCATATTGCTAAAGACTGGAGGGGAACCTGAAAAACAATTGGAACTGCAAACAAATGAAGTGGTAGTTAAATGTAGATTTTTAGGATATAGGTTTTTCCCTGGTGTATGGGGGAGGGATGGGCTTGTTGAAGTAGTAACAGGCAAGTTAATTTCAAGGGAGCGGAAATTCAGCCTCTTATTGTAACAGAATAGTATTTTTTCTTTTTTTGTGTGAAAGAGATAAAAAATAATTCAAATGAGGTTGAGGTAGAATAGAACTTGATAAATATATATGAAACTATGGCATTTATTTAAGCAAAAGTCTTTCAGAGCCTCCCTACTCCGCCCTATAGTTAATGTTATACTTGGTTTTATGCTTTGTATCAGATTGCAGTTATGCCAATGATTTTTTTTAGAGCTTAGAAGTACCAGAGGCAGTAAGCAAATCTCAAACTGTCAGCTTTGAGATTTATTATGTGTGTCTGCTATTTGAGTCCAAAAGGGCTTAACAGCTGAATATAGACTTTAAATCACCGTTGGGATTTAAATTTTACTCTGAAAGACTAGGTCATTTGACAGTCATCAAGGGCATTTTCATTCTCAAGACTGTTTCGCAGGCCCAGCAGAAAACTCCTCCATCAGCCCAAGGTGGGGGAGTCATTCTCAGGCTAAGGCATACTAAATCTGGGGTGCTCCACATGCAAAAAAATAATAAAACACAGAGGGATTTGTTTCGTAGACTAATCCAGAAAGTGAATTTTAAATTGGCAGCAAGCGGATAGGGAACGATTTGGCCAAATACTGAGGATTAAAGGTATTTAGAGTATGTGTTGTGTTATTACTTTTGATGTGCAAAAAATTTATACCTGGAAGTTTATTTTAGAAAGTCACCAATGTGAGGACTGATCATTTGGGGGAAAAAATTTGCCAGTGATTACTACAGTTATATTTTCAAAGACGTATGCAGTACAATGATGATCTCAAGTATGTTTGTTACATAAGTTATTTCAATTAGATGACTGATTATAGATGACACATACATATTTTAAATCTGTATCTACATATGTCTTATATAGATCTTTGACATACAGTGTTTTCTTTTAAAGAAAGGAAAGATGTCTCAGGCTCTGCCTCTTATTCACTGGCTCTTCTAAAGTCATCAGCAGCAACATTTAAACTTGGGCTGACCAGACACCAGCCAAATCAGACCCCTCTAGCGTGGGGTCTGGGGATCTATTTTAAAGACCTCTACAGATGATTATAATATATATAGTCAGGGTTCTGAGCCAATGTTCTAAAGTTCTGTATGTTTCACATGGAAAGGCAATTGAAAGAAATCTTGTAGTAGTTATCGTGTAGTAACTGTAAAAAAAAAATCAGTTTTCTTTTTATTTTTAAAGATTTATTTTTTTTTAAAGATCTGTCCATTTATTTTAGTGAGAGAGAGTGCACATGAGAGAGCATGGGAAGGGGAAAGGCAAGACAGAGAGGGAGAGAGAAAATCCCAAGCAGACTCCCTACTGAGGACGGAGCCCAGCGTTGGGCTCGATCCCATGACCCTGAGATCACAACCCCCGAGATCACAACCCGAGCTGAAATCAAGAGTTTCTCACTCAACTGACTGAGCCACCCAGCCACCTCCAGTACTCTGTTATTTTTTGAAGATATTTGAAGTCTCTTGTTGAATGCAGCACAGTAATTTCACGGTATTGAAGTATTGACTGAAAGCTTAAGATACACTAACGATATAATAAAAGGTGATACTGAAAGCATTAATGTGGCTCTATTGATTATTATTATGATATTTCAAAATGAATTCTAAAAGCTTTGTATGGAACAGATTTCAGTACATTAATCTAAAATAATTAAGGTAAGATAATGTAAAGATATGTCACTGAAAACCTGAGAAAACTATAGTGGTGTCATTCATTTTAAAATTTACTATAATTACAAGGATAAATTTGTGTGTTTGTATTTTAGTACCAGTGGTTGGGGAAGGGGTGCTAAACAAAAAGCTATTTTTGCTGATTGGTACTCAGCTGTGAGTCACATGTGACTCATTTCATCTGTCAGCTTAATCAAAAATAAAAATGTGTTTAGGTCTGGGAAATTCAAAGATGATTATTCCATAGTCCTTGCTTGCAAGAAACCTATAACTGTGTAGCTGAATAAGACATATACCAATAACAACAATAACACCATGTTGACATTTTTCATTGATGCAGTAATAAGAAAAGGGGTTTGCTGGGGAAGCTCATCTATAGAGCTAATTTTGATAGTGGGCAGTTATTAAAGTCACGGTATCTAAGTTGATTAGTAAATCTTTGCTTGAGAAAATGTATTAAGTGATCTGGGAGTAAGGGGATCGGTCAGGAGGGAAAAGGGGAAAGATCGATAGGGAAGTACTGATTCGTGGTGATTTCCATATTGTAGTACCAAGGATTGGGAATTGGGATCCATCTGGTGGAAGTAGAGGCATAGCTTGACACTGTTTTGGATCACAAGATCCAATTCTCTGGGAGAAGGAAAGGTAATGATTAGATACATCCTTTGTGGGACACCTGGCTGGCTCAGTTGAGAGGGCATGTGACTCTTGATCTTGGGGTCGTGAGTTACATACATCATTTCTTTAGGGGAATTATAGTAAAAATCAAGAATATATATGTCAGCTACATGTAGTAATCCATTTAAGTCTTGAAACAACTGTATGAGGAGGGTACTATTATTTTTCCCATTTTTCAGGGAAGGAAACCTAGACCAGTGAAGTGAAATAATTGCCCTAGATCACAAAGTTAGAAAGTGGTAGAGCTTGGATTTGGACCCAGGATGTCTAACCTAAAAGATGACCATGGTATACCACCTCCTTTAGCCTAACTGGGTCCTTAGTGTCTGAAGCCAAATGGAGCTGAGAGGTGTAAGCAAAATTCTATAGGGTTTTGTGGTTAGTGTGCTGTTTTTAAGGGGTGGGTATGGTTTTTGATAGACACACATTCTAGAGAAATATCATAACACAACAAAGGATGTAGAAGTGAGACATTGCCAAAATATGGGCCTGAGGACTGCATTTGGATGTATCTTATAATATGTGCGAAGCAGTAGTGTGAAGATGGAAAGATAAGATGAGATCTTTTTGAGATCCCTAAAGGATTCCTGAAGTCAGACTCCTAAAAGAAATGAGGTTTTACTTGATTATATACTGGAGAGCTATTGAAAGCTTTAGAATGGGACATTACGTGACTGGAACTAGTAATAGGGAGGGAGTTAGAATAATATTTTTACCCAAGTGATTTGTTCTACTTTAGCATGGCCCAGTGGATGTGGAAAATAGAAAATACATAGAAGATAATAATGATCCAAAGATTGGTCGAACAAGGAGACAGATGAGGTGTAAATAGTTTCAAATAGCAGTAACTGGAAGATCTCATTGGGTGTGAAGGTAGGAGAAATTAGTGGAGCACTTCAACTCCAAAGCTCAATGCTCATGTTTACAGCTTGAAGGCAGTGATGTAGGAGGTGGGCCTCATCCTTGCATGACACTGATAGGAGATGGACATGTCCAAGTCCGAAGTTTATTTAGCTGTATGACCTCAGACGAGTCAACCTAATATCTCTCTCTCTCTCTGTCTCTTTTCTTTAAGTAGACTTCACACCCAATGCAGGGCCCGAACTCACAACCCTGAGATCAAAACTTGAGCTGAGATCAGGAGTCGGACACTTAACTGACTGAGCCACCCAGGCACCCGTCTCTTTTTAAGTATGAGCTTCCTTTTTCTAAAGTAGGATTAATGGGGTGCCTGGTGGTGTAGTCTGTTGGCTGTCTTGACTCTTGGCTTCAGCTCAGGTCATGATCTCAGGGTCGTGGGATCCTAGGATCCATCGAGCTCCATGTCGGGCTCCACGCTCAGCACAGTCTGCTTGAGATGCTCCCTCCCTCCTCCCCTCCCTCCCCCCCCAAATAAATAAATAAATCTAAAAAAATAAAGTAGGATTAATAATAGTATCTGCCTCACTAGTATGGGGAGTAACTGAGTTTGGCACAGTGTATTAGCTTTCTGTTGCTCCTGTCAAACTACCACAAACTTTGTGGCTTAAAACAGTACAAACACGGTTTCAGTACCTTGCAGTTCTGTAGGTCAGGTGTCCGACCCAGGACTCACTGGGCTAAAGACAAGGTGTTGCAGGGCTGTGTCCCTTTCTGGAGACTGTTAGGGCGGAATCCATTTGCTTGCTTTTGCAGCTTCTAGAGCTTCTGCTCATATCTTGGTTCATGATCTCCTTTCTCCATCTTCAAAGCAAGAGCAATGTTGCATCTCCAACCCTTCTTCCGTAGTCACACCTCCCTCTGACTCTCCTGCCTCCCCCTCTTCCACTTTTTAGGGCCCTTGTGATTGCATTGGGCCACCCAAATAATGCAGACAAGGCTCTTCATCTTCTCTCCCTCATTTTAACCACATTTGCAGAGCTCTTTTTGCCATGTGAGGTAGTCAGGTAACCTAATCACAGGTTCTGGGGATTAGGCCATGGACTTCGGCGGGCGGGGGTCGGGGGCAGTGTTCTGCCTGCCTCCTGCAGGGCCCGGCAAATAGCTCACATTTGAGTGGTTTCTAATACTAGTACTGTCGCATCATCATTACTGTTAATGGTAGGGTTACTCATCTGTAGCGCTTCGGCTGTAACAGTGTCAGTGCTGCTGAAATCGGTGTTTCTGTTCAGGGCTCTGCTGGGTCTGTTTGAGGTGTCAGCTGAGAGTACAAGTAGTTACCAACATGTAACTTTAAACGGCATATTAGTTTTAAAAAGTACTCAGGAAAAAGATTATGAGCTCTAAAGTTTTGCAAAGATATTTTTTTCCAGATAATAGCATATGAAAGTCATAAATCAGCTTTGTCATTAGGATATAAAGTTATTTATGCCATTTTATAATTAATGATTTGCAAATAAGAGGACTGGTAACAAAATAAATTCTTCCTACGATATTTCTGATAAATCCAGTTGGGGAGAGACTGTGTATTGTATAATTTGCTTTATATTTTATGGTTAAGTAGTTGTTTTTTAACAGCCCCCCAAAAAAGAAAAAAAAAACCTAGCAAAAAAGTTTATACTGTTGGATTTGCTACTTATTTTTTTTAAACCTTCAGATTTATTTCTATACCAATTAAAGCCCTGAAAATTATGCTTTAGCAAGTTAGTATGTGCGTTTAGATGTTAAGTTTTTTGTTTGGCCAGATGAGGGCACTTTTTCTTTACATTTCTGGAGTTTGAGCTGTGAAGCAGATTTGTTTTTTCCCATCCAAGCTGTTACTTACTTTCTGTTGTTATTGCCAGTGAGAGAAATAGTTTTGACATTTTTAATGTTTTGATTGTGTTTATTCTTATAGGTTGATCTTTCCCCAAAAGGAAAAGCTTCAGTTTCTTGCAAAGTTTTTATATATGGAAACTTAAATGACAAAATTTCTGTGGAAAGAGGTAGTTTTAAGAAAACAAATCTACATGTTTTGTGGTTTTGCTTATGATTAATAATAGAAGCTGAAGCTTCCTTTTTTTAAGTTTTTAATCTAATTTTAGTACTCTCTTTGTTCATAGCAAGATGAAGTGACATTGACTAGATTCCTCTCCTCATCAAATTTCTAATGCCTACTTGATATCAAATCAGTGTTACTTTGCATCCCCACGAAAATCATTCAGAAGTATGGAAAGGAAATAAAATACCAGAAATATTTTGTCTTCAAACAGACACCCCCCTCAAATAAATAAATGGACTACAATCCCACGCTTATAAATAAAATACCAGAAATATGGCATGTTTACTTTTTTATTTGTAGTGGTTGCTGTCAAGGACTAGGCTGAGCAGGACAGGGTTTCCAAGGTTATGTGTAATGGTGCTAAAAACAGTACAGACTACAGCTACTTGGTGTTGATGTGAATAATCTAAGGAGAAAACCAAAGACAGTAATTACGTTGAGGTTGATAAGTTGAGTTTGTGCATAGCAGTGAAACAGAGAACTAATCGTTGCTTATTAAAGTCTACAAAAACACTAATGAAAATAATGCCTTCACAACTTGATTGACTTGAAGGAAATTCAAGGGGGGAAACCAGCAAGGGTGAGTTCAGAGCATGTGTAAAATTTTACACAATTTTAGGAGTCGTGAGAAGGAATGAATTATTTTTAAAATTATGTGTACAACAAGATGAGTAGGAATGATGCCTCCCTGGAGTAGGTTAGAGAAGGCTGCTACCGAGCGACTCTGGAAGACGTGCCGTGTTAGTGAAGCCCACAGACCTTCATGTCCTTTATGAATGCCGGGGAGTGGCTGGAACCATGTCATCAGTCCCTCTCTTACGAACACCACCTGTGCTTCGAGTGTTTTTCCTGCTCCCTCACTTACCTTTGTCAACAACCCTGTGGGTGGCTAGTATTATTCCCATTTTAGAGATGTGGAAATTTAGACTTTCCAGATTAAGTAGATCCCTAATCTCTTAATTGAGACATTAAGTAATGTGGTCAGTGTCATAGAAACTAGTGAATAATGAAGTCTCAGACTTCAGGTCATAAGGATTAAAGACACTTTAAAGTTAGAAGGAATATCACCAAGAAGCAAAGGCTTTTGGTTAAAAGGACGGAGTCATTCCCAGTCAGCTCTGTCTCAAAAAGCCATCTCTTGGTGTGTCAAGGGATAGCTGGGGTGCTTGATACCTGTAAGGAAAGATTTAAGGCCTCGACAGCAAGTACATCTGGTGCCTGGTGATGAAGTGTTGTTATTCGTCCCTTGGAGAGAAAGAAGAGTTCCCTAATGTTCCATGTCTACCATCTTTTTTTTTTTTTTTTAACGTTGGGGCTTACTAAGAAGGAAAAAAGAAAGTGGTGATTTTTCACTTTAATTCTGGTCCCTGACTTTTATTTTACAGATTTTGGTAGCAGTCTCGTTGCCTAGACCTTACCCAAGACACAGTCTGTTCAAATGGTAAATCAAACAAATCTTTTTTTTTTTTTCCCTGCCAGTCCTTTTTAGCAAGTAGTAAATAGTTTAAACTTCTAGATCTTGAAAAAGAATTAAGTTTTTTCAAAAAAGAAAAAAAAGAATTAAGTTTTCCCCCTTTTCCATGAAACATTCATTGGCAGCCTCCTATGTGCCAGCCCCTCTGCTTGGCACATTGGATACGGATGGAAGACTCGGCTGTGTCCTTGCCAGCGAGAGCGTGTGGTCTAGTGTAAGAACTCAGGAAGTGGACCAGTCATTACACTGAAATGGCATAAGTACTGTGACAGTGGGCATGGGGCCTCCAAGGCCCTGTGAGCGCACATAACCCCACCTGGAGGGGAGAGGAGAGGGAAGGCTTCATGGAAGATGTCATGTCTGAGCTGAATCCTGAAGTGGTCAGATCATTTCTCAGATAACTGAGAGGGAGGAACAAAGGAGATAAACTTGTTAAAGAGAAGATGTTTTCAGTTTTTGGGGTATGGCACCTAGACTTTGAGGTTAGTATATTTGGTTTTTAGAAACGTGGGAATAGAGGGGTTTTTTTAAAAAGGATTTTTTGGTCTGGAGATGCATCCTTGAGCGTCATTTGAAGTAAAATGAAAGATAAGATAGAATAGTGATAGAATGAGATAGAAAAAGAAGGGGGGAAAGTGGGGAATGAATGCCTGAAAAAGAGAGTCCGTAGAACCTGACTCACGTATAGCCTGGAAGCCAGAGTCAGAAGACAGAACTTAAAGAAGAGGTAATTATGGAGTCAGTGAAGGGAAATGCTGTGCTTCTAAATTAAGGAAGCCAAGTAAGGCACTGGATTTGATTAGGATATTAGTTATTTAACTATGAGCAATGTGATGCAGTGTTAGGTTTAAGGTAACATGTTAGAAACGTACCTATTCGGTGCACCTGGGTGGCTCAGTTGTTAAGCGTCTGCCTTCAGCTCAGGTCATGGTCCCAGGGTCCTGGGATCGAGCCCCGCATCGGGCTCCCTGCTTGGTGGGGAGCCTGCTTCTCCCTCTCCCACTCCCCCTGCTTGTGTTCCCTTTCTTGCTATGTCTCTCTCTGTCAAATAAATAAATAAAATTAAAATAAAAAAAAAAAGGAAGAAAAGAAATATACCTATTCTTCTTTAAACCTTTTTTATACTGGTTTTTAACTTTGGAGAAGGGCATTCAGGGATCTCTCTGAAACTGGATATACATAGATGACTTACGATTATTTTGTTTCCTGCCCATCATTCTTTCTTTCTTCTGAGAATCTAATCCATATATTACTTGTATAGTAACTCCTTCCCTACTGTCAGGCCTGGTCTTAGGGGTGAGTATTTGTTGCAGACCTGACCTCAGGGGTGTGTACATGATGTAACTGGGCCACTGAGACTTGATCCTGGGACTTTCCTTAAGAGAATCTCTTCTGTTGGATTGAAGCTGTAAAGGTGTAAGCCTAGAGCTGCCCTCCTGGGATGAGCATCTCTGAGACTGAGAGGGAACAAGGGAGGGAGGGAGCTGAGACAGATACACACCAGGAGTTGAGTCGCTGGATCTACTTATGGATTTTTCAATTATTTGAGCCAGTGAATTTCCTTCTTTTGCTTAAGCTATTTTGAATTTGATTTTCTGTCATTTGAGGGTGAAAGAGTCTCATTCTCCTAGAGAATGCCTTATGTGCTTATGTATTTTAAAGTATGCAAAGGATCAGGGGTTTACAGATCTGTAGAGGCCCCCTGAACCAAATTAAATGCCTCTGCTTTATTCTGTTTAACATTACTGCCAACAAGATTTCCCCATAAATCCAGATTCAGTATTGTTATCATTAACTAATTAATGGTTATCCTTGGGACAATTTGATCTTCATTACAAACATACATATAACATCTTGTTATTTATTGTAGTTGAGGGGATGGGATATTTTTATGAATGCCTTTTAGATTAATCAAGAGTTAACCCATTTATCTCCTTCAGCTTCTTTCAGCAAGGATATCCTTTGAAATGTTGGGATTCCATTTTATTCATTATCTGTCTCTATCTGCTTATAAATATTTTTGCCAACCATAATTCTTAGATCTGGGAATCAGACCATAAACCATAAAAGCAACATAATTCGCCAAAGGCCTCATAAAACACAATACGAAGTCATCCCTGACTCTCGCTAACTTAAATAACTTGAAGAAAAGGGAAAATGATTTTGTTAATTTTGGTATTAGGAGTAAGCTTCCGATTCAGTAGAAAATGATGGATAGTTAAAAATATATTCAATAAAAACTGTTTGCTGCAAGGCAACATTAAAAATAATAGGGCAGTTGGAAAGTACTTGCTATGATAATAAGATTTCAGAGAGCATTGTGACATCTGTGGTAACTTAATAGGTATGAGTTAATGAGTCTGGCCACAGGGAGGGTGATTCTTTCTTTCTGGACACACTACCTGCATTGGATGTAGCTCCTACTAGGTACATAATGATGCCTATTTTGGTTCTACAGAACAAGAAAGTTGAGTTATAATCACTTGTGGATAGTGTGAGAATGTGCCTGAATTTAATATACTAAATTTACTGTTTCCTATAGAAACAGACATTTCAGAAAAGAAAAATGCCAACAGTTTCTAACTGGGTAGAAGTAGTATTGAATTATGAAGTATATGAATTAGTACTGATTGATAGTGGTATATACGAAGTCCTATATTCTACCTCAGTTTATACTCCAGGAAGCTTTTTTGGGCATCGTAGTAAGACTTTATCTCTTCCCATGTATTAACAAACATCATCCCTTTCTCTCTTTCTCCATTTGTGCAGAATTTTTATTTTATTCCTACTAAATGCTTTATGCTTTAGGCATTATGTTAAGTGCTCTCAGGCCAAAGAAGAACAGTGTGCCATTCCTGCCCTCTGGTGGTTGAAAGAAACATTGCAAACAGTAAAGATGTGTGTTATGAGTCTTACCAGCCTTGGTATCATTTGTTTCTTTTATTCCTGCATCATTTATTGGTTCACGGATTTATGAAGCATGTAATGGGCATCTTCTTTATGACAGTCTTCCTCACTACCTGTCTGGTGTGGTGGCATCCTGGCCTTTGGTAGCAATAGTTAACATAGTTGAGGTCTTACAAATGGAATTCCAGAAAGCATGCTTGCAGTATGTCTAAATCTGACTTTTGGGATTCTGTATTTAGGTTACAAAGTGTTTTCCTATCTACATGTAACATTTCTAGGCCTACTGAGCTTCAAACTGGGTATATATGTGATGGGTGAGAAATGATGAAGTGTAGTGTTTTAGTTCTCTTGCTGCCAAACAACTTACCTCAAAACTTAGCAGCTTAAAACAACAAACATTTAATATCATAGTTTCTGTGAGTCAGGAATTATGGAAGTGATTTAGCTGGGTAGTTCTGGCTCAGAGTCTTTTAGGAGATTGCAGTCAAGATATTGGTCAGGGTTGCAGTCACCTGAAGGTTTCACTGGGGCTGGAGGATCTGGAAGATCAGAGTGATTGATGCAAAGAGAGCAAGATGGAGGCCACAGTGTTTTCAGTGACCTGTCCTTAGAGGTCAAGCTTTTGTCATTTTTGCAGTACCTGTTGTGTAGGACAATCAGGTATATTTCATGTGCGAGGGGTCTGCGTAAGGGCCTGAGTACCAGGACTTGAGAATCACTGGGGGCCACCTTGTACGTTGGCTATCACATATTGTAGCCCTGTGTGAAGAAGACGCAAGCAAATCTTCAAATGGAACTATTTTAGAGTGAAATACGGGGTTGAAAAATCAGACCAGCTCATCGTCACTTCAGTTTTCATTCTTCATTCTCCTGGGAGAATGTTTATAAGTGCTCTATGTTTCTAAGCCCTTACTTTTAAATGGAGCACTTAGGGAAATAGGAAAAGCATGGTAACAGAAATGAGTTTTATGAGAACATACTTATAGGAAGGTGAGACTGGAACATTTTAATTATTTTTTAAATGTGATGTATTTCTGTTTACGTTTCTTTGCCACTCAGTGGTGAGAAATAATTTCTGCAGAGAATGCTTAGTGATGGCTGACCACGTTTTATAGAAACTACTGCTTGTTTTTCAAAGATTTCTTTGTCAAATTACTTGCATATTTTAATTTGAGCACTGAGCACGGTTCTGGGTCTACAACCTGTCAGAACTCTGCTAGTCTCATCAATGTCATGATGAAAAATGAAAAGTCGATTGGGTGGTAAGGAGAATGTGGCCACTTCATTGCTGGGTTATTAAGATCAGATATGAACAGAACTGAGAGTAAAGTGTTTAAACCAGAATTTTACTTTAGTATTAAGAACAGCAGGACTTTGAAGTAAAATCAGTAAGGAAAATTGAAGTTGTCACTCTCCTCTGCTACCTTCCCCCCAAGTTATTTTCCTCTTCTGTTTTCTGTTTTAATACATTTTTTTCATAGTTAACATGTTTTCAGGCTAATATGTTCATTTTGAAAATATAACGATGATACTTTGAGCATTGCGAGTGTTTAAGAAAGAAAAATAGGAGGATATAGACAATTTAAAATATTAAAATTGTATTGATCTGTTCTTGATCTAATCATTTCAGTACCATTTTAGGAACAAATCATATTAGAAATGATGTTCCTGGCTCTGCAGTTTTATTGATGCTTCTGGTAATAGCCAACCTAGAGTAAATGTTTCCACGGAATAACTATATAATAGCCTGGAATGCTTGTTTATCTTTTAAGGTCTTGTTTTGCAAATTTGACTTATGAAATTAATATATTCGTAAGTCTGTAATCCTGAAAGGGAAATGGATAGATTAATAATACATTATATGTTGAGATTATTTTCTTTAGAACGTAATTCATGGACTGTATTCTTTTCTTACGAGTTTATTCATTTCTTATTTTATCTTGTAGTTATTTACATTTATAATTTCTATATAAAGGCATGATGTAATCTTAGCGGTAAGATAAATTTAAAGGAAAGTCCTTTCGCTGAACAAATATTTACTGGGCTTCTGTTATATACCAAAGCCTCTGGTGGCTTCTGGGGTCAGCGTTGAACAAAATAGGCACTGTCACTGAATTTTTGCAGCTGTTAGCACGGAAGAGAAATGGATGGACATTAGACTAATAACCACAGTGGTAAATATATATTTTTAAGTACTTAAGCTGAGACCTGACAGGATAAGTAGGGGGAGTTATTTGGCTGGGGAAGAGCTTTGTAGGCTGTAAGACCCACAGGGTCTGAAAGCAGCTGGGTTCCCTGGAGGAGTGAGTGGGGTGGGAGCCTCCCCATCTGCAGCTGGAGACAGGGCCAGGGGCCACACTGCAAGGACTTACAGCCCAATTAAGGCCTTAGCACTTTATTTCAGATGCTGTAGGAAACTGAAGGTTTTCAATAGGAGATATTTTGTATATTACTCTGGTTGCCGGGTAGAAAATTAAATGATGCAAGACTTAGAATAGAAAAAGGAGAATAGTTAAGAAGCTCTTGCATTTGTCCAAATGAGAAAAGGTGGCACATGAATTAAGGGAATGTCAGCAGAGATACAGGAAAGTAGACTAACTGGAGAGAGATTTCAGAGGTCACGCACACAGGATTTGTTGGATTACATGGGAAGAATAATTTCCAGCTTTGTGACTTTGGCAGCTGGGTTGGAAGTTCCATATTTTGAAATGAGAAAAATGGTATATTCTTTTTTGGGGGGGTGAGGCAAGGTGGGGAGTGGGGAAGAGTTGTGGAATGAAGGATGGAGAGGTCTAGAGATTCTCTTCTTGGTAGGTAAGTTTGAAATGGTTGTGGGAAAACCCAAGTAGGGAGATTTCAGACAGGCAGTTGGATATACTAGTCTGGAACTCAGAGTGGGCTAGAAAAATAAATTTGGCAAATGCCAGCGTATTCTGCAATTTCGGCCAATGAACAGACTGGAGGACAGGTTCTTAAGTTTTGTTTAGACCAACGATAGGATGAGGGTGACATAACTGTGCTAAAATTTTATTGACATGAAAAACAACTGCTTTTTGAATAATTAACAAAAATCAGAATGTTGCTTAGAAAAAGAACATTGGAAAAAGCCAGAACTTCTTTTTTCATTAGAGCTTTTTGTGATTTAATGCCCGCCCCCCCTTTTCTTGATCTCATTCTAGAGGAATTTGATTACTTGCTTTTCTGTGCTTTTCCAAAGACATCAATCCATTTCCTTATTAAATGTTGAGGTCTGGTTACAGCATGTTGATTCCCCATTTCCTCTTTATAGCTTGTTTTTTTAGGGGTTATTAATCAGCTGAGTCTTAGTATCATTTTTCCCATAGCTTCTCTTAAGCTTCATTGTGCCTTTTTGGTAAAAAGAAAACCGTCAGTGCACAATAGAATCATTACCCTGACCGTTTTTGCTTATCGTGACTCATTTTGGAGTAATCTCAAAATCTTCCTATTAGTTCAAAGAAATGTTTAGCTCTATTTATTAGTATTTTTATTTTCAATGGTTGAAATACTGGTTTAAAGTTAAGAAAACTTCCTTATGGATAACAATGCCTTTCTCTTGAAGCATTATAAATAGGTAAATGAATTATCACTCGATTGGATAATTTTTTTTTTAATTTCCCAAGATATCTTTTTAAAAATATTTGTTCATGGGGTACATGGGTGGCTCAGTTGGTTCAGCATCTGACTGTAGCTCAGGTCATGATCTCGGGGTCCTGGCATTGAGCCCCACGTTGGCCTCCCTGCTTGGTGGGGAGTTTGCTTGTCCCTCTCCCTTTGCCCCTCCCCCTGCTCATGCTTTCTCTGTGTCTTTCTCTCAAATAAATAAATAAATAAAATCTTTAATATATATATGTTAATATATGTATATGGATTTGTTCATTTATCAGTTTAATGCAAAGCCTATGCCAGGCGCTACAGAAGAGAGAGCTGGGAGATAATTCTTGGATTCAAGATACTTCCTATGTCTGCAGCCCTTGTCATAAAAGCATACTACTTTTGTACTGCATATAAGTCACAACAACCTGAAAGTCCACCTAGCGGAAAATACAATTGTTTCTGGAGCATTATAGAGTACCAACCTTATAAGCCTAGCATATCTAATTATTTTTAACATGTTTGAGAAGTGAATATGATTCATTTAGTTAGAAATTTCAATGACCTCAGAGTCATTTCAAGTTCCCTCTATGATCTTCCTCTTATTACTTACTCTTTTGAGTCAGCCACTAAGTGTGTTTTAAAAGGGGTATCCCCAAGGAGAAGGGACTTCCCTATTTTCAAAATGGGCAGGACTGAGATTAGGAAAAAAGCAACTGGGCCAGACCCAATTTCCACAGGGATTTTAAAATCTCAACATGAAAATAAAATGAGCAGTGAAGCCCAGGTGTTTAGCAGGCAGGCAGAAGAGTAGTCAGAAAAGAATGTGATGGGTGAGAACTGGGAACGTGGTGACTCATCCTTAGTTTCTAAGGATGTTACCATTGGTATTTTAGGTCACTGGTTTTAAACTTTTTTGACCATGATCCACAGTATTACTGCATGATGTATTGTCCACATACAAATACTTTTTTTTTTTTTTACATAAAGCTGAAATGAAAAAATATCCCTGTATTACCTGTATCTTCTCTTCTGTTTCATTATTTTAAAGTGCTGGTAGAAAGCATCCCATTAACTGCATTTCATTATCCTCTAATGGGTTAGACCAGGGTTTACAAATACTGACCTGTGCAATGGTGAGATTTACGTGGGCACCGATGGATGAAGTAAGGATTATATTTTGCATGTAACTGTTATCATGGGTCATGTGCTCATATGGAGAAATGAAATTATCTTTTATATCCTGTACAAAGCTTTCCACACAGCAAGCATCGAGTTAACGTTGAATGCTGTTGAACGAACGGCAAACAGTCATCACTGCTCTGCAGCCTAATTGGTTGTTGGTAATACTGGTCTTGTCCCCTGAACTCATCTCATTGCAAAACAGGAGATGTTTGTTTATCAACTGCAGCTGCCGTGAACCAAAATATTCATGAAGTTATACAAAATAAGCTAAATTGTAATCTAATTGGATGAAGAGGATCCACTGTGTCCTCAAATCACCCCCAAACTTAGTACAGTAATCATTTCTTATTATTCACGGTTCCTATGGTGCAAGAATTCTGGAGCTGCTTGGTTGGGCAGTTCTAGCTTAGGGTGTCTTACGAGGTTTTAGTTCCATATTGGCTGGAGCTTCAGTCTCTGAAAGTTTGAACAGTTCAGCTGGAGGAGCACATGGCTGGCAAGTTGGGACTGGCCACTTGGTTTCTCTCCATGTGGGCCGCTCCACAGGGTTCCGGGCCCTCATGACCTGGCACCTGGCTTTGTCCACAGTGAGCTATCCCAAGAGACCGAGACAGAAGCTGCAGTGGAGGGGACTACAAGGGTGTGAATACCAGGAGGTGAGGATCCTTGGGGGATATCTTAAAGACTAGCTACCATACCATAGACAGATATCTTTATTAATGATTGCCTTGAATTTTTAACGAAGGAAAAAGTAAACATGTAAATGCTTGTTTTATTTTTGAATTTTGTAAAGCATTTGCAGAGAAGTATTGACATTTCTACTTTTCACAGGAATTTTGGAGTGAATTTAAAGGTATAAAAAAATGATAAATTTCAGAAAATGGGATTCTTGATTAAATACTGAATGATTAAGCAAGTTCTGTTTAGTTGGCTAAGTACAGAATTATGAAAAATGAGTTAAATACTGGGAAGACCCTAAATGAAATTAGTAAGAATAGAAAATAATTTACTCTCAGTAAAACTGGTAAATACTAATCATTAACAAGTAAAATAACCCATTAAACCAATTGGGCAGAGACATGTGTTACTAAACCTTTAAAGAGTAGATAAAAGATTGTCATAACATGCCACTTAATTGATACTCTAGATTAGGATTTGGCAATAGGGGCCTGTGGACCAAATCTAGCATGCTGCCTGTTTTTATAAAGTTTTATTAGAACACAGCCACATTCATCTGTTTCCACATTGTAACTGCTTTCTTATTGCAGTAGTAGAGGCAATAGTTTTGGGACAAAGACTGCACAAAGTCTAAAATATTTACTATCCTTTGAAGAATAAGTTTATTGACACCTGCTCTAGATTTTAGACTTTTAAATACAAGATTAGGTTTTGGAGTGTTGATGAGATGCATAATAAGGACAGTAGCATGTAAGTAAACTTTTAAACATAGAAGAGGGTGCGATGTTAACAGTGTTTTTAATTTTTTTGGAAGAAAAATCTTATTAATTAGAAGAGGGAGGGACAGAATATCGTAAGATTTGCAAGAATAATGCTTCATTAGGCAAGACTTTGCTTATTAAGAAAATTCATGAGCTTTGAATAGGGCCCATGTGGGAACACATGAAGCCAGCATTTGAAAAACAAATGTGAACATTATGTTGACTGAATTAGGTTATTGTGAAAAACCAATTTAAACATTTTAATTTATTTCTTCCTCCAAATTAAAAGTTAGGAGTTTTATTATTTACTTTGAAATCTGTTCTGGTTTATGGTTAGAGTTTTGCTTTTTTTTTTTTTTTTTTTTTTGGTTAACATGGAAGTACAGTCTTGAGAATATGCCCATGAGTAATATTCTGCAGAATGACTTGAAGAGATATAGGTACTTACCAGTCTTAATGATAGGCTGCAGACAAATTGAGAAATGAAATTTCCAGATAATTAGCACAAAGTTTAGGGCTCAGAGCTGTATGAGCAAGGACAAGGAGCTAGGTACTCACGTGCAGATGGATGAGGAAATCCCAGATGAAATGTATTTCTGATAGTACCGCCATCATATGTTGCCCTACCAGAGTGACTTTGTGGTCATTGTTAAAACCTGCTTTTCTAAACTAGGAAGAAGAATTTATACCAAACAGAATATACGTTAAGATTATGGTATCAAGAGGAAAAGATTTAGAGGTGAAGTTATTTTTGCATTTTAATTGTAGAAAATAGCGACAGCTACCATTGATTGGGCACCCACACCATTTCAGGCTTTGTGCTAGGTGCATTTCAAAAACTGGCTCATTTAGTGCTCTCAGTAACTCCATAGGGTAAAAAATAGTGTTATCCTCACTCAGCATATGAGTAAACTGAACCTTGGAGAGTTTAACTTGCCTAAATTCAGTAGTCGGAGTAGGACTCCAATCTGGGGACATCTCACTCCAGATGTCTCCACATCACACTGCCACCCCATAAATCTGTCATCTTGTTCCCAGCTCATATTATTTTCCTTCCATTTTCTTTCCCTTCCTCCCACCCCTTCTTCCCTTTCCCATTTCCTTTCTTTTTTTTAATTGTTAATTACATAACTAATACATGGTATCAAAACAGTTTAGCACAAAGTGGTGTGAAGTAAAAAGTGAAAGTAGCCTTTATCCATATTGTTAACATTTACTGTTCTCTTCCCTGCTTCCTTGACCCAAGATAATACACACACATCATAGATATGTTCCACAGTACAGAAGTTAATTTATGCAGCCCTTCCTATTGATTATTCTCTTGACTTTTGGCATCTTGTTTTCTCTTTGTTGCTGTTTGTATAACTTGGCCTAATGAGCATCTGGTGTTTGCTCTGCATACACTAACTGAGATGACTGAAGTTTATTTATCAATCTAGATAGTTTTAAAAAGCAATGGTGGTGGGACGCCTGGGTGGCTCAGTCGTTAAGCGGCTGCCTTCAGCTCAGGTCATGATCCCAGGGTCCTGGGATCAAGCCCCGCATCGGGCTCCCTGCTCAGTGGAAAGCCTGCGTCTCCCTCTCCCACTCCCCCTGCTTGTGTTCCCTCTCTCACTGTGTCTCTCGCTGTCAAATAAATAAAATCTTAAAAAAAAAAAAAAAGCAATGATGGTTATGTTCTTTCCATAACCTTAATGATATTTTGAGTATAATTTCTTGAATGGGATTTTGTTTCTGTATCATGAGGTCTTGTGACCCTTTCTTAAACTTCCTTTTCTTTTCTCAGTTATCAGCAGATTATAATTTATATGTCAGTGATAATTTTTAAAAATTTAGGGATGAGCTATCTCAATCAAAAGTTTTAAATTACCACATAAAAGTGACTTTTAAGTTGACTCTTCATAGGTCATTAGACTGTAAATCTTATATATGGTTTATATATATGTAGTGAAAAAAATTGAACCATGAATTATCAGAAAGAAGTTTTTCCAAAAGAGTGTTAAGATACCAGGGCTCCTGGGTGGCTCAGTCAGTTAAGTGGCTGCCTTCAGCTCAGGTCATGATCCCAGGATCCTGGGATCGAGTCCCACATGGGGCTCCCTGCTCAGCGGGGATCCTGCTTCTCCCTCTGCCTGCTGCTCCCCCTGCTTGTGCTCGCTCTCTCTCTCTCAAATAAATAAATATTTTTTTAAAAAAGAGTGTTAAGATACTTAATCTAATTTCTGGTATCATTTTAGTAACATTTAAATAAAGTACATAATTCTGCGACCATCGTTGATGTATTGGTAAATAGTGATGCTTATTTTGGAAGATACTATTTTAGAAAACTAACTTGTCTAAAATGTGTTAATACAGAGTGTCTACTTGTATGTAGTAGTAGTATTTACGAAATGAAGGAAAGGATAAATGGATAGGAGAGAAGGAGACAAAAAATCAAGAAAGTTGTCTCTTTGTTAGTACAACAATGTTAATGGTTATGGTAGAACTGTAAAGAATAAACATTAACATATCTAGCTAGCAAGAATGTCTAACAAAGCAAGAAAACCTGCCCCTGTTTGCCCTCTTGTTTTAGATGAGTATGAATAGAAGGGAGAAACTATGTGGCAAAGTAGAGAAAACATGCATTCTCTCTTACCCCTTCCTTCAGTTTCAGGGCAGTGCCACCCTGGATAACTTCTGTCTATTTTCACCTTTCCTCCTATACAATGTGAACAGCAGAACCCATCGGACAATGTTCTTGTGCAAAAGAAAGATGAAGTCCTATATCCACAATACCCGCAATGATTCTCAACAAGTGGTAGTTGGTATCGTGTTGCTGGTAAAGCTGCTGCTTTGGCTTATGAGTTTTTAGCTTCTCTTCTGTCCAGTGATTTTCTTTCTTTTTTCTTTTCTTTATTTTATGAAAATCACTTTCATAAAATAAAGAATAAAATGAAAAACCACCCATAAAATAAAATGGGGTGGTTTATAATTGATGGGGTGAGAAAATAAGCAGACTGGGCTTTTTGGATGCCAGAATTGACTGATGATATTGACTGTGAAAATTTTTAAATCCTTGTTTGTTGGCTGCCATCAATCAAGAATTTAGTCAAGTCCTGAGAGCCAACTTGTCTTATTACCTCTAGAAATGAATATACCCCTTGCCAAACGTACCTCCGTCCCTGCCCTTCTGCGGAGATGGCTCTCTGCTCAATTGACTCCACGTTGCTCTTTCAACATTAAGAACCTCTTTGTTCTGATCTTACTCAACTTCTTGGCAACATTCAGCATAGTTAGTCCTTGACACCTTTTTCCCCTTGGCTTCTATGACATCATGCACTTCTGGGTTTCTTGCTGCTTTTCTGGCTACTCTTTTACTGGCTCTTTTTTGTTTGCTGTAGCCATTCTGCTCTCTCTTCCATTCTTCAAATATGCAGTGAAATTTGCTTTGGAAGATCTTGCTTATTCCTGCCTCAGGGCCTTAGCACTGACCTTTTCACTCTGCATGGCTTTTTTGCTCACATCCCGTTCCTTTGAATGAGCCTTATCCTGACCTGCATTATCCTAGCCACATCCCTGACTTTGTCTTTTTTCCATAACATTTACTCCTTCTATCGTACTACATAGTTTACTTATTTATTATGTTCATTTATCTTCTCTGATATCAGAGTATAAGCTCCATGAGGGCAAGGATCTGGATTTTGTGTTTGTTTTGGGTTTTTTTCCATGGATAGACCAAACACCTAGCATAGGGCCTTACAAATAGTAGGCATTATTGATTGATGAAAGCATAGCATCTAGCCTGTGTTCTCTTTTAGGTCACCTCGTTGACTTCCAAGGCTCTTTGCACACCACATGCATAAATCTACATCTCCGCCTAGACCTTTTTCCACGTCTCTGCTCACTGACCTCTCCACATTGTTTCTACTAGACCTAATTAGAAAACAAAAAACCTTGCAGGCATCCTTAATTTCTCTCTCGCCTTCACTCACCCTTCTTCCTTCCTCTCCAATCTATCAGTAAGCCCTGTTGACTCCTCCTGTTTTCAAAGAGTATCCCAGATCATCTGTGCCACTATCCTCTCATCCAGACAACAGCAGCAGCCTCTCAACTTTGCCCCCGCTCCCACCCTTGACCCATTACAATCCGTCCTCCACACTGTAGCCAGAGGCATCTTCTTAAAATATAAAACTGCAAAACAGATCATACCACAGCCTTCCAGTGGCTTTCCATAGCACTTAGAATAAAACCCAGAGTCCCTTCTCCGGCTTATAAAGCCAACAGTAGTTGACCGACTGCCTCTCAAACCTCATCTCTTAACTGTTTTCCCCTCACCCCACGACACCTTGGTCACTGGAGGCCTTCCTTCTTCTCTTCAGCTGTGCTAACGGGAAAGCCCTTAGACTGACTGCCAGTGTTCAAGCTGGCGCTTCAGTGCTGCCTCTTCAGGACTTCTCTTGACCAGCCATTCACTCTGTCCCTCAGCCCATCTTTCTTCTTATATATTGTTGACTGAGTCTTTTCCCTCGTGAGACTGTAAGCTCTGTGAGAGGTCTGTACCTTTGTCCCACCGTATCCCTAATATGTACAACAGTGTCTGATAAAGTTGATGCTCCATAAATATTTGTAGACTGAATGAATAAATGAACAAAAGAGACCAAATTGCTTTTTAAGAGTTACAAATTTCTATAATACTTAGGATAATATTTTAATTAACTGATTAAGAATATCCTTCGGTTGGATGGGGGAAAAAAAAATATGACTATTCTGATTTGGGGGATGAGGCATTAAGAAATACTGCTCTGTCCCTTAGTAGAAAACAGGAAACAGTCCTGCCCCACCCTCAGTTTTTCTTTTCATGTACACAATACAGTATTTTAAAAATACTCTTCTCTTACATCTTTATTCAGAAGCAAAATTGTTTTGTGTTTGCTTTTGTTTTTCTAGTAAAGCACGAAAGATTTTCTTATAGTCTAAGCATTGTCTATAGCAAAAGACCATTTGAATGCCAAAATAATGTATAATTAGGTCTATTTATTATCTTGCCACATGCAAAGTAGATGCTGAGGGCTTACCACTGCAGTAAAAGTCACTAGGATATTTAAGTTTATTTTACAAAGTATGTTCTGAAATTTACAGGTTTTTCTAGACAAATTATTATGCAAAATGTATGCCTTTGCCCAAGATTCTTATAAATATATGCTCCAGATTTTGTAGGGACTCTTTTACTTATTATTTTTCTTTGTCATTGTACACCTCCTGGGGCTCACTTTCTTACTATACATATTTGAAAAGAATTCCTAATTTCATTATATTAAGATTGAATATTTTAAAAAAGCAAAGTGCTTCCACTTTTTTAAAATACCATCTGAGGATCTCTGAGTGAGAAAGCAGTGAGCAATAAATAGGAATCTTTTACCAACAAGTTGTGTAGCATCAGTACTTCATGATTATTTCTGTGTCCGTCTCACCCTGTGCACTAGTGAGTGCCTAGAACAGTACCTCTTTCCCAGAAGAACCTCAAAATGATGTGGAGAGTTTCTTTATAATGTCTGGCCCCACCCTGGTCAGACTGAAAGATTTCTGGACCCTGAATGTGTCTGCCTAAGTTGTTTTTCAGCCACACAAATGATTCTGTTGTGAGCTATGGTAAAAAACAAAATGACGACAAATTGCAGTAAGACTCATGTACTCACTTCCGTTCTCCCTCCTCCCCTTCCCGCCCTGTGGTTCAGTATCCAGTGAATGGCAAGTATGTTTAGTCTTGGAGCGACCCATCTCTCCTCCTGTGTGTGTGTGCAGTGCAGTGCACCAGAACTGTGTAAAGTCTTCACTTCTACTCAGTTGTCATAGAAATAGATTATATCTTTTGTTGAATTTTTACAGATTCATTCACTCTTATCAGAGTAGCATTTGGGAAACATTTTATCAAATTTTGTAGGTAGAGAAGGGGTAAGTAAGTAAATTAAAGAATGAGTGGCGAGAGATAAAGATTAAAAAAAAAAATAGGACCTCTAATTAAGATCAAAGGTAAATGTAATTACAAGATGACCTCAATTTCAAATCAGAGTGCTAAAGTTGAATGTTTAAGAGAGAGAAAATATTCAGGTTAAAGAGCTGTTAAGTAATATGGAAGAATTCAAAATGTGAGTTAAAAAATGGACGTGCTATGCCAATGTGCTGGAATTAATGCCTCTTTTACCTAATTTTATATCTGCCGTCTTTCCAAAGTTATCTCCTTCATTCAGCTGTTTAGCACATGACCCTAGCTCCTCCATTATGCAGGGTGTAAAGCCCTTCTTGCCATCTGCTTCCAGATTCTATCCTCCCTGAATATTAGCTTGTGGTTTCTCTTTCCTCCCCTCCCAGTTTTGACAGCCTACACTTCTTCCCGCTGTTCACGCCAGTGCCACAAATTCTCTAGTCCCCACGCCACTTCCCAGTCCTCTCCTGCCCTACTTGTCTGCCCCCAACCTGGCTGTTTCCTCTTCCCTGCCTTTTCTTTCTGGTCCAGATGTTCAGCCTTCATCTACAGCATTTCAGAAAGGTCACCCCCTCCCAGAATCTTCTCTAAGTCTTCCTCATCAAAATGCTCTCGCTCATCCCTCTAAACTTCCCAGCGCAGCAGACCATCAATGTCTCCCCTGCTGTGATCATCTTGTATTAGTGTCATGTACTCTTGCCTCATGGTCCGTAAGCTCTTCTGAAGACAGAGAAGTCCCCTTGCACCATGCCTCATATATAATATGTTCTCAATAAATATTTGTAGATCAGAGGTAGATTTGTTTTCAGTGAAGAACTTTCCTTTCTTCTTCAGAGAACATAGTTTTTAGAAACTCTTTTTATGGAATCCGCACCCTGACACTTACTGTACACAGAACTTACTGGACTTAGCAGTACACAAAACATACGCACCTTGGCACTTTTTGTTTGGTACATTGTATGGCTCTTGGTATTTGCTTTTATTCTGTGCTTTTTTTCTGTGCTTTTTTTGCTGGGCTCTTTTTTTAGAGAGAGAATGCTTATATAGCATATGTTGCCCACAGACCTTGCAATTAAACCTACCTAATGCTCTTGGCAATGGGAATGATGAGTTGCTTTGGTAGAAAGCTAAAGAAAATGATGTGCTGGTAGCTTTCTTTAAACTTAACACCTTTTTGGCGGGGGAGGGAAGGTGCTGGAATTAGGTAGGTGTGGTTCCATCAATAGTTCTCGTGTTCTTTTTTAACATTTTATTTTTTACAACTTCTCTGAACCTCTTACTGATTTTGTCTCACTATCTATGAGGGGCCTTACCTTAGCTACTGCCATTGAGTTTGTCTGTTTCTTGTGCCTTCTTATTTTCCCAGGTCTTCCAAATTTGGAGTCAGGAGGGAAGGGGAAGCAAGGCTACTATTCATGAAATGAGACATTTGTGTGTGAGGTAGTTGGTTACTTCTGCACTTCTCAGGCATTAAAGACCTAAGACTGGTTGTGAAGAAAGGAAAATCATAAATTAGTGTATGGACCTGGTGCACACGTATTAGCCCCACTCTGCCTGTGGTTTGCTATCCCAAGCTTGGCGTGTGTCAACTGTATGAACACTTTCTATTTTTGTTTGTCTGCCCAAGGTGAAAATGGCAAGTGGATTCGTAAGAATCGTCTGCTTGCTTTTGGTGGGGCTGCATCTGCTGTGCTAGATTTTTTTTTTTTTTCCCTGAAAGATTTAAATGGTCATCGTGAGCTTCTTGACCATATATCCATCATGCAAAACTATATGCCTTTGCAGCAACTTACTCAGCATACCAGGCAAATTAGTTATTTGATTACATAAGCATACATATGCAAACTATTTTGTTGATTTGTGTGTGTGTGTGTGACATTTTTGTAAAAATTTTTCTTAAAAATGCAAAAAAAATTATTAATCCTATTTATCACTTTATCAACATTTGGGTGAGGTCTGTTATTATATAAGCATATAATCTATTATATGCTATTATGTATAATCTGTAGATGAGAAAAATCCTTACTGCTATATTTTAAAGATAGCAGACTGACTTAATAAAGATAACATTTCAGTTTATTGATATTTACTAATATTTCCAAAGGAAAAATTAAAATACTACTAGATAGTTTGTAGATTATTTTATTTGGTGAATAGCCAGGAGTACAGAATAAGAGGTTAAAAAGTGAAATATGAATGGCTTATAGTTTGACTAATTTATCAGTGGTCAGATTTACTTTTTGGGGTCATATCCTGCATGTCTTGATATTTCCAGTATTTTGGGAAATACCTATGTTGACATAGTTAATGACATATTGAAACCTAAGGATTTGGGGGTTTTTGTTGTTGTTAAAGTATAGAAATAATTATTTCCAGGCACATCAAAATGAACCACAAAAATCATGAAGTCAAAAACACATCAGTTATCATTTGGCAGTTCCGTTTAGTTTATTGCAGTTAATGATCTTCGATTGAATTTGCAGCTCTCTGGGTTTGTTTGGAAGTAGGCCATCACATGCTGAGATGAAATACCAAGTCATTTAAATTAGATACCGAGCATGCTCATATGAAGTACTTACTCTTGGAGACTGCAGTGAGGTTCAGTTTTCTTTTAGTGGGAAGAGCAGGAAAGAGCTCACCGTTTGCCCTTTTGTCATCATTCTGTCAGGGGGCATGTAATTTGTCTTTGGAAACCAGAACCCTGAGACAAAAAGAAGAAGGCAGGGTTTTAGCAAAAGGCTATTTGGTGAGTTAATTAGCTGTTTTATTCTATATTGTAATTCCTAGCAAGGCTGTGTGTCTTATATCTGCTGCTTGTTTTGTACTAAGCTGAAGCTTTATGTAGCAAGTAACTTAGCTGAAATTGGGAGAAAATTGTTTCTGCTGCCCAGATCTCACTCTTTTGAAATATTTTCAGTACATTTCTGAGGTGACAAGTTCGTAAATTGCTATGATGATACTCCTTCGTGTTCTCCACAAATTTCATTTGCTCACTGGTGCTGAATAATGCTGGCAGAATTGTGTGCTGAGGGAGCTCAGGATTTGTCTGTTTGGATAGTTTAGCATTTTTGTTCTTGTATTTTGATGAAATTATAATTTTTACTTTCACATTTCTGCACTTTATCTTAAAAAAAGTAGTAAGTAATTTAGCATAAAAGCAAGAATTTTTGAAAGACAATGAGAGGATATGTTATTCTATATGTACATATTTTTATATAGATGATTCAAAAATCGGTTGGCTTTATAATATAATTGGTCATTTACAGTACCCAAAAATAAAATGAGATTGATAACACTTTGTGAAATATGTTCCAGTTACACAGTATTCATATTTAGAATCCGTTCTGTTTTTAGTTATTGAAGTAGCTATGGAAGTGTTTGGAGTATAATAATAGTTTTGCCGTTTTGGGCTCTTCTTACTTCTCTTGAGCTCATATTATGGTGATTGTTAGGAAATGTTTTGTGATTGTTTTTATTATCCAAGTGCTCATGTTTTACCGTGAAGTTAAAGAGGGAAGTTTTCATGCATTTTTTCCATATTATGTTCTCATAAAATAATATTTAAAGTCTATACATTATTATTTCATAATGAACATGATTTTGATTTATATTTATCATAGATAAACTTGGCAGCCAAATCTTCAGGATATTCTGGAAATTAAAATTGCATATTCTGCATGAGATAAATTATATGTTTTAAAGATTTGAAGAAAAGGCATAAAATTACCAAATTTATTTCCTTGGGCAAAAATCATGTTTATTAGTAAATGTCAATGTCAGGTAGGGAATTTGAGGTATAGAAGGTGTTTTAAAGAGTTCTAGAAAAACGATGTGGTGGGGTGGGAGGAATAGGAAGAGAATACTAAAGGCTTAGTGCCTTCAAATGCCAGGCATTTATGTGATGCTTTCCTGAAATATCTTTATTTTGTGAACTGCCCCCACTGTGCCATTTTCCAGGATTGGCACATGTGAAGGAGGTGGGTGTATACTTAAACTTGTATATTCATGAAAAGGGAGGGTTAGCAGTTAGAGATGAGGATTAAGTGACAATACTCAAGAAGTCTGTTCCACTTTTACACACTGACTCACTTGTGTGACCTTGGGCAGCATGCACACTCTTTATTTCCACTTATTTTTAGTATAGTACTTTACTGTGGTAATAATAGGAGGTTCATTTAAGATTTCTTTTTCTTTTTTTTTTTTTTTTTTTTTAAAGATTTTATTTATTTATTTGACAGAGAGAGAGACGAGGAGAGAGGGAACACAAGCAGGGGGAGAGGGAGAGGGAGAAGCAGGCTTCCCGCGGAGCAGGGAGCCCGATGTGGGGCTCCATCCCAGGACCTGGGATCATGACCTGAGCCGAAGGCAGACGCTTAACGACTGAGCCACCCAGGCGCCCTCATTTAAGATTTCTAAAGTAATAAGATTACTTCTTGGAACTATTGCAAAGATTCATGAGGGCTGTAAGCCATTCACAGATAGCCACTGTGGGGAAAAAACAAACAAATGTTGCTTTTACAGAATCTTCTCTCTATCAACTGTTTTCTTTTTTAATTAAAAATATTTCGGGGGTCCTGACTGGTTCATTCAGTGGGGCATGCAACCCTTGATCTCAGGGTTGCAAGTTCGAGCCCCACATTTGGGCGTAGAGACTAATTAAAAATAATAAATATTTTTTTTAAATATTTTGAATGTGTAAAAATAAAAATGTATAAGTCCTCTGTGGTCTTTGAAACTAATTTGTTAATACATATTTACTCTAGTCTGTGAATAATCATGAAATTTTCATGGCAGAATTATACTTTACACTATTCTCTTATGTATCTGGTCCTCTAATCATAGATCTTCATTTGCCTCTAATAATAGATCTTCAATTAGAGATAAATAGATAATCAATTGAAGTCTGTTAAAGAAAAATATGGAGAAATACTGGGAGAGTGAAAGGAGGGAAATATGAAGAGTGAACAAGGATTTCTTTGCCAGGTTCTAAAGATGAAGCACATACCCATATTTTTCATTTCCAGATCATTAAGTTTGCCTACTCACTTATTTAACCTAACATCTACCAATTAAGGATAATTTAGTTCTCTAACATTTGTGAAGTTCAGTAGTACTTAAAGATCCCAGGTGGTCTTACCTGAAAATGGGTTCAGTGGTCAAGTAAGTTTGGGGAATAATGGTCCATAACGGCTTGTTTATAGCAGAACTTCTTGGCCTTTAACGTCTTGTTCAGAACTTTATTCCAGAACTTAATTTTCTCTGAAATATGGTTTACTTTTGAAAAGAAAAACCAATATATGGTATAAACACTTAGCAAACATTTAAATAATCCTGAATTGGAACTCCTACCTTTGAAATACATGGATGAGTGGAAGAATTATGGGTTTGCTTAGATCTTCCAGAAAATTGCCTCAGTTCTTTTCTCATATTACATTTAGAAGAGCAATCTTAGAAATACAATGTAAATTTATGATTAGAGGTATGATTAGATTTAGGAACAGTATTAGTGACATAAGCTAAAATTACATTTTTGAAACCCCCAAACACTGAAAGTATAAGCAGTAAACACTATGTGAGGGATTTGGGGGGCAATATGACCGACCAAGTAAAGATTTTGATAATTCTCACAAGTTTTCATCCATTTTCTTAAAGTTATTCCTAGATTACTCCTACAGAGAGACAAATTAATTTTTTAAATATGGTTTGTAATAGCAAATAAGTATAGTATTTGTAATCTGGTGGGCCTGGGTTCTAATCTAGCTTTGCCACTTGTGATTCTAGGCAAGTATCTTCTTTTCTCCATTCTGTGTTTTCAATAGTAAACAGAAACATCAATGTTTTTCTTTTAGATTATGAGTATTTAATTTAGAACCCAGCATGTCACTCACAAAGTGTTCAATAAATGTTTGTCTCCTTAATTCCCCTTCCAAACAATTATGTTTTTTCTGTATTAAAATTTTTTCAAAATCTTACTTATCCTATTTTAAATACCAGACTCATAGACGTATACTGATTTATAAATAATAAGAAATAATAATATACTTGGACTCTCTTTATGTAACTTTTTTTTTTTTTTTGAGTAGGCTCCATGCCCAGCGTGGAGCCCAATGTGGGCTTGAACTCATGACCCTGAGATCAAGACCTGAGCTGAGATCAAGAGTGTGATACTTAACCCACCAAGCCACCCAGGCGCCCCTGTAACTTATTTTTAAAACCAGAATGTAGGGGTGCCTGGGTGGCTTCGTGGGTTAAGTGTCCAACTCTTGATTTCATCTCAGCTCATGATCTCAGGGTCGTGAAATCGAGCCCTGTGTGGGGATCCATGCTGGGCATGGAGACTGTCTAATATTCTCTCTCTCCCTCTGCTCCTCCCCCGTGCTCTAAATGAATAAATAAATAAATACAGAATGTATACATGATAAAATGTTAAAAGAGTCTCACTTGCTTAGCCAACTTTTTATGAGAGTAATTGCTAAATACCTGTGTGTTTCAGCTGTGTTTGGCCTGGTAGACAAAGTGATGAATATTTAGGCTAAAGAAATACCTCAAATGTGTTCATATTACTATACAATGTTATTATAAATAAAATCACATTTAGTGAAATATGAACTCTTAAATTAGTGGATGCCCATCAGTGCCTGGCACACAGTTGGCACTCACTAAATGTTTATTGAATTAATTTTTTTTCTTTTTCATGCTTTTCAATCCATATCAATACCACTGTTTTAGAGCTTATATTTTCTGTTCCTGTGGCCTGTATTTTTGTGAAGATTGCTGTTCTTTAAAAACAAAACCTTTTAGAGGGGAGGGGGGTGGGGGCATGGGTCAGCCTGGTGATGGGTATTAAAGAGGGCACATACTGAATGGAGCACTGGGTGTTATACGCAAACAATGAATCATGGAACACTACATCAAAAACTAATGATGTGATGTATGGTGCTTAACACAACATAATAAAATTAAATTAAAAAAAGATTTTAATGATACCAATCAACAACAACAACAAAAAAAAACCCTTTTCATACCATTATTGTTTAAGAAACACATTAAAACTATTAAACCCCATACTGTAATCTTCATAAGTGAGCAGATAATATCACTTTTTTCTTTTAAACTGTAAATAATTCTTTGCTGACCTTGATAGAATATTATAATTACTTATACCCCAGAACTCTGGAACTCTCTGGCTCATCCATTGAAAATTTGGTGAAATCTGGCCTATTGTAGCCCTTATATAGCAAGATTGTTCAGCTGTTAGAGATTGAATGGATGCATAGGTTGGCGTTGGAAAGATACGTCAAATACTGTGTCATTTGGGCCATGGCCGTCGTACATTAGCTTCTCTCTAATACCCTTCTTCTAACAATGGCTTTTTGGCAAATTCAAAGTCAGCTAGCTGGCTTGATATAAAACTACTTTATTTTAATGAGATCTCAGGGGTATCAGTGATTTAAGACAGGTACATCAAAAGTATATATACAGTGGTCATTACTTACCCTAACTTGACATAACTTATCTCTTTAATTAGGCCATTAATAGATGGCCACTAAACAGATACTCAGCAAATTCATGTGAGTTTAACCTCCATCTGCAATTTCCTCAATGTTTTGTTGATGGTGCCCAGATTCCCACTCGATTTCACATTGTCTTGAACTTGCATCCACAATCTCTTAGATGTCACTCTTGACTTACTGGTTCTTTTCTCATCTAGATTCTTCTCAGCAGCCTTTTATCAAGTCCTCTCTTGCATCTGTAGCTCAAACATTTAGTCTAGGAATCAGGGTTTGGGGTTTCTGTTCTTTAGTTTGTTTTGCTGTTTCTCCACATTGCTCCTGGACTTACACATCCAGATCTTTGCCAGCATCTTATCTTTCAGTAAGCCACATGCGCAAGTTCAGTCCTGCCTAACTCACAGGAAACATTTTCAGTTTCTGGGGCACCTGGGTGGCAGTTAAGCATTTGTCTTTAGCTCAGATCATGATCTCAAGGTCCTGGGATTGAACTCCCTGCCCAGCGGGGAGTCTGCTTCTCCCTCTCCCCCTGCCCCTCCCCGTGCTTGTGCTCTCACTCTCTCAAATAAATACAGTCTTTAAAAAAATAAACATTTTCAGCTTCCTATAACCTAGATTTCCTGAGGTGTCATCTACCTGAGTAATAAAAAGTAAGGACCACAGGTCAGAATAAAAGTTAAAATAACAACAGCAGCAGTAACAATAATAGCCTTACATCATTTCCAAACAGAAATCGCTTCCTCCCACCCATGTTAAGCTTGATGCTAGAATGGAAACAAGCCCCCTCTGGCTCTGCACTTCTTAGAATGCCTTTGTTTCCTTCCATTGACTAACTGTTGGCAAGCTCTTCTTGCCAAATTGTCACAAATTTTCCTTACAGGGGTTAAGCCTTAAAACGGTTTGAATTACAGTTTACGATAATAACTCCAGAATGATTTCTCCTCCACAACTCCTCAGCTCACTGGCCCTGAAATGGATTTGTTAACTTTTTGTCTTCCCTCAGGTTGTGTTGTTTCTTCCCCATTACCCCGAATGCTGCCCAGGAAGTTAAAGAATGGCCATCATTCCCTTAGTTTACTTGAGTCTCAAGCCTTCAGGCCTCTTCAGTGAAACACATCAGACTCATATGAAAGTGAAATATCTGTTGGCTGCTCCCTTGGCCCACCCACTTTAAGGACTTTTTGTTTTGATTTTATTTTTAAAAATGGATCATTTGATTAACTATCAGCTTAGAGGCTCTTATTCTGGCACCTCTGTTAAATATGAAACCTGATTAACTGCGGTTTTCCTTGCTGTAACCTAATGAGTACGCATGTTCTCAAATCCTCATTTATTCTTGGAAGGGAGTGTAAACATATTAACAGATATGGGAGCGAGGACTCATACCCTGAGCTACTTGGGAACCTCAGATGGGCTGGTTGCTTGACTCCCCAGGATCCTCTGCAGATTCAGTGTTGATCTTGTTTTGTTTCTGAGAATGGAGATAGACTGGGTTTCTTATGAAGTTTTAATGTAGAATCAGTATTTTGGTGGTTTAGTAAGCCATGTACACTGGAGTAATCCAGTGTAAAGGACTAGACATTGAATATGCAATATAGAGAATTTTTATTGGAAAATGCATATGTTAGTAAAATCCTACAAATATTCTATGATTTTTATTACTGACGTTTCGAAGTGTAAGTCTAAAACCTACTTTGTAAAGATAGAAAACCACAAACCACAAGTTTGAGCACAGGATCTGTGACTAATTTAATACAGATGTAACTTTCCCCTTAGCCATCATTTAGCATGGACAGTTTCCAATGGAAAAGGTTTAGGATTAGTAACCAGGACCTTCTCCTGGTCTCCTTAATGTCTGGTACATTGCTTGTCTGCTGTCTAGCACACATCTTTCGGGTTTTTTTTCCCAGTTGAAATGAACGATGATGGAATTTTTTTTTTCTCTGTCAGAAAGAATGTTTTGGATATAAGCATAAATTTTTCTTGGAGCTATACTTTTTCCTTAAGAATAAATCTCTGAAATTACAGCTTAAGTCAATGAGAAAGTATGATTTGTCTTCTAAAAGCGATTTTATAAGTATTTCAGAAACATATCTTTCCTTTGAGGGCAAGTTGATTGTGGCAAGAAAAGGAGAATTGCAGCAGTTAACATCTAGCCAGCAAAATCCATCTGGGAGATGGATAACTTAATCTTAGTAAATAGCACAAAAATCTCTCTGTATAAACAAGTAGGAAATTATAGGGCAGAGCATGTGGAGACCGGCAACTTAATCAGCATATCTGTTTCCTGGTTAGAAACTTTCTCATTTTCACTACCTTTTCTCTGCTTCCCTAAAGAGTTAATAAAGAAGCAAGAATTTTTCCTAACCAAAGAGTTGACCTGTTTGTAGATTTTAACAATGGCATTTGATAGAATTACTGCTGTAATTCTAGAGATAAACATGAAGCTTAGTGCATGGGATGCTTTCTAGGGCTCAGGGAGGATGACATTGTATCCTTTTTCTTTTTTAATACTTAAAATTATAAAATAATATTGTAAAAATATTACAGACATAAAAAGGGTATGCATTAAGAATGCCCATATACTCGCTGTCTAGCATAAGAGAAAAGAAATTGCCAATACATTTCATAACTTGTACTATATGTGAACCATTTATTGCAGTATTGCACATTTCAGTTACTTTCAGGTCGCAGAGGAGTGATTTAATATTAAATATCTAATTCCTCCTTAATATTAGGTTTATAGCATATATTTGTAAATAATTTTGAGAAAGCAGTTTGTTCAGTTTCTCTTTTTTCCTCCTGCAACTATTTTGTTATAACAAATTTGCATCTAGATAGTGTTTTCTTCTGTAGGAAAGAGTTCTTAGTAATTGAAGCTACATGATCTTGATCGGGTAACTAAGATGGTAACTTTAGCAGTATTGGGGGATAGTGTCAGGGCGAGGAGAGAACATACCTGTGAGAGCAGTTTTTCTACCTGAATCAAGTAAATTCATGCATATAAAGAAAAGAAGATAATGAAGAGTTGCCCCTTGGCACTTTGTTCTTGGGTCTTGTAAGGACATCCCCCCAACACATACATATACCTCCGGTGTGTACTGATAATGTCCTAATCCCTGGAACTGGGAAGGTTACCTTATGTGGCAAAGACCGCAGATGTTAAGTTAAGGACCTTGAGATGAGGACCTGGACCATGGGGCAGGACTAAGTACAATCACAAGTGTCCTTATGGAAGGTAGGTGTGGCAGGGGGAGATTTCAGCCACAAGAAGAAAAGGCACTGTGACTCTAGAGGCAGAGATGGAATGATGGGACCACAAGCCAAGGAATGCCGGCCGTCACCAGATGCTAGAAGAGGCAAGGAACTGATTCTCCTCTAGAGCTTCCTGAGGGATTGTGGCTGCCAACACCTTGATTGTGACCCAGTGAAACTGATTCCAGGCTAAATTTCTGGCCTCCAGAACTGTGAGAGAATAAATTTCAGTTGTTTTAAAGAACCAAGGTTGTGGTAATTTGTTACAGCAGTCATAGGAAACTAATAGAACGCCACAGAGCTGGGTTCATTGGGATCACTCACCTTCCACCTTTGTCATGTCAGTCCTCACAAGTCTCTGTCAGGCTACACAGTTCTTTCTTTCAGACCTACCACACCGTCAGAGAGTGTGTGAGTAATCTCATAGTAGAGGAAGATCTGTACCAGATACCCAGAGTATTGGGTATCATTAAAACTACTTAGCTATGAGTCTTTGAGAAATTTCTGTGTAAACATACCTGCTTTGTTATAAAAAGCATTTAAGACAGTTTGCTTACAAATTTGAAAACAACACAGAGGGGGAACATTAATTTAAATAAAACAAGTAAGAAAGATGAAGCATAGAAAAATAGTAATAGGAAAATAATGAAATCAGGAAAGATTTTGAATAAATCAGCTTAACCTCTACAGACCTTCGATTCTTGACCTGAGAACCAGGTCTAGGATTACAAGTCCATGTGAGGATTAAGTAGAAAATTATAAAGTGCTGCTCACATTTTAAATTGTTTTATAATTGCCATTGCCATGTTATACCCCCTGACCACAGTGTTTGCTAATTGAATTCTCCGAAGAGTCTCGGAGGGGTTTTTTTTGTCTTTATAATGCAATACAAAACATTTTGCAAATCATATATCTGATAAGAGACTTGTGACTAGAATATATTTTTGAAAACTCCTACAACGTAATAATGAAAAGACAACCCAATTTAAAAATGGGCAAAAGATCAGAATAAACCCTTTGCCAAAGAACAATAAGTACTTGAAAGATGCTAAACATCATTAGCCATCAGAGAAATACAAATCAAATCCATAATGGACTATTGACTTCAAACCCACTAGGATGGCTATAATCAAAAAGATGGGCAATAACACGTGTTGGCAATGATTTGGAAAAATTGCAGCTCTCCTCCATTGCTGCTGGGAATGTAAAATGATGCAGCTGCTTTGGAAAACAGTTTGATAGTTCCTTAAAGTTAAAACATAGAGTTACCAAATGACCAGGCAGTGCCACTCCTGGGTATCAGTGCAACGGATTTGCAAACATATGTACATGCAAAACATGTATGTGAACATTCATAGCATCATATTTTTCATTATAGCCAAAAAGTGGAAACAACTCAAGTGACAGCCAACTCAAAAATGCACAAATAAAATACATTCTATCCATACAATGGAATATTGCTTGGTGACAAAAAGAAATGATGTGCTGATACATGCTACAACATGAATGAACCCTGAAAACATTGTGCTGAGTCGAAGAAACCATTCACAAAGAACCGTATTATATGGTTCCACTTATACGAAATATCCAGAATAGGCAAATCCATAGTGACTGGAAAATAGACTGGAGGTTGCTAGTGACTGGGGAAGGGAGGTAATGAGGAGTGACTGCTAATGGGTACAGGTTTTCTTTTTGGGTGATGAAAATGTTCTAAAATTGATTGGTTAAACATCTGCCTTCAGCTCAGGTCATGATCTCAGGGTCCTGGGATAGAGCCCCTCATCGGGCTCTCTGCTCAATGGGGAGTCTGCTCCCCCCTCTCTCAAATAAATAAATAAAATCTTTTTAAAAAATTGATTGTGGAGATGGTTGTACAGTCTTCTGAATATACCAAAAATAATTGAATTATACACTTTAAATAGTTGAATTTTATGGTATGTGAATCAAAAAGCAGTTATTTTTAAGAAGTATACTATATTATTATAAAGAAATTGGAAAATACAGAAAACTATATATAAGGCCATAAAAACTACTGGTAATTTCACCAGAGAACCAAACGTTTTTTGCACATTATCTTTTCATTTTTCTTCCCCATTATGTATATCCCATGCATATACATTTTCTTCTGTAATTGAGAGCATATGGAATGCAGTGT
Organism: Phoca vitulina; assembly: GCF_004348235.1. NCBI lineage: Eukaryota > Metazoa > Chordata > Mammalia > Carnivora > Phocidae > Phoca > Phoca vitulina. The sequence goes on from NW_022589767.1 coordinate 7,528,762, forward strand.
TATAATTCTACATTTTCACCTGACAGTTTATTTTCAGCATTTTCAAAAAGATTTTCTGAAATATTTTTATTGTAAAAAGTGGAACATGCTTATTGTAGAAAATGTTACAGAACATAACAAGTAAAAGGGACGAAAAAATTATTCATGACCCTACTCTTTTAATACTGATGTTTTGGTGACTCTTGATTTTTATGTTCTCAGCTTTAACCTGATGCTACTGAGTAATAGCTGTCTTGACTGCAAATGACATTTTCATATCAGGTTTATTTTTTTTTTCTAATGTCTGTTAACTTAGTATGTCTTTCAGTCACTCTCTTTTTAATTTTATTTTGAAGCATCCGAGTTACTCAGTAGTGAAGTAGAAGAAGTAATTGAAACCCAGTCATGTTGAGTTTGAGGAAATAGATTAAATTAGTGATTTCATGCTTCTTTCTATTACAAGGATTATAAAGATTTTAAGCATGGAGCAGCCATCAACTAAAGTCAGAAGAAAAAAGTTCCAGTTCGGTTTTAGTAGAAATGTAAAGTGTCTGTTAAAATATTAACAAGAAATGTAAAGTGTCTGTTAAAATATTAACTTTAAGTAAATATATTGATAAGTAGGTTTTAAAAAATAGATGTGTGCTCACATGTCTAGTTTTAATCTTAAATACTTAATCACATTTGAAATGTTACCTGACCAATGTATTCATAAATTCACCAAACATTACAGATACTATGTTAAATAGTTATGAGTGACCATTTTCTGGTATAACTATCTATGAGAAAGATACCCCCATTTCAGAAATAGGAAAACATGTTGAGAATGGCTCTTTGTTTCAAGTTCATAGAACTTGTAAATAGCAGAGCCAGGATTTAAACCAAGATTTGTGTAATTACAAATTTTTTTTCTCTCTAACCTGAAGAACTCTGTGTTTTTGATATTCCAGTTCCTGTGCTAGATTCTTGTGAGCCTCAGACAGCTCCTGACCCATCCAACAGAGGGGAATAGGGCCTAGAAAGAGATCATTTCCGTCAAATAAATAAACACAAGAACATCTACACATTCACGACCCAGGTGTGACCTAAGTCTACAAAGATGGGTGACTGATCCCTCTGGGGCAAGTGCTGAGGACAGTAGGAGATGTGTACACAGTTAGAGGTGCCACAGAGAAGGAAGTGATTACTCCTGCCCAGTGACGTGAGAGTGTGGATAGCTTCCCAGAGCACATGGTGTCTGTGGTGGGTTTTGACAAAGGATGATTAAGAATTTACTAAGCAGAATAGCAGGGGCGAGGGGGCACTCTAAAGAGAACGAGACTAAAGTCTTCTAGGTCTCTTCAAGAACAGTTAACCTACTTCAGTGCTATTAGAGTATTGGTTGTGAGATGCTTGGGGGCAGGAAGCTCAGGCAGACGAGGAAGGTAGATCAGAGTCGTATTATGAGCCATGGCAAAGAGCACAGACAATCCTGTAGGCATTGGTGGGCCATTTTTAAGGGTTTAAGTAGGAGAACAGAAAAAGGCAAATCTGTGTATTAAAAGAGAAACCTGCAGCAGTGTGGAGGATAAATTGGAGGTGGAGGAGATTGAGCATGGAATCCTTAATGTTTGAAGTGGTATGATTGAAAATGGGACGAAGATTTTAAACTATGGCAGCACAAAGGGAGAGAAGATAGATGCTGTGGAAGTTAAGGAGGCAGAATCTTAGGGTTGCATAAGCTGGGATAGGGGGTTAGCAAATGAGAGGGGAAGGACCGCACTCCAGCATTTGGATTATATTTGAGATGAGAAATTGAGACAATAAAGAGAATGAAGAAATTGGGAATAAAGAGGTCTGGACATTTTGAGTTTGAAATGTGGGTAGGATATTCCTTTTGTTCAGAGAGCAGAAATTAGATACAGAGTCCTACAGAGCAAGAAAACATACAAGGGTAACAGATGTAGATTAGAATGTACAAGTTTAATTAAAACACCAATATTGTTATTGAATAGTAACAGGAGTCATTGAAGAGTGGATTAAATCGCTTAAGGATGGAGAGTATAAATGAAGGAGGATTGAAGATAAAACCTTAAAGGAAGCCAAATGTGTGGGTGATGGGCAGAGGAGACCTACAAGAAATGGTTAGCATGAGAGAATCAGAGGAGTGAGATTAGGAAATACAGGAAGGGGGCACCTGGGTGGCTCAGTCATTAAGCGTCTGCCTTCGGCTCAGGTCATGATCCCAGGGTCCTGGGATCGAGCCCCGCATCGGGCTCCCTGCTCGGTGGGAAACCTGCTTCTCCCTCTCCCACTCCCCCTGCTTGTGTTCCTTCTCTTGCTTTGTCTCTCTCTGTCAAATAAATAAAATCTTAAAAAAAAAAAAAAAAAGAACCCATCTGAAGCTGGAAACCAGGAATTGTTCATCACGTCAGTGTGCATGGGTAGATGCTGGCTTTCATTTGAAAGCAAGCATATTTCTTTCTTTTTTTCTCCCTCCAGAACTTATTTGCTTACTGAAAACTATTCCTTCTTGTGCAGTACTTGGAACCCCTGTCAGTTTAAGCTTGTTTAGGTTAGCCAAAAAAATTTTTAGTGTGAAATATAAAAATGTTATGAGTTATAAATAATACAGAAGCTATAACAGAATCCAGACATTGAATAACCATTTATTGGGTGTTTAGTGCTCTCTAGCATGTAGAGATGGCCAGGGTAATATGCACTCTGGCATGTTAATAGCTGAGATTTTCACCAGGGGAAGAGGGGGTACAGATAAGTAGGTCAGATAACAGTATCCACAGACACACTCCACTTCAAGTTACATTTAAAATATTTTTAAAGCATTTTTGTATTTGAAACCATATATTCATATCCTTCTGAAAAATGTCATAATAAACCATATAAAGGACCTAATCCTAGCTTCTGATCCTATCCTCTTTCTAGCCTCTTTCGAAAATTCATTTAACACTCTAAAGAAATCTCATTATTTAGCAAGTTTAAAGAAATCTGTTCTAACCACTTGGTGCTCAAGAGCTGAGTTCACTGTAGCTCAATGAGGTGCTGAGTTTTGGGTTTTTTGACTAAATTTGTATTTTCAAAGGTAAAATGTTAATTTAACAATTAGCCCCCAACTTACGAATAAGATATAGAAAAAGTTGTATAATACTGAGTTTGGTATGAACTAGATTTATTTACATTGTTTTTTTCTAGGAAACGTCAGGTGGGACAATATGACCAATAAAACAAAGAAAATACTAAAATGCAGATTTGCTCAACATCAGTCAGAATTGCTCCAATTGGACTTTGGTTTTACCTCTGTTTCTCGGTATAAAAGGGAAATATGTTAGCTTGCTCTCAGAAAGATGCATGTCAGTTCATCCAGAAGATGGTTATCCCTTGAAAAGGATTTCTCTTACGAGTTTTTATTTAGGAACACTTGGTGGTGTAATAGACAATTGGCTGTACAAAATTTTTGCAGCTGAACAGGCAGACTTCCTATAGCTTTTCATTGCAGCTGCCTTTGGAAAAAGCTAAGGAAGTAACATTGGACACATCTTAATAGAGGGGATTCTTAGAGGGCCCAGACTGAAAGGGCAGAGCCTAGACCACGTAAGGGATTCACTGACTGGGTGGCTGTAGCCCCACGCCCCCTTCTAGAACAGGGAGGAGATGAAAGTGGGACATAGCATATTTGCCGGAGGTTAGGACTGCTGTTTTCTAGATCTACTGCCAGTTGTCTACTGCAACTATTACCTTTTAAAATATTAATCATCATAACTTGGAGTCTTATCAGTGTTTCTAGTCCCTCTCCCCTTTCTCTCCAGCCCAGAAAGTGTCCTCCAAGACTTCTTTTCTCAATACTATTATTACATGTACCTACTGGGGGGATTATTTTGATTGTGTTTTAGAGTCATACCAGTGAAACCGTCTTACAACAGTATTGACTAAGTTAACAGCAGTTGCCAATCTATGCCTGCTTTCGACCTACAAAAATGGCAATGCCCTGTGATTCAACCCTATGTTATAATTATGATTTTTAAGCTTACTATAGTCCGTATATATAGAAGGATTATGAGAATTAAAAAGTAGGTGTGGTTTCTCTCAAAGAATCCTGCATCTTCAGTGTTGTGATTGCTGGTTTAAAAACTGATCAAGGGGGCGCCTGGGTGACTCAGTCTGTTAAGCATCTGCCTTCGGCTTGGGTCATGGTCCCAGGGTCCTGGGATCGAGCTAGATTTATTTACATTGTTTTTTTCTAGGAAACGTCAGGTGGGCTGCATCGGGCTTCCTGCTCGGCCAGAAGCCTGCTTCTCTCTCTCCCTCTGCCTGATGCTCCCCCTGTTTGTGCTGTCGCTCTCTTTCTCTGTCAAATAAATAAAATCTTAAATAAATAAATAAATACATAAATACATACATACATACTGATCAAGGACCACAGGTGTACATGGTCTTCCCTGAGTATTGCTTCCTTCATTTGCTTTGAAGTATAATAAAGATTAAAGTGCACATATCTTAAGTATATAACTTGATAAACATCACAAAGTGAGCATAATTATGCACCACTACTCAAGAAATAGGATATTGCTTGTATCCCAAAGACCACTAGATGTCTCCACCCAATTACTACCCCCCACTCCTTTGTCTCAAAAGTACCTCTATTTTAACTTCTAACACCGAAGGTATAGTTGTAACTGTTTATGAAGAAGGTATCATGAGATGGGATACAGTGCAGTCTAGTATCTGGCTTGTTTTACTCATTAGCATCTTTTGAGATTTATCCAGGTTGCATATAGCAGGAGTTTCCTCATTTTCATTGCTGTGTAGTGTTCCACTGTATAAATATGCTACTATTCATTTTATTCTCCTGTAGAGGGACATTTGGATTATTTCCAGTTTAAAACTATTATAGGCAGTGTTGCTGTTAACATTCTTGCATGTCTTTCAGTGCTCATATTTTTACCTTTCTTTGAATTTATTTTCAAGAAATTGCTGAATCACAAAATAGGTGTATGTTCAACTTTAGAAAATACCGTCAAACATTGTTTCAGAGCACTTGTACCAATTTAGGCTTCCAAAAGCCTGTGAGAAAGTTCTCATTGTTCCAGAGCCTCGCCAGGGCAGTGTTGTCAATCATCATTTTAAAGATTATTATTCTGCCTTGGTCCTTTGCATTTCCATATAAGCTATTGAATCAGTTTTAATTTCCACAAGAAAAATGCTGGACTTTTGATTGGGCTTGAACTAAGTCTGTAGATTAATTTGGAGATAATTGACATCTTCACAATACTGAGCTTTCATTTTATGCATTGCTTTATTTCTCCATTTCTGAAGAAATTTTAAAACTTCACTCAGTAGTATTTTGTAGTTTTCTATATAGAAGTCTTGCACAACTTTTGAAATGTTGGTACTTTTATAATATAGATCAAATGAGATAAATGCTTTAGAAATGCAACAAGCAGGTTGAATTACTTATTATAATAGTTGTAGCCCTAAGCCAGTAGTCTTATTTTTTATTGCAGCCCACCCTGTCTCTAAAAGAAATGGGATATGTGTGAGTTTTCCATTTATACAACAAATATCCTACCATGTGCTCCATAAACACCTACTGTAATATGAAACCCTGTTCTAAACATGGGGGAGATGGTGGTAAGCCAGAGAATAAGGCATTTGAAATACAGTTTAATCCTGGAGAGGGAAAGAAGCTTGACTAATGTGGTCGATTACCCAAACTGTAGAATATATTTAGGCTCCACGGGTTATAATGGAAAGGCTAAACATGTATGGGATGATGTATAAGATATGTAAAGAGATTGGCATAAGGCCTAGCATGTTAGTGTTCAGTAAATTTTAGTTGTGCTGGTTGTTGCTGTTATACCTATTTTGAGGAAAGGTGAGAACTGAAATCAGAATCTTGGAGAAATGCCTGTTTAAGGGGTATACCCGAATAATAATATAGCACATGAAGAAAGTCAGAAAATTAGTGCACAGAGCCTGGGTCAGAACTAAGGAGAATTCAGTGTTGTGGAAGCCAAGGGTATAAAGATTTTTAATTGTCAAAAGCTGCACACACATCAAAGGGATGAGAAAGAAACAGACCATTGATGTAGCAATTATGAGAATATCGATTGACCTTTGAGAAAGCAGTTTTAGTAGCATGATTGAGGTTGGAGTTTCTGGAAAAGTTTGGCTGAAGGAGAAAGATAAAAGAACTGAAGGAAAAGTGCTTTCTACATTGGAGAAAAACTTAAATGATATTTGCAAAAACTTAAATAATATTTGGAAGCTAATAGGAAAATTAAGTGGATTACATTAACTTAATCTATTGCTGTAAAACAAATCAGAGCAAAATGTAGTGCTTAAAGCAGTAACAAACACTTTTGTGGATCAGGAATTTACTATAGGTCAGCTGGATGGTTCTGGCTTGGGATCATCGGGTGCCATGTTGGAGGCTGCCTACCCCAGGTGGTAAGTGTAGTAACTGAGAGGACACGTCTTAGATGACTTCAGTTATCTCAGTTTTCTCAGTAAATGGGAAAGATCATCTGCTGAGACTTGTTGAGAGACTTGAGACTAGCAGAAAAGTAGCTTTTCTGGGAGTTGGGACATGAATTACCTAGGAATGGGATAAGTAGTACTGTTTGAGAGGCATTGAGACACAGCTCCAAAGACAGCTGTAACAGGGGTTAGTGGTACTTTCTGCTCAAAATCTGTACTCCTGCAATGTCACATAATAGAACTGGATTATTTTTACCTGAATTCCATCTCTTAACCTTCTTTGCAAGTTAAAAAGTTGGGGAGACTAGTGATTTTTTTTTTTTTATAATACCAACCTTTTTTTTTTTTTTTTTTTAAAGATTTTATTTACTTGACAGAGAGAGACACAGCAAGAGCAGGAACACAAGCAGGGGGAGTGGGAGAGGGAGAAGCAGGCTTCCCGTGGAGCAGGGTGCCCGATGCGGGGCTCGATCCCAGGACCCTCGGTGAGCCGAAGACAGACGCTTAATGACTGAGCCACCCAGGCGCCCCTATAATACCAACTATTTAATCTAGTTTTCAAGAATACTACAAGATGAGGATTTTAGATTCTAAACACCAAAATAAGTATGTTTTATTCTCCTATGGGAAAGGAACCTTAATTTCTTTTTTTTTTAATTGAATAAATTTGATCTGTAACATCGGGTAAGTTTAAGGTGTACTGTGTGTTGCTTTGATATATTTATATGTTGTGATATGATTGCTGATGTAGTGATATTTACCACAGTACATAGTATAGTACAGTATTGTGTCTATTCATATACCATGCTTTAGATTTCTGTGGCTTATTCACTACTCATTACAAGTTTGTACTTTATTGATGATATTTAAGGGAACCTTAATTTCATTAGACCCAACAAGACCAAGAGAAAACCTATTCTTTTATATTTAAAAATTCATGATCTTAGCAGCTGTGTCCAAAAATGCTGTAGAATAGAAGTGTTTCCATGTAAAATGAACTATTTTCTCTGTAAAAAGTATGTCTAAAGTTGTATAACTGATTTCGCTCTATGAAAGGGAAGAAGGGATTTCAATAATTTGTATATCTGAAACAGTTGATAACAAAGGTTGCTTGGTTTGGGCAGATAGGGTTTAAATTCATTTCACTTTTCACACTCTACCTAAATGAGCTTTGAACTACCAAATTTAGTTATTTTTGTATGTCAGCAGGTTATCCTGGGCATTGGGATAATTGGCCTCTTTTGTTCCATTTTCTTCTATATGTCTCTGTATTTAAAAAAAAAAAAACAACTGGTAAATATTCATTTTAAAAAGAAACCACTGTGTGTGTAGTGAGATATAATATAAAACACTTTAAAATATAATTGTATTTTCAAACTTAATCCAGTCACTCCTCTTAACACATCTGTCAATTATACTTCTGTTTTTCATCCATTAGAGCTGCATTTATTTTTACTTTCTGTTTGTTGTTGATTGGGGGTGTGTGCTGTGTGCTTTGTTTTGTTTTGTTTTTAGAAACAACTATAAAAGGTTTGTGAATCATTTGGATATGTCCTGCTCCTGATTATTTCTGTTTCTTTTTTTATTTCCTGCTCTGAATTGATGATCATAATTTAGATGGAAAGACCAATTTACTCTATAGTGAATGCTTATAGTTACCTATTATTTAAAAAGCTTAGGTACTCGTTACTAGTATAACTTTTTATATATCCCCTTATTTTAAAAATACAGTTAGATTGTTTTTAGTCTTAGACTTTAATTGAATTTTTTCCCCTATGGATTTTTCAGAAGGATAGATGTTTGATACGAGACCGTATGTATTTGGTTTTAGTGAATATGAAAGGGGGAGTCATTAAAAACATGGGAAGAGTAGAAGCACTTTGTGCTTGTGTCAGACACACTGTAGAATAGCAGTTAATACATACACTTGCCAAAGTTTGTTGATTTTTTTCCTTAAAAAACAAATTAACACAAAGGAAGTCAAAGAAACTCTCCAGTTGGTGTTTGTTTTGTTTGTTTTTTAACCTTCGGTTGAATGTTCCCATCACAATGACTCATTGAATGCAGTTATAATTTCTACAGAAAATAAGAAGTCAATTTTCTTTAAGCTGTTATTAGCCACATCTCAGATAAAATGCCCAATACTCCTTGAGGAAAGTTATCAGTTAACCGACTTGCAATCTGCATCATCACACTTGACTAAAGTATGAAAATGAAGCATAGATGTTTGCCAAAGTCCTGATAAGTGGACATGCTGTGTCATTTACATGGCTCATATTTTAAACAGTACAACCCAATCTTTTATAAAGCCAAAATGTGGTCAGAATTTATAATGAGCATGTTAGAAGCTTTTTAGTTTCACTATTCACTGTTTCTGTGAATGTGCCTTAATTTCTTTAATCATTTCTCCATATAAGATTGTGACATTTGGGGTGATTCAGTTTTATGTGTTGCTTTTAAAAAGAAAATCAAAGACTCAAGTAGTTTCCTATTGGTTCCACTTTTGCTGACCTAGATGAAATGGTGAGATTGATTTATAACCTATTCTCTAGTAAATTATATAAATCTGAACAAAAACATAATTTCTTTATTTAAAATGTCTTTACTCAACAAGAAAACAACACAATTAAAGTATGAGCAAAAGATCTGAACAGACACTTTGCCAAAGAAAATATACAGATGGCCGATAAGCATATGAAAAGATGCTCAACACATTTGTCATTGGGAAGTTGCAAATTAAATTAACAGTCAGATACTACAACATACTTATTAGAATAGCTAAAATCCAAATAACTGACAATACTGTTCGCTGGCAATATTGTGGAGCAACAGGAACTTTCATTCATTGCCTGTGGGAATGCAAAATTAGAAGATAGTTTGGCTGTCTATTATAAAGCTAAACATAGTCTTACCATATGATCCTGTAGTCATACTCCTTGGTATTTACCCAAATAAGCTGAAAACTTATGTCCACACAAAAACCTGCACATGAATGTTTATAGGAGCTTTATTCATATTTGCCAAAACTGGAGGCAGCTAAGATGATATCCTTTAATAGGTGTTAAAACAAACTGTAGTACATTCATATAATAGAGATATTACTCAGCAGTAAAAAGAAATGGTCAAGCCGTAAAAAGACATAGGTGAATCTTAAGTGCCTATTGCTAACTGAAAGAAGGCAATCTAAAAATTCTACCTAGCATACGATTCCTATAGACATTCTGGAAAAAGTAAAACTATAGAGACAACATAAAGGTCAGGGACTAGGGTGATGAAGCTATTCTGCGTTATACTGTAATTGTGGTTGTGTGACACTGTGCATTTGTCAAAACCCACTGAACTTTACAGCACAACGAATGACACCAGACTCTATGCAAATTTAAGAAATCATTTAGGAGATCAAGGGACCCCAGGATAGAATGCAGGCTGTGACAAAAGAATCTGTATGGATGACACAACCTTACTTGGAGGAGATGGGGCAAAAAGATGCTGACCTAAGTAACTTTGGGAAGAAGTGGAGTCTGTAAGACTAAAGACAAAAGACTGTGCATAAATACTTTATTCTAGTAAAGTCATCAAAAACAGGGAAGCTCAGAAACTGTCTCAGCCAAGAGAAGCCTAAGGACAAGATGACTAAATATAATGTGGTACCCTGGTTGAGATCCTGAAACGGAAAAAGGGCACTGGGTAAAAACTAAAAGAATCTGAATAAACTGTGGACTTTAGTTAGTAAACAATATTTTTTTTTATCTGTCCAGCTTTGAGATTATAATGTGCAAACATGCTCAAACAAAACTACATTTTATACTTTATAAAAATCTTGATAAAATTGTCTTTTGAAAATGAAAGCTGTGTGGGGCGCCTGGGTGGCTCAGTCAGTTAAGCGTCTGCCTTCAGCTCAGGTCATGATCCCAGGGTCCTGGGATCGAGTCCCACATCGGGCTCCCTGCTCAGCAGAGAGCCTGCTTCCCTCTCTCTCATGCTTGCTCTCTCTCTTTCAAATAAATAAATAAAATCTTAAAAAAAAAAAAAAAAGAAAATGAAAGCAGTGCCTGATTTAATGTTTTTGTTCTGAGCTGTAATAATTACATAGTGCACATGACACACCTTACACATACCACTCCCTATTGCTTGCCATGCACACTCAGTAATTGTTGATTAAAATAGCGAATGAGTGAAGAACTGGCTCAGGTCCTAGAAACTTCCATTTATTCATAACCAGCCTTTTCCCATGAAGGATTTGAAATAGCTTATAACAAAAAGACAACAAATTAATAACATATAAATAAAGGAGGTGGAAAATCAGTTCCAGAGAAAATATATGTTTGATTCAGACCCAGAACTATATGTAAATATTTTTGAAATATAAGCACATCAGGTTTTCTCTTAGTAACTCTTTAATTCTGGGAATGACAAGCTCAATGCCTGTGAGAGCCAGACAGATACTATAAATATATACAGTTGAGTGAAATGTAATATAGTAGGAAGGGGTGGAGCCTCTGCTTACCCTACCACTGCCATTCCCTTTATCAAGCACCATGCTTCAGGGAGGTAGCTGCCCATTTGCTTTGGCCTAAATTTTTGTTCAGTGGACCAGCTCATATCAAAAGATGTTATTAGATAAATGTTTGACTGGGGAAGCAGTAGATATGAGTGAAGTTTTTTCTTTAATTTTTTCTTTCAATGAGTGTGTCAGATCTATGGTGCTATCCAGATAGCTTTGCAATTAGATAGTACAAGCCTAATTTTGATGCCTGCATCCAAAATGTTGCTGAGTACCTCCACCCCATAACCTCTGGATCCTAGGGTGAAGGTTTGCTCTGCTACTTGTCTCTTGGATCTTATTCCAAGATGTTGATACACACACGATCCTTCTGACAATTGAGCATACAGGTAATGCGACTGTCACAACTGTTGCCTAGTGGACAGTGATCATAAAATGCCATGAGATGTGAGAAGTTTCCCAATTTCAAAACTATTAAAGTGATTTTTTTTAAGTGCTTCTTAAATAGGGGTACTCTTAGCATGCTTCTTATTGTGAGATGATATGCTAATAGTTTTGAACACCGGCGACTCATCTAGGAAGTCTGGAACTCTCAGTCTACAGCCATAGTTGTTTGTTTTGTTAGATTTAATAATTGCTCTTTTTTTTTTTTAACATAAGGTTTAACTTTGCATTTCTCAGAGCCTCGTACCCATGTCATTGGTAGTATAGAAAATAATTTTTAGGCATGTTGGGAGGTGAGATAACCCAATTTGACCATTCACCTTTGTTAATTCTTTTAGTAAGTACCTATAGCCTCTGACAGCTGTAAGTAGACATGACCCATACATGTTTCCTTCCCTGCAGCCTTGCTCCCAGGTATGTTAGCACATGAAAACAAGTCCTGGGCTGAATTCTGCCACACACACACACTATTAGCAAGTAGATACAAAAACAGTCATTTAACCTATTCCTGTAAGAATAGTGAAGTCCCGGGACGCCTGGGTTGGCTCAGTCGGTTAAGTGTCTGCTTTCGGCTCAGGTCATGATCCCAGGGTCCTGGGATCAAGCCCCGCATCGGGCTCCCTGCTCAGCGGAGAGCCTGCTTCTCCCTCTCCCTCTGCCTGCCGCTCTGCCTACTTGTTCTCTCTCTGTCAAATAAATAAATAAAATCTTAAAAAAAAAAAAGAATAATGAAGTCCCTACTCTGTGCCCTTTTTAAGCATTCCAAAAAAACACCTTAACATGAAAGATTTACTCCAAATAAAACAAACATTCTGATGGAAGGATCAGCTAACTTAATGAATTCAGCCAGCAGAACCCTTCACTGAGAGGAACAAAGAACCAAATGAGATTTTATAATGGGCACTACTCCAAAAGTGTTTGACTGCTGGGGTAGCCAAATTCTTCTTTCCTATTTATGCAAGGACCTTCTAGCCATCCACATACTTTGAATATCACTCATTTCACCATGAGTGAATAGTTCACCATGAAAAAAATAGTTCCAACTTCCCTTATGCCAATAAGCCATCTGATGCAGATTTAGATAGTGATATTTGAAGTATTTGTGTGATGGTCTTAGTTGCCTTGAATGTGGATACCTGATAGGGTATTTAAAATATTAACCAACTGTCTTCCTCTCCTTTATATTAAAGAATTTTAAAGTTAATTACAATGTAACAAGGTAATATGTGAATGAAATTTTTGCCTTTTAATATATGTTCCATGTTGGAAAATATAGCTAGTGGATAAAACCCGCAATATTGCAGATGCTGCCTAGGATAAAGCTTCTAAAGTTGCTTTTTAAATATAAACTAAATACTGTTAATAGTACATGTGAGGGGCACCTGGGTGGCTCAGTCGGTTAAGCATCTGCCTTCAGCCTCAGGTCATGATCTCAGGGCCCTGGGATCAAGTCTTGCGTTGGACTCCCTGCTCAGCAGGAAGCCTCCTTCTCCCTCTGCTCCCTGCTTGTTCTCTCTCCCACTCTCCCACTATCTCTCTCTCTCTCTCTGCCAAATAAATAAAATCTTTAATAAATAGTACATGTGATATTCTGATGTGGCAGAAGTGGACAGAACTCTGGTTTAATGGCTTCTCTGGACAAAATTCTACAATTAACTCCTTTTCTCACATGCCCATAATGTCAGTGGATGATGGTGCTGTTATTTGGTAGATAAGCCAGTTGTCTACATTTGGACTAATTTCTTGGTAAGATATCATCCCAAGGAAAATACCTACCTATACCTACCTTTATAACGAAATAGTGTCCATAGGAAATTTTTTAAAAAGAATTTGTTGCAGAAATTTAAGCGTAAATGCTCTTCAGATTTAGAGTTTTATAAAATATTCTAAGTATATATGATTAACCTATGGAATTGTAGACAGTTTTACCTCAGTGACTGTTTCCACTTAAAGCATTTTCATAATTATCAGTCAGTAGTCTAATAAACTAGAGTTAATATGATAATCCTTCAAAAGTATATGGCTGCAGGGGCGCCTGGGTGGCTCAGTCAGTTAAGTGTCTGCCTTCAGCTCAGGTCATGATCTCCAGGTCCTGGGATCGAGCCCCATGTCGGGCTCCCTGCTCCACTTCTCACTCTCCTCCCCCTCCCCATCACTCTTTCTCTCTCTCTCAAATAAATAAATAAAATTTTTTTTAGAAAAAAAAGTATATGGCTTTAAAATATATATATGTACATTCTGAGAGTAAAATGTATGTCATTAACTTGTGAAATATGTATGCTTTATATTTTATAGATATATTAGGATCTATCAAAATTGGGGTTTTCTCCCTTTCAGCCTCAATGGGACAGCAATTTTAAGACAATAAGGGAACCACTGAGAAGAGTTTTTGCAATCCCTTTATTCCACACGATAGGAAATGCCAAGCTAGTACCTGGCCATTGGGTGTACTGCCAATTCCAGTCTGCTTCCCTAAGGGTGAGAATTGCAATGTCCAGATATTTCAGGACCCCAGAACTACGTGTGTTTGCTCCATCTTTTTGGAGAGATGATGGCGGGGTATCTCCTGCCTGCCCCAAAGCCCCGGCCAGTTCCCATGGGAGTGCGTGACTCCTTTCATTACTTTCCTTAGGGCAGAAATTCTGGACCAGTGCAGAACTTGCTTATCGCATCCAAAATATTTGCAAACAAATAAAATTTCTAGATAAAAATGGAGTTTATTAAACAGAATTTGTGGAGTTTAAAAATTGCAAGTGTAGCTTGTTCTTTTCTCTTGTTACATTAGGCTGTGTGGTCTGCCTCCTGGGAAGGACTCTGATCCTTGTAGACCCATCTTTGTAGACCCTCACTTTAAAACAGCAGTAGTGAACAATCTGTTTACCCCATCTTTCTCACGAGAAGCAATAAGGTGATGTCAGAGGGGCCTCAACTATAAACTACCAAGAAACTTCCCCAAGATCGCCATACAGTTAACAATTAGGGTCTCTTTCATTTATGATTTAGATCAGAATGCTCTTTGACTTACCCGTATCCTGAACAAGCTATGTGGGCAGTTGCATTTGTAGTGTGGGAACTAATCTGAGCTTCAGTATGTAGACTTACATTCTAAATCTTAGAATGCTGGGTGGAATGAAGATCCCAGACTATATCTAATCAGAAGAATTGTAGAATACCATACTGTATTAAAGCAAGTGGAAATAGTATTGACCAGGATTGATTCAATTCCAATGCACATCTTCCTTCACATCTGTACATATTTCATATTACAGCTACATCAGTTATTTTTTACTTGCTATAAAGCTCATATAGCATAAAATTAGCCATTTGAGTGGCATTTAGTATGTTCACAGTCGTGGGCAACCATTTCCTTTATCTAGTTCCAAAATAGTTCCTTCACTCCAGAAGTAAACCCTGTACCCATTAAGCTCTTATTCCCCATTTCCCCCTTCCCCTCGGCCCCTGGCAACCACAAATCTGCTTTCTGTCTGGGAATTTACCTGTTCCAAGTATTTCTTATAAAAGGAATTTCTTATAAAAGGAATCATAGTATGTGACCTTTTGTGTCTGCCTTCTTCCACTTAGCATAATGGTTTTGAGGTACATCCATGTTGGTAGCATCTATCAGTGCTTTTTTTTTTTAATGGCTGAATAAATTTTATGTATGTGCTGTATTTTGTTTACTCATTAACCCACTGATGGACCGTTGGATTGTTTCCACCTTTTGGTTTTTGTGAGTAGTGCCACTAGGAATATTTGTCTACGAATACTTGTTTGAATACCTATTTTCAGTTCTTTGGATTTATACCTAAGAGTTTAATTGCTACGTCATGTGGTAATTCTGTGTTTAACTTTTTAAGGAGTCTCTAAACTATTTTCCATAGCACCTGTGCTATTTTACATTACTGCAAACACTAAATATTTATGCTGGAATCCTGAACTGACTCTGGGGCCTCCAGATTAAATTCTGAACAATCAGGATTTTTTACTTTTGGGTAACACTAGTATATATTGTTTGATGAAGATTTTCAAAGGAAGCCTATGAAAGTGGTCCATTTCTAAAGTCTGTGTTTGAGTTTCCGTAATTTGTTATGCCACTGATCCTCTGGCATCTGAACAGAATTTTTAAGATCAGTGTTTAAAAACTGAACTCGCTGTTATGTAAATTAAAATATCTATTCTCTTTCTTGTTTTGTCTTTTATATCTAATATGTAACACGTTTGAAATATTTAGCAGATTTAGAAATCAGAGAGTAATGGATACAGATTGTTTAGAGTAGGAGAACATTCCTGAGTAGTAATTTTGAAGATGTTTTTTATTTGACTGACAGTAATTTTACTGCATAAAGAAGTGGGTTATATCCTTCCAGTTTCCAGGTGGGTACATCTTCTGTTTCTTTTTCTGTTGTGCAGGATTTAAAGTTTTAGCAGCTTAATCTTCCTTTTATTGTTCATTGTTAATGTTTTCCAGTCACCTAATGCACTAAACTGGTTTCTCCATGCTAAATTACGTTTTGATTGTTCTAAATATGGTTGCTTAGTTTGTCACAGAGTGTGGTGGACCACTGTTGGTGCCTCACAAACTGCTATTGCTCTCCACACTTCCTCCAACTTTCTTGCTCTTGGAGAATCCAGGTTTTGTTCTGATGGTTTTTTCTTCCATGTGCTTTGGAAAGGTTAGCCTCCCAAACCTTAAGGTATAAATAATTATCTTTTTTTTTTTAAGATTATTTATTTATTTGAGAGAGAACAAGAGCAGGGGGGAGGGGCAGAGGGAGAAGTAGGTTCCCCGCTGAGCGGGGAGCCCCACACAGGGCTCCATCCCAGGACCCCGGGATCATGACCTGAGCCGAAGGCAGACGTTTAACCAACTGAGCCACCCAGGCATCCCTAAATAATAATTATTCTTAGGGAGTTAATCCTATTCTCTATGCCATTGATTGGTTTAAACTGAAGAACTTCTGGGAAAATTGTCTTCATTTTCTTTAAAAAAAAAAAAAAGAAGTCCCTACGATAGGAATTTGTTTCCTCCTTTACTAGAAGAACATGAGCTTGGAGCTGCAGTGGCAGCTGTGGAACCAGAGAAAAGGAAGAGAATCACAGAGGCATTCCTGAGCCTCTCAATTTGACCAGGCACTGCCCTGCCCCCTCTTGTCACAGGAGATACTAAATTCTTCGTTGTTTGACCCATTTTTTAATTGGGCGTTCTGTTACCGACAGCATCCTAACTCATACCAAAGAAAAGATGAGAAGTATTTTGTTAAAATGTGAAAAACCTATTAATATGCTTTATAATTCTTACATGTGAAACTCAAGAATTTTATAAGTAGAAAAACCTAAGACGTTTTATTTAAATTCTTTACATTTACAGTTGAGGTAACTATAGTCCATCATATAAATTATAAATAAAGATGGGGTTTACCTGAATGAAGAAAGAAATCGAAATATTCACTAGTTTTGTTCACATATACCTCTGAGCTACTCGAGCCTGTTTTTGCCTGAAAGTAGTTTTGTGGCTTAGAATATAATGCCCAAACCAAACTGCTGAATCAGAATCTCCTGAGGTTTGGCTTAGTAATGTGTATTTTAAACCAGTTCTCCCATGATTCTTAGGCGACCAGTTTTTGAGTTGAGGAACCACTGACCCTAGGGCAAATGTCTAAATTTCTCAGTGCTTCAGAACTCTAAATACTGCTACCTTTTTTTGCTGGTAATAAGTATTTGAATTTCACATTTCAGAAGCTAAATTAATACTAAAACACTGACCGTCAGCTATACGCAATATATGTGAGAGTGCTGTTCTTGAATTTGTTCTGTTTTCTCTGCACTATTTATTTAGCAGCTTTATGTAGATAGGGCAAATATTTTATAATTTGAGAAAAGGAAGTTTTTGTTTAATTTTTTTTTCTGTTTTGTGTACCTAGTAAGCCATCTTCCCCTCAATACATTGTTTTACTCAGGACTCTTGTTATAGAAATCAAACTCAAACTTTTAATCAAAAAGAGAAATTAAATGTCTTATATATCCAAACCCTATAGAGGACATGGGTGCGGCTGGGCTGGGGCGTGGCAGTAAGGTTTAGAAACAGTGACCCTTAACTCTGCTGGATGTTTGCTGCTTCTCACTGCTGGTTGGCCTCATTATCTCAGACCTGCTTCCTCCCCAGAAGTAGAACAGTGGCGGCTAGCAGGTCACAGACCCCATCCCCACAGCTTCATCACCCCGGAGGACCCTCTCTTGAATGACTGCTTTGTAACAAGCACTGTGCCGGGTAGTAGGAATACAACAAAGAACCTGGACATCTGAAAATTGTAATAGTCTAATGAGTCTGGCTGAGCTACACATATTCCCGAATTTAGGGACACTGTGGTGACAACTAACTTAGTTGTAGTTAATTGTACTAACAGCAGTTAGTAACTAGCACTGTAAGTTGGGAAATCTGTTAGGCTCTGATGAGTGACCTGAGAGTGGTTTAAACACAAAGTAGTTCCTCCTTTCAAGTAGAGTAGTCTCGGGGATAGGCCTTCTAAGATTGGAGTCAGGGCCCTAGATCTTTCCATCTTCCTGCTTCACCATCCTAACATGAGACTTCTTTTGTCAAGATGACTTCATGGACCAAAGTGGCTGTCCTTATGTCCAAAAGGAATAAGATCAGAAGAGCAAAAGCATTTATTTCCTAGCTGAGCCAGCTTCCTCTAAGCATCCTTTCCAGGGCTCCCACAAGACACTCCTAATCTATCTCTCATTGGGTACAGCTCATTAACGTTGCCTTACCTAGTTGCGAGAGAAGCCCAGAAACAGAGTAATTTATTTGGGTGCGTTGCTGCCCTGAAGCTGAGCAAGAAAGGGAGTGTGGACAGTGTGTGGCAATGACCAGTGTCTCAATATCCGCAGATATCAAAGGTTGGCCATATTGAGAGTTCATTGGCAAGTTTTCACTCAAAATCTAAACAGTAATATGAACTGAGTCAACCTCTTTTCAGATTAGTGTCAAATCTCACTTTCTTTCATATTCATTTGTTTATACTCATTCAGTTCCTCTCCAGACGTGGAAGCCCACTTAGATTCCAGCTTACTGCTTCTATTTGTAGAGATGAGGTTGTTAGTATAAGTCCTCTATTTTATAGTAAGCAAAACTGCTATATAGGAAAATCAAGTTTCTCAAGGACAAAAGTGAAAACTCACCAACCCTCTTTATCACTTATAAACTCTGCTGATCAGTCTCTTTTGATCATATCACCCTTCTCTTTAGTAGCTCTCCATGGCCCATCAGGTGACACCCAGGCCCCTCAGGTTCACAGCCTTCAGCCCTGCTCTCGACCTCCCTTTCTAAACCATTGCATTGTAACCAAGTCAAACTAATCATCTCATTCTTACTACAGTATTTTTTCACCATGACCTTCCTAGTTTATACTCAGCAGATCCTATCACCCACCCTAATGTTTCATGCTGACAGGCCATTTACACTTACCTCTGCCTTCTTTTTTTTCCAGAACAATAATAGTTATTACTTAATGAGCCCTAATGTGTCAAATACTGTTGTAAGGGCTTTAATGTGTGCATTCATAAAAAAAAATTCTATGAGGAAGACCCTATTGTTATACCCATTTTAGAGATAACTGAGGCACAGAGAGATACAATAGTTTTCCTAAGGACTGATTCAAGATTCTGACTTAGGCTTTCTGGTTCCAGAATCCATTTATGCTATTGCATCTCATATTCTTACTTGTATTTTAATTATGTACTTATTTACCCACAACTAGTTTGGACATTTTCTTTTTCTCATTTTCTCACAGGATCTAGCAAATGCTTCTTCTACAGAAGAAACAATATCCTCAATAAATATTTGTTAACTGAATTTAAAAATCTATTAACTGTAGTCAGACAAATTAAATGTCACCCCGAGTTTGTTTGATTTTTCTTTTTAATACTGTACAGCAGTATGTGTAACATTGCTGGTAAACTTCCAAAATAAAGTATCTTCATTTAAAATAAAAAACTTGGGGCACCTCAGATGGTTAAGCATCTGCCTTCGGCTCGTGTCATGATCCCAGGGTCCTGGGATCGGGCCCCACACTGGGCTCCTGGCTCAGCGGGGAGCCTGCTTTTCCCTCTCCCTCTGCCTCTCCCCCGGCTCATACTCTCTCTCTCTCTCTCTCTGTATCTCTGTTTCAAATGAATAAATAAAATCTTTAAAATAAAAAATAAAAAAATAAAACAAAAAACTTGTGGGCCAAGGAATTTGTACAAATGAGATATAAAAATCTGCTTCTCTCTCTGACCCTCTCCCCTCTCATGCTATTTCTCTCTCTCTCTCTCAAATAAATAAATAAAATCTAAAAAAAAAAATACACACAAAGATGGGTCTCCTGGGTGGCTCAGTTTGTTGAGCGTCCCAGTCTTGATTTCGGCTCAGGTCATGATCTCAGGGTTGTGAGATCAAGCCCCGTGTCCGGCCATGCCAGGCGTGGAGCCTGCTTAGGATTCTCTCTCTCCTTCTCCCTCTGCCCCTCCCCCAAACCCTTTCTCCTCTCTAAAAGAAAAGAAAAAAAGAAATTCTCTCTCCTGTGCCAGAAACATAAGTGTAGAAGTTTGGCAAGTTAAAACCAGTTTTGTTTTTGGTTTTAAGGGAATTCTCCTCATACCTTAATAAAACTTGGCTTTGATAAACAAATGATCTTGGTTGGAGTTGTTGCCATAAAACCACCTGATGTGTTTGTTATGTTGTAACTGAGGCACAAGGGTACAAGAAAAGCACCTGGCTCTGGGGGCCCCAGGTTCGGTCATTTACCGCTGACAAAATCCAAAGGCAAAGAGACACCTGGTGGTGAAACAAGGAAGGAATTCATTTCAGTGAGGCCAACACCGGGAAGACAGCTGACTCATGTCTCAAAGACTGTCTCTGAAGTGCTGAATATACTTCCAGGGTTATATAAGGAAAGTATGAGACAAAGGTTAGTGGGTACATACAGCTGGGCAGTAAAGGTCAGGCCATCATGGCCTTGGGGTCAGTCATGTGGGGTCTTGTGGGCTGTCAGGGCAGTTGTTATTGCTTGAGGGCTAGTTTCATTTCCCATCACGGGATGCTTTGCATATCGGGTCTTTTGCCTGAGTTAAAAGATATACAGGAAAGAAACAAAAACTTAATTGGTTAGAAAGTACAGACTAAGGTCAAAATGGAGGTAAAGTCATTTTTCAGTGAAATCTCATGATGAGAAAGGACCAACTTAGGAAGTCAGTTGCTTTCATCGAGTCAGTTGTAGATATCAAAGTATCTCTTAAGTCCCAAGGCTATGTCTGAATCCTGAGTCTCCATAATCTGTTTTGTCCTGTGGTAGTAAAACTTTTTTAAAATAAGCATGTTTTTGGAGCGCCTGGGTGGCTCAGTCAGTCGGTTAAGCATCTGACTCTGGGTTTCGACTCAGGTATGATCTCAGGGTCATGAGATCAAGCCCCACCAGGGCTAGGGCTCGTGCTTGGTACAGAGTCTGCTTGAGATTTTCCCCCCTCCCTCTTCCTCCCCCAGCTCGCACGTGCACCCCCCCTCAAATAAATAACATCTTTTTTTTAAATGCATGTTTTCTCACCTCCTTTCAAGAGAGTAAGCTGGAGTTTCTTATGGAGTAAATCAAGCCAACACACAAAGCAGCTGTTGACTGTAAAAAACAAAACAAAAGGGCCTGATATTTTACCACTAAAATGAGTTTATTTGGGAGTAGCAGAGGATTGCAATTCCAGAGAAGCCGACTATGGCAAACCCTAGACAAGTGTGGAGAATAGAGAAGGGCTTGCTCTCATGAAACAAAGGAGACCACTGGGAGGGGCTGTTTCACAGAGTTCAGGGTGGTGACAGCTTCTCACCTACTGAGTGTGGCAGCTTCTCATTGGCTGAGCTGTTGCTGGGCAAGGAGAAATTCTTCCTCCTGCTGGGGTATGTAAAGTAAGCTTCCTCCTATTTGGGATGTGAGTGGTAGTGCATGGGAGCTCCCCCTTCAGGGTTTCCTGACTCCATTTTAGGAGATTTCCTCTATTTTCACAAAACCGTGAAAATATTTTCCTTGAGGCCTATTTTTTGATGATAATGAAACTGGTAACACTGTCATATGTTTGATTTTATTCCTGCATCAAGAACAGACTATGTATCTTCCGGGCAGATGGTACAAGTATAGAATTGACTTAGTACTTGGATAATAAATGCTTTGTTAGTAAATCAGGCTCTGTAGTAGATTTTATAATTTCTTTCAGAATGAAAATCAATAGATATGCAGATAGAATATAAGCCACAAACTGTCATTCAAAGATGTATACTCATCCAGAGTTAAAGTTAGGACCTAGGCAAGGAAACTAAACTTAGCTAAATTTGTATTTGTTTTCTTACTCCTATAACTTGGTTGTTGATTTATTATATCATATTCATCAACATGTTCTTGAGTTTGCATTTTTTTATTGTGCTAGAATTTCAGATTATCTTTCATAAACACGAGTACTTCCAAATCCAGTTTCCTTAGTTACAATTGCACATTTAAATACAAACTTAGTAAATTTAAAGTTTGCATCATACGTTTGTTGCACACACACACTTTGACTTGGAATTTTTCCAGAATTGTAATGGTTAAAGTAAAAATGTAGTTAAAGATTCCAGAGCCCATTAAAAAATTCACCACTCAAAATCCAGTTTTTTTCCTATCAAGTGAAATTGTCAGGACGCCTGGATGGCTCAGTCGGTTAAACGTCTGCCTTCGGCTCAGGTCATGATCCCAGGGTCCTGGGATCGAGTCCCACATGGGGCTCCTCTCTCAGAGGGGAGCCTCCTTCTCCCTCCCCCACTCCCCTTCTCACTGTCTTCCTCTGTCAAATAATTCTAAAATCTTTTTTAAAAAAAGAGAAATTGTCTTCAGGCATCCAGAGAAGAGTTTATATATTCAAAGGAGCTGTAAATATGACCAGGCATCTCATCCATAGCTCAGAAGTTGATGTATCATATGATAATAGAAGGGAAGACAGATTATCAGTTTTAATGGCCATATCATTATTGCCTCTTTGATTGTATCTTTCACTTTGGTTTGTATTTGCTTGTATGAATGAACTTACTAGAATTAGTCCACTCTCCATGGGTATATACCTTCTGTTTATTGTGCAAATTAGTTTATATACATCCCTATTGGCAGATTCTTTGAAATGTAAGTATGCATGACTGCATATTTTGTCAGTTATGCTAACTATTCCTGATATATAGTACTGGAACTACCCCAGTGAGGGATATTGAGGGAAATCTCTCTGAAGACTTAACATCTGAGCTGCACCTAAATCCTACGAATTGTCATAACACGGGTTATGACAGTTCAGAAAGAGGAAGTTGTGGCTGTCAATCTCACACAAAAAATGGACAGAACTTAGAAAGGATTAGAAGAAATAAATTAAAGAGAGTATAAAATGGCTAAGTCATCATCTTATTAAACTGGCCTTCAAGAGCCAAACTTGTTCATTGATGACCTGAGAACTAGATATTTTCAAATTAGAAGGCTCTGAGTCCTCTTAGCAAGCAAGTATATTTTAGTAGCTACCACTCCCTGGGGGAGAAGATTCTAATGGTATGAAGGACTTTCATTTTAATTGGTCCCTTCCTAAGCAGGTGTTTATGGGTTAATTTGATTCTTAAATCATTCAGCTCTTCCAATTTTTCCAGGAGTTTGCTGTGTTGTGAAAGTTCAGCTCTAATAGAAAACCAAGATTATAATATAGAACAACCCTTGAACATTTCTTGGGTAGTAAATGGAGAATATCTGAACTGCTAATGTCAGTGTTGTTAACCTTAAAAATGGGAACTGCCAGTTATTTTACCAACAAAAAATGAGTTTATTTGGGGATAAAAGAAAATTGCAATCCAAGACAAACTAGCTGCAGAAAAACCCGGCAACAAAGGAGAAGAATGCTTTGTTGGGAAGGGTGTTACAAACTAAAAGCCCATTGGAGCAACCTGGGAGTTGGAAGTATGTGACTTTTCATTGGCTGAACTGTTGGGGTTAGTGAGGGGAGATAAAGAAAGCCTCTCTTCCTCCACTGGAATAGTAGAATAGTATCCACATGCAAGGTCAAGTCCATTTGTCCAAGGTCCAAGTTCCTGTTGGGTCTGCAGTGGACCAGGAGTGGTAGTGTCAGTGAGCCCTCATGCTCAAACTATAGACCCTAATAGTTAAAACCAGAAATAAACAAGACCACTTACCTCATGCTCTAACTGCAACCCATTGTTCTTTTTTTTTTCTTATTGTTCTGTTCTTATTGCCACACTTTCTTGAGGCATTGATGAAGATGTTTTGCAATGACCAGAACATTATAGCCACCAGAGACCAGAAAAGCTCTGATAGCAGCTGAATGCCTAGAAGACCACACCCACCCAGCATGTCCCCTTCCCTGCCCATGATCATAGGCTGAACACACACCCACCCCCACCCATGATCACAGGCTCCCTGCCTGCTGTCTTGCATGTACCCCCATCCCAACCTCTCCTTATAAAACTCTTAAGTGTCAGGGCACTTGGGCAGCTCATTGGTTAATTGGCCCACTCTTGGTTTCAGCTCAGGTCATGATCTCAGGGTTGAGATCAAGTCCCACTTCGGGCTCCGTGCTCAGAGTGGAGTCTGCTTGTCCCTCTCCCTCCCCCTCTGCCCCTTTCCCTGCTCACTCTCTAAAATAAATAAATAAAATGTTTAAAACTCTATAAAAATCTATAAAACTCCATCTTGCCGGCGGAGGAGGCTTGAGCCTTCTGCCTTCCCTGGCTGCCAGCACCTAAAATAAATTTCTCCCTTTTCTCTTTTTCCAAATACTCATCTTTTGAGTTATTGGCTTCTCTTGCAAACTCAAACTCGGTTTGTCCAATTTTGTTCAGCAACATTGTTGGCAAACCCAGCCAGGAGCTGTGTTTTCAATTTGTCCAGCCTCCCCAGGATTCCATAGGACAGAGCGGTTGACCACGCAGTGCACCAGGTCTTACCCATTCAATTCTGGAGTTAGTGGCTGTGTTAGATCATTCAGTAACAGTAGGGTATGAGAGCTCCCGGTGCCAAAACCTCCTGACTCCATTTTAGTGAGGATTCCCATTACTAATTTTTCACAGTATCCAATGATGATAAATAAGTTCGTGTTAGAAGAAGTTGTTGGCCCAGCATTCACATTGACTGTCTCCTTGGTGGTACAGAGTTTGTTTTTATACTGAACTTCAAGTTTTGTAGTGCTTACCTGTGCAGTGAATTTGTGGGACATTTGGGATCCCTCTCAGGCTATAATTGGGTGTGAGCTTAATTTCGGTGAGTTGATTTACTCTCTGCCTGGTTACCATCTTTTAACAGAAGGTATTGAGGATATGTGAGAGAGATATACTCTATTTGTGAATTACTTTTAATATACTTTTGTAATTAGTGCTACTTTGGTATTTTCTCTTTAAGTCATAAAGATACGGTGTGATGCTAAGATAAATGAATTTGGAAATTTGGGAGGAAGGAAAAAGAGGCTGTTGGTGTTCTTACTTTATTTTGGTGTAACTTTGCTTTTGAATATTGTATTGTGATATGTATTGTGATAAGAAATATATTCGTTCTTTGTTCCTGGTTCCTGGCACAAAGTTCCTCAAAACCCATGGAATTTCCTGAGGAATCAGAGTACTCTTTGTTATTCAGAAGGAGCCCTTTTTGAGCTTATACAAATGAGGTGATTAAGAGTTGGGGACCCTAGATAGCCTTAGGATGGGGCTGGTCACCAGAAAGATCAAATGATGAGAACTTTCAGCCCTACCCACTGACCTCAGGGAGAGGGAAACTGGGGGATTCCATACTGCAGATTAAGCTCCATAGAAACTCTTAACAAGATTTGATGAGCTTCCAGGTTAGTCAACACATCTACTTGCTGGGGAGGGTGGTGTACCCCAGTTCCATAGGGACAGAAGCTCCTGTGCTCAGGACCCTTCCAAACCCTGCTGTGTGTACCTCTTCATCTGGCTATTCAACTATATCCTTTATAATATCTTCTATAAGAAATTTTTAAACATAAGTAAATGTTTCTGTAAGTTCTGTGAACTGCTCCAGCAAATTAATCAAAGCTGAGAAGGGGGTTGTGGGAACCTCCAGTTTATACCCAGTGGGTCAGAAGCACAGGTTACAACCTGGATTTAAGATTGTTATCTAAGGTGGAGGCAGTCTTGTGGGACAGAGCCCTTACTTAACCTGTGGGTTCTGACACATCTCCAGGTACATGGTGTCGAATTGAGTTCAATGCTTAGTGGTGTTGGGAAAAACACACATCAGAAACATGCATTTGTGGTCTTCTCATTATACTAGTTTTTTTCTCATCTGAGAGATTTGCATTATTGACCTAGGAGATGAAATCAATAATCAACTGATGGAACATTTGAGTGCTTTCTGTTCTCTAGCACTATTAGTGTATGGAAAAGGGATTGGTAGATCTGTTTCTCACCCATTAAGAGGACTGCTCCTTTGGGTGTTAGTGATGAGTAAATTGGCACCAAATTATGGAGACAGTTGTGTGCTGGATCAAGTCGTTTGGACTTCAGCTTGTTTTGCAGAGGGAAGCCTGGGAACCAGGTTACGTAAGTTAAGATCAAGTGGCATTTCTAAGAAGTGTAGTCAAGAGTTTTAAATTCCACTGAGAAGTGAAGTTAAAAGACATGAAAAATGATAGTCCTCACAACTGAATCCTTAGTCATTATCATAAACATCCCTAAAGAGTACACTGAAACACATTATTTGCTGGTGAATACTTCGGAGGCCCTCATTGGACTTTTCCTCTGTGGCTTTTTAATGAAGCATGCCCTATAGCATAGAGATACATGGAAAGAGAATCAGGATTAATTTAGATTTAAGATTTCCTACTGATTTAAAGAAGTTTACTAGCTCTGATATAGTAGTGAGGCATACATCCACAGTCTACCTCAGCTTCCTTTTCTAAAACGTGGTTTGGGCAGAATTGAGAAAGCTAAACTAGCTATCACTGACATTTAGGAAAAGCAGGGGAGAATCTTATAAGGCGTTTGGGAAAATTGTCTTTTTGGCATTTTTTTTTTTTCCCTTAAATGAATAGTTTCTCTGTTAATTGGGCACCTTTTGTAGGTGTAAAATTTAGATTTCATCTTAAATATGTACTTTTACAACTACTGGTACCTCTAACTGAAATCTCCTCTTGAAGCAGTTAGGCCTGTTGTCATTTACTTTGTTACGCCTTTTCCAGATTCCCCCCAGGCATTTAGCCACTTCCTTTTCAGTGCTCTGCAGATCAGGTTATGTTCTAATGATCTGTTTACAGCTCTCTTTTCCCTATTAAACTGTCAGTTCCAAGCTGTTAAGGCCTTGAGAGGAGGGACCTTCTCTCACTCCCTCTTTTTCCCTGTGGAAGTCCTTGTAAGCTGTGGGTGGGTGATGAGGGGGCCCAAGTCTCCCAGGTTCTAGAGAAATAATGCAAGGTGCTGGTAACTTCATAAACCAAACGCTTGGTCGACTTGTTAGTTCTCAGTATTCCTGTTAATCTTCTAGAATCTTGACAGATCTCTACTGCTTCATTATTGTTTTTCTCCTAGCAGCCATATGCAGAACCACCATGTCACTGTGATTTTACAAACGTATTACAGAAATGTCTGCCTTTGCATAGGATAATTTTATAGCATCTACAACAATGAATACACCTAAACCAGATCTGCTAGAATAATATAAAACTTCCTTCTTAGTATTTTTAGAGGTGTTTTGTTATAACCAGCCTGATAATGAGAACAGTTGAAGACATTGTATATAATAGAAGGTTGGTTTGGGTTTGGGAGTGGGGCTGTGATAAGCTTAATACATTTTCATCTCCATATATTCTGTTTATAGGTTGTTAATGATTTGTGTCATTTAAAGGGGGCTATGGTAGGGGCGCCCAGGTGGCTCAGTCAGTTAAGCATCTGCCTTCAGCTTAGGTCATGATCTCAGGATCCTGGGATCAGGCCCCGCGTTGGGCTCCCTGCTCAGCCAGGGCGTCTGCTTCTCCCTCGCCCTCTGCCTGCCGCACCCCCTGCTTGTGCTCTCTCTCTCACTGTCAAATAAATAACATCTTTAATAAAAATTAAAATAAAGGGGGCTATGGAACTTTTAGAACTGTGGGAAAAATTGTTGACTTTGATGTTTTCAAGAATGGGTTTTGTTTTCTTTCTTTGTATAAGGAGTTTAAACTGAACATAATTGAGACTAGCAAAATCTTCACTTTGAAAAAATGGGGAAGATCGTGAATCACTACTTTTCTAAAACATATGCAAACCCTTCTGGTTATAGCAAACTGTGTTGGCTTGCTTGTCTGTATTTCAAACTACATGATGAAACAATTTTGTTTTCTCAACGTGAGATGCTATTTTCAATTTTTGCTGTAGCAGTTTCATATGAAAGGAGTGTTGTAGCGCCAGTTATGTTACATGTTAGATTTAGTTGTAAGACAACTCAACTCATATTGAGGGAACTGAACATTTTTATGACATTGGCATTCCTACAAGATATTTACAATATGTTTTGTAAAATGGTTTGTTCATGTACTCATTTAAAAATCACCATTTTGGGCAAAGGGCATGAAATGCAGAAGAACTATGGTTGGCCTTTAATATGAAATAACATTTAATTCAACATTTATTATGTGGTAAGCACTGTTCAGTTGCTTGTGTAGTTTTTCTCATATAATTCTCACAAAAATCCCATGAAGATTAAATTGTTATCTTTATTTTCTATGTAAGGAAATGGAGGTGTGCAGAAGCAAAGTAACTTACCTGTCCCCAGAGAACTATTGATAAAAAGAGTTTGACTCCTGTCTCTGATTCCAGAGCCAGGTGCTTGTGACCATGAAGCTGGGACAGCCTTCTGTGTGAATGGGCGTATGAAGAAAGGGGTAACATCACTTGCACCCAAACCACAAACACATGCGCAGTTAGAACTGTGTGATGGCATGTATTTCTATTAGATTTGTAAAGAAGAAAAGTAATTGTCAATACCCAGTTTGTGGGGAAAGGAGAAATCTAATGCATTGAGATACACAAGTTTTTACCTCTTTTTGGAGGACAAAGCATGTAAATGTTGAAAATGTGCACATGATTTGACCTACCCATCCCACTTCTCTTTTTTTTTAAATTTTTTATTATGTTAATCACCATACATTACATCATTAGTTTTTGATGTAGTGTTCCATGATTCATTGTTCGTGCATAACACCCAGTGCTCCATGCAGAACGTGCCCTCTTTAATACCCATCACCAGGCTAACCCATCCTCCCACCCCCCTCCCCTCTAGAACCCTCAGCCACTTCCAAGAATTAATCCTACACAGCTAAACACAGGAAAGCACAAAGATGTCTGGACAGTGGTATACATTAAGTATTATTTATAATAATAAAAAATTAGTAAGTGTCCAGGAGGAATCAGGTTTAGGTAATTGTGATGGGTAGCCATCAAAAAAGGAAAAGTTAAGAATATATTTATTGACATGGGAAACTGTCTATGGCATAGAGCAGGTTGCAAACAACATATATAGTTTGATTTCCTTATATTGAAATATGTTTATATATACAAACTCTGGTCTACCAGAATGTAAACAACTGGTATGTTTACTGCTAGATAGTATAATTTAGTGATCAAATATGTAGGCAGTTAGCGACACTCAATCTGGGTTTGAATCCTGTTTAGTCCACTTAATAGCATTGTTCCATAACTACTCTGTGTCTCAGTTTCTTCAGTAAAATGAAGAACTTCTATTACTGCGTTATGAGGCTCAGATGAGTTTGTAAAGTGATTGACATAGCAAGTGATCAATAAATCTAAGCAGCTGTTATCATTTCTGGGCGGTGGAACACCAGGCAATTTTAACTTTATGCCTTTTATTGGTTGAATTTTTTGAAATAAGTATGTATAAACTTTGGAAGCAACAACAACAAAAAATGTTTTTAGAGGAGTCGTTTAAATTGGTATGCTTACAGTTTTAACAGGAAACGTCTATTTATTTTGAGCTAAGGTTATGTAAATGGAATGTTTTCTTCAAGAGCTGTTTGCAACCGTATATGCTGGTATTTTACCCTATGCTATATGCCAGTCTTAAAGGGAATTGAAATCATATTTCACTCTTATAGCTGGAAGGCGTGCATAGTCACAACAGAGTCTTCCTGGAGAAGCTGCCTGAATTTGCAGCTGCAGTGACATGTTGGTACGTGACGTCAGTCTGGTGTCAGACTTGCAGGGTGGCAGGCTGGCCTGACAGCCCCAGTGCATTTCCTTAGTGCTTAGTCCCCACAGTGCTCATTTGGGAGCAGCTCAAAGACAAAGGAGTTGAGTCTGATTCTCATTTCAGTATCCTTTTTGCCTGTAGTTAAATGTCTGTTCACAAATGTGATTTTGATGAAGGCTGGTGAGTAATTCTTGTTACTTTTATATATTTATGTATTAGTAACAAATAAATCATGGCTAAATGAGCATTAGGACTTTTTTCTCAGTTAATGATCCTGTAGTAAATAATCTTTGTGGCCCTGGTGCCAGGCACAGTGCCTAATGCAAAAGAATTGACATATTATAAATGTTTCTACAACTGAAGTATTGTGTTTTTGTAAAAATATAAATACTGTACATCATTAGGTTTTCAGATGACTTGGGCATTTTAAAATGTAATCTTCCTCTTAGTCTCTCCTTAACTTTAAGCTACATAAATGCATAGTAGTTGTATATTGCTTTCAAGCCTAAAGATTTTAATTAAATTTTTACATTTATCTTGTTTACTTTTTAACTTAGAAGAGAAGCTTGTATATTTTTTTTTCCTTGAAGAGAACTAAATGAATAATTCTCAGAAATTCCTGTGGAGATGTTAACAGTATTCATTACATAATGTTTTTATTAAAATATATATTAATACTATTTTAAACTAACAATTGGTTGAAGCTGCTGTTTATTTATTTAAGTTAATTATTTGGGCTGTTTCAGTAATGTGATTCAAAAATAGGAATCCTCATTAACCTAAAATTTGAAAGCAATATAATGGTAGGAGATTATTATAGACAACATTTTGGCATTTAAAGAAATAAAGTTACTACTGTCACTGGTTATAAAAGCTGGGCAACATGCCTTTAAAGATTTATTTCTTATTAACAATATTCATGTTTCTTTGAGTTCACTATTGATTTAGTTGTTTTGAAGGCATTAATTTAAGTAGATTAGACTGGGAAAGACTTTTTTTTTGTATGTATGTAGCTATTTTCCTTGTAACTTTCTTCTCCATTTTGAGGAGATGGATGATATTATTTTAATTTCATACTATTTGTATGGTACAAACTGAAGCCTTTAACGTCTTTTACATTTTGCCATTTCTGGTATAATTCTTTTTATGCGGGCTCAGTAGCAGTCTTGTGATTTCAAAGTTTTTTAGTATTTTCAAACAAAGTTTTCTCTTAACAGGCACTTTCTACTTTTTAAATCTAGTTGAAGAAAGGGCAATATGGAAATTCTTAATATTTTAAATATTTTCACATCAGTTTTCTGAAACAAAGAATAAGACGCCTGTACATATTTTTTCTGTGAATTACATAATTGAGTATTGAAAGGAAATTATCTAAGCCATCTTTTTATATGTGAATGTAAAAAATATCAAATTTGAGGAAGTTGCAATCACTGCCTCATATGTGACCCCAAGTATACATTATACTTCTGCATTTTGGAAGCGTGGACATATAGAAGGAGGGTCTCAAGTTCATTTTATTTGACTTGATGGCCTTAATTCAAGATTCACAGTTTTTCCATTGAGTTGCAAAATTTTAAGCTGGAAGCTGAAAATTCTGCCCAAAGCCAGAAAATGTAAGTATATGGAGAACTCATGAATATTTTTATTCCCTTTAAAAATTTATCTTGAGCCCACTTAAAATATTTTAACATGGTTTTAAAATAGCCTATATTTTAAACTTTATCAGGAAGTTACTATAGTAACGATGAATCGGAATATATTCAGCATACATTTTAAACAAAGATGTTTTTGAGGCATCATGACATCAGAGGTCATTGGCCTACATGCTGCTAAAGTTCAAGTGAAGGGAAGTTACTTAAACTTCTTTGTATGAACAGGAAATTAAATCTAGCCAAAAGCAGGGAGTGGGGAGAGGGATGAGCAGAACTGCAGGGGGAAAATAACCTGAAATTGACATAAAAGTTTTAGGGAAGTCTAAAACAGTAGAGAATAAAGTACTTGTCTGTTTTCTAGTGAATAAGGTACGCTTTAAGGAACTCTTTTCCACGAATACTGAAGCCTGATGGAAAAGTATAATTGTGCTTTTCTTTTTTGAAATTTAGCTTAGTAAAACTGAGATGAAATCGTATTCTTTTAGCTAATAGTCTTGAACCATACGTTTGTTTTCTAGCGGTGTACAGTACAAAACCTGTGCATCATAAATGCTTAGTAAATATTTGACCATGAGTAAATGAATTGATTAAGCAAGCTAAAGGAATGACGAGACTCCCTTGATCCTTGTATTGGAGAGATTTCATTTTCACTGTGATGATGAAAAACCTGCTAGTTATCAAACCAACTAATAGGGTAGTACATAGCCTAGTACTCTGTTAGAAAGAGACGTGTCTCTGGAGTTCAATACTGCCATCACCATGGCCTGCAGTGGCCACTGGATTTCACTGGTCACTCTACTTACTGTCTCTGCTGTAGGAAGTGGGCCTTACCCTGCCATTCTGGGTCAGATTTCTGTCCCACTCCCGCCTCATCTGTAAGTGAGAAATTTCTCAC
The DNA here is from genome assembly GCF_004348235.1 of Phoca vitulina. Lineage (NCBI taxonomy): Eukaryota > Metazoa > Chordata > Mammalia > Carnivora > Phocidae > Phoca > Phoca vitulina. Next base: position 7,560,946 of record NW_022589767.1, read on the forward strand.
TCCTCAGGGATAATGATTTGTTCACTAAACGATGCCTTAATTAAGTGCTGTGTGCGTCACAGAAGTGCCTTGAACCTTTTCAGAGTTAAAAAATATATATTTGCCCCTAAGAGTGAAGCAGATACATTGCTTCCAAACTTAATATAGTAAACTGGGCGCCTGGGTGGCTGAGTCGTTAAGCATCTGCCTTCAGCTCAGGTCATGATCCCAGGGTCCTGGGATCGAGCCCTGCATCGGGCTCCCCGCTGAGCGGGAAGCCTGCTTCTCCCTCTCCCACTCCCCCTGCTTCTGTTCCCTCTCTCGCTGTGTCTCTCTCTGTCAAATAAATACATAAAATCTTTAAAAAAAAAAATACAAAACTTATATGTAAATGTTTTATATGTAAGTATGTTGTTACTCAAAGCCTAGATTTTCTGCCCCGTTTCTGTACCCACCCCTCCCCTTCAGTCGGTGCTAAATCCCAGCCACATCCGACTGCTGCTCCTCAGGCTCAGTTCAAGTGGCAGCACTTCTGGGACATCTTCCCTGCTCTTCCCCTTGCTATAAGCAAGACCAATCCTGACTTGGCCTCCCCTTTGTATTTTCATTATGGTTCTATTACTCTTCCGGTTTGTTTACAAAGTCTTTGTTTCACAGAGGTATTTGACTTAGTAACTGCCTTTTTGTTCTTGCAGTGATTGTTCAGATAAAGCTCATGCAGTACCAAACTGATTAAACACTGCGCAATGAAGAAGAGTCAAGTTCAGTGATTACTGATTATTTTTTTCTGTTTGAATTGAGCTATTCTGTCAATTTGACTATGGGGAAGAATGTTTCATTTACAATAAAACAACTGGATCTTGAAACTGTGGTTCTTTACGTGTAGGTTAGAATTAGGTTAACTTTTTAAAGTGGTATATGACCACACGCAGAGGAGATAGTGCTTAAATTCAACTTTTTCTGATTTGTTGTTTGCTTCCTTACCAATGATATAGTAAACTTCTGTTTAATGCATGTTACCGTAAAACATTAGTAATTGGCATTCATTAGGGGATACTAGAGTTACCTGAATTAATGCAATTCCAGGTTTTTAATATATATATATATATATATATATATATATATATATATATATTTTAATGTCACATTATTGCTTTTAAATGCTAAGAAGAATATTCTGACTACTAACATGCTTCTGAGTTGGAGTTCCACTTAGTTTTATTTTAAAACTCCATTAGACTTTTGCAAATAAAACTTTTTTATACGAGTGACTGTAATTTTTTAAATAAGTCTTCTCTTAAACCACTATAATATCCCCTGTTAACACTTTTTTTCCCCTTATGTAGTTTTACAAGTGCTTTTTTGCATAGATTATTCAACAGTAAACTTTAACCTCAGATCAAATTATCAGGTTCTTCATTCATTATACTCATATGCAAACCACTGTACTTCACATTTAAGACAGAGCAGAGAGCCAGCAACTTTGTAAAGCAAGGAAGTGATACAATTTTAGTTTTCAAGAAATTTCTCCTAGCACATTCAAGTTTAACTAATATTTAGTGAGTACTTTGTTAGGTCCAGGTAATGTAGCTTTGTGCTACCAAGTACTTTATTCTTTCAAAAGTCCTATGGGGTAGGGTTTGTTTTTGTTGTTTGGGTTTTAGTTCCCATTTTACAAAAAATACTTAAGGTTAAGTGAGGAGGATGTTCCAAATAGGAGAGAGCCTAGTTAAAATGAGGTGAATTTGAATGCTGTTAAAGAGTCCTGGGGACATAAAAGTCGTCACTTAGGGCAGTGATGGAGATGTCTTCAGCTGTGTATTCTCATAGGGTGATTTCTGGGTGGCAACCAGAAATGTCACCTTCTTGAATGCTTGGCAGGAAATTACTTTGGTGGGTTACTGTGTATATTCTAAGAATCATATTTCTGTTCTAACCATTAAGTGCCATTTAACCTTCCCATTTAAAAGCTTCTTAAGAGTCACTGAAATGACTTACGAGTAAAAGAATTATCTCAATTATTTTAGGTATTTTTGCTTGTAATGTAATTTACCAGGTGATCTAAAACATAACCATGCCGTAGCAGTCGGAAGATGTAGCAGTTATTAATGTGATAGGTACATTTTGTTTATAACTAGCATGGAGTTAATTGAATTATTCTTGCCTTACTTCCAAATTATTTAAAATCTATTAAAAAGTGTTTATAGATTATAAATGAATATGTTGATTTTATTTGAGGTTTTGTTTAAAAGGTGATTTAGAAATTATAAATAATCCAAAACTATATCAGGTGAATTTGTATGTAAGCCTTGTATTTTTAATTTTTCTTTATTGTTCCTAGTCTATAATAATGCTTTCATCTTTGTACTTGCAGCATTACATCATGTTCATATTTTCCCACTGAGAAAAGCAAGATTTTCAGTTCCTTTGGGATGCCTTTTGTAAAACCCAGGCTTTACAATTGCTACTATTTCTACTTAAATTCTTGGGTACCTATAATTGGGAATTGTGAGGCAACGTTTATGATTATGTTGTGATAATTTTGTCTGAGCATCTAAGAGTGGAAAATGTGAGGCCTTAGAGAATTAGGAAGATAGAAAAGAAATGGGGAATCTAAAATTAAATTGAAATTGAGAAAGGTTTCATTACTGTGCTTCAGATAGATGTGGTCTTGGGGTGATGCTAGGCTGTGAGGCAGAAGGAGGCAAGACGAGGAGCCATGAGAGAGGCTGTGTGCCCCTGGTCTGTGGAAGAGGGGAAGGACCTCTAAGGAAGGTAGAGTGTTTTGTTTTAGTACCATTGGGCAGAAACAGAGATGTAGGGCGGGACTGAAAGGTCTCTTTGGCTGGGATAAGAGCCACGGTAGGGGCAGCTGTTGAAAGGTGGGATCTGAAAAGGACACCGCTCTGGCCTTGGGGCTGCCTCTTCCTCACCTTGTCACTGTGTGACTTCTGACAACTTTGTAAATGCTATGAGCCTCAGTTTATTCATTTATAAAGTGAAGATAGTAATACCTTCAAGGGTCTATGTGAGGATCAGTTGTCACATTTTAAGTACAGGTGTGACACTGTCCTGCTTAAGTGGTAGCAATTGTGAAGGTGGTGATTTTAATACCTACTGCTGGAAGTGAGGATGAACGAGGTACTCACACCTGAGAAATCCTTTCTTTTTTAACCACTCCCCCACCACCACCAAAATAGGAGATGATCCATTTTCTAAATGATGAGAAAGAAGAGCAGAAGATAAAGAGTTAAGACCTTAGGGAGATGGTGGGTAAATGAATCACTGAGGTTTGAGCAGGATGTCTGGAAGCAGTTAGTTCTAAGTTAAAGGCAAATGGCATTTAGAATGAAATGTGGGGAAAGGAAATATATACTTTTCATTTTTTGCAAAAAAAAAAAAATTACAACCTTTTAGATTGCTAACTCAGTGGTTATTTCTTCACATAACTAAGGTTCAAGAATTGAGTCTCTCTCAAGAAAGGCAGGGCACTTGTGTTTTTCTTTTGTTCTTAAAACATTGCCTTTAACTGTAGGCATCGTTTTCCATGCCAGCATATTTTCAGTTTAAAAATAAATTGCACACATAGTCATTGTAGTAGTCAGATTTCAACATAACATTTTCTCCTTTTTATTAAAAGAAAAACAAAGTAGTTATCTGTATAAAACATTAACAAACTTAACATTTAACAATATTTTAGAAATTACTGTGAACTACCATAGAACCAATTGATTGAATAACTAAGTCACTGTTGCAAACATGTTTTTAAAACCTAATTTGAGACTTTTTGAGTCTCAAAGTTGACAAGGCTGTATGATTTCTAGTGATAAAAGCTCTTCAATCTTAAAACAAGCTGGAGAGGATTATTGTCTGAAAGTGTACTGAAACCAGGGATAAATTGAGAATGTACAGTACTCCTTTTTAAGTAGAAGGATACTAAAAACAAGAGTTAACAAGTACACATCTGAGCTGTTTGTTCTATAGGTTTCAGCCTAATTTGAGAAATAAATAGCCTCCCTAGTTCCCACATCTCTCCCGTCTTGCTGCCGTGTAACAACACTGTGAATATGTGGCACCTTTTACGGGTTGGGCCCTTGTAAAAGTCCCCAAGTCATGACACCGCCTTCATTGCCAGAGCGGCCAGAGGAGCTGCCAAACCACTATGATGGCCTGCTTTTCTTAAACTAAATTAAATCCTCCTTTCTTCCCCATAAGGGAAACATGTGATTCAGAACAAATCATACAAAGGGGTTTGCATCGGAGGTTTGTAAGAGACAACGAAAATCTCCTCTGTGGAACAGTTCTCTAAAACTATGTCTTTTTTGTACACAGTGGATGAATTTTCAATGTTATTGCCAGAGTTACACATATAAAACACTACTAAAGCTTGCTTTGTCAAATGTATTACTCGGAAGAATTCTGTTGTTTTGTTGACCATGTTAATAGCAATTTTGATATTTCTTAAATTTAAAAACAGAATGGATTTTGTATTAAAGCAGTCATTGAAATTACCCATGAAACAAAGGTGTTAAAACACACACACACACACACACACACTACAAGTATTTCCACAGGAGAAAATTGCAATACTAAGAAGTATCTATAACATTGCAATTAGTTGGCCAAAACATTAAAAAAAATTTTTTCTGACACCAAAAGCGAAAAGAGTGGGACTAAATCAAACTAAAAAGTTTCTGCACAACAAAACGAAAAGGCAACCTACCAAGTGAGGAAATATTTGCAAATCATATATTTGATAAGGAGTTAATACCCAAAATATATAAAGAACTCCTACAACTCAGTAGCAACACACACACAATCCGATTTTAAAATCTTTTTTTCCTCTTTCTAAACCCATAATTTTATTGAAGTTTATATATGAAATGTGCAATTTTGTGCATTTTATGCACCTACTTAGTGTATGGAGGGGGGTATTTCCTTAGCAATGTCAGTGGCATCCTCCCTTACAAGTCTCCTGTTGAGGGAAGACTGGCAATGTGGACTGAACAAAAAAGGCCTGCTCCAGTGACCCTGGAAAGGGACACAAATACCAGCATCCACTATCTTCAGTGTCTGCCATACAGTTTAAGTTATTCTTCATATAAAAGCACCTGCCACTAAGAGTTGACCCAAACCCAGTAAATTGCTCTGTTTCCGTAACGAGGCTATAGGAGCAATGTAGTTTATCAGCTTTCTGCCCCCCCCTTTTTTTTAAGATTTTATTTATTCATTTGACAGAGAGAGGGAACACAAGCAGGGGGAGTGAGAGAGGGACAAGCAGGCTCCCTGCTGAGCAGAGAGCCCAATGCGGGGCTCCATCCTAGGACCCTGGGATCATGACCTGAGCTGAAGGCAGACACTTAACTGACTGAGCCACCCAGGCGCCCCTTAGCTTTCCCTTTTTATGTAGGCTGCTAGAAAGCTCAGTACTGCCTAAAATGACCCAGCTTCATCCAGATTTTCTAGTACAGTTACCTAGATGATGTATTATTTGGTTCACAAATACAAGAGTTGAAAAGGAGTAAGCTAAGATAATGAATATATTCTATCTCCAGCAGACATGTCATTTTTAACTTATTTTTATAATTTGATAGACACATAACCATTTTATACACACACTACTTTATTCATCTTAAAATCTTTTAAAACTAAATTATTATTGAATGAAGTAGTTCCATAGAGGCTTTAAATAAGCAGGTCTTGCATTTGATCTTCTGGTTTAGTAAATGATTACACGTCTGGTAATAAATAGTGATGAGGGCATAATGCCAAGGAACAAGCCGTTTGTGTTGCTGTTTGTCAATTTCTTGATATCTTTCTAAAAATGGCATTGATTCAGTCCTTTTATTTGGACTTTTGATGGAGCATGATCCTCAGATTGAGCTAGTGAATATGACCTATTTCTTTCAGCCCTGAACTCTCTGGAATAGCTGGGTCCGTTTTTTTGGTTTGGTTTGGTTTGGTTTTTTGGTTTTTTTTTTTTTCTTAGTGTTGTTTGTCACTATTTAAGAACCTTCGCACATACTGCCTTTGCTAGCATAAAAGCACAGCTAATCTTTCTTCAGAACTTTCATATTAGAATTACTTTTCTCCTGTCTTTTTGACATATTAGGGGCAGAAGCATTTACCAGAAGCATGAAAACTAAGAGAGATTACAACTTTATTCATTTACAACAAATACTGAGTATAGTAGCCCCTTCTTATCTGCAGGCGATACGTTCCAAGAAGCCTAGTGGATGCCTAAAAGCACGGATAGTACCAAGTGCTCTATGTACTATGTTTTTTCCTATACATACATACCTATGGTAGAGTGTAATTTATAGATTAGGCACAGAAAGAGAGTAACAACAATAACCACTAATAAAATAGAGCAGTTATAACAGTCTACTGTAATATGGACTCTTTCAAATTATTTTGTACTGTACTCAGCTTTGTTCTTGGGATGATGTGAGATGATAAAATGCCTATGTGATGAGATGAAGTGAGGGGAATGACACAGGTATTGTGACAGAGCATTAGGCTACCAGTGACCTCTGGGGGACAGGTCGGAAGGATCATCACTGCGGTTGACCCATGGGTAACTGAAACTTAGTAAGTGAAAAACCATGAATGAGCGTGGCCTACTGGGTGAGTACTAATTTAAACTGTTTTAATGTAAACAGTGGACCAAACAGTAATTTAATGACAGTGACATGCTGAAAGTCCTGTTGTTCCGATTAAAATAAGCAACAATTATCAAGGACTTATTCTGTCTCAGGCCGTGTTTATGCTACTCACCCTTTTCATCCTCATAAACATCTCCACTAGAAAGTAAGTTTCGTGAGGGCAAAGATTCTTAGGTTTTGTTCACTGCTATCCCCAGTACCTAGAGCAGTTCTGAAACACAAACTTGTAACAACCTGTGACCCAGCTACTGCTACTAAGTTGAGGAGACTAAGGTGTGGAAAGGTAATTTAGATACCTAGCAGTGAGTGGGGGCGCTCAGATTCAAGCTTCGGGGGTCTGATAACAGAACTTGTGCTCTCAACTGCCATTATTTCCTGCTGCACCTGTTGTCTCTAGAGAAGGACAGGAACCCAGAGAAATAATAAATGTGGCTTATTCAGCAGAGTTCATTGTTAGAGGGCTATGATGGGCTAGTGCAGGCTTACTGACATTTTCCTGTGGAAAGCTTTCCTGGGCATTGTAAGACATTTAGTGGCATTCTGGCCTCTACCCACTAGATAGCAGTCCCAGTTGTGACATTCAAAAATATTACATTTCTAAATGTCCCCTGGGAGATAAAATCACTCCCAGTTGAGATCCCCTGGTCTCGACTTAGAACATTAAAACATCACAGACAGGGGCTCCTGGCTGGCTCAGTCGGTGGAGCATGCGACTCTTGATATCGGGGTTGTGGGTTAAGCCCCCATTGGGTGTAGAGATTACTTAAAAATAAAATCTTAAGGGGCACCTGGGTGGCTCAGTCGGTTAAGCGGCTGCCTTCGGCTCAGGTCATGATCCCTGGGTCCTGGGATCGAGCCCCACGTCCAGCTCCCTGCTCAGTGGAGAGCCTGCTTCTCCCTCTCTCTCTGCCTGCCTCTCTGCCTACTTGTGCTTTCTCTCTCTGTGTCAAATAAATAAATAAAATCTTAAAAAAATAAAATAAAATCTTAAAAAAAAAATGAAACCTCACAGAAATCTGGAAGTAAGAGTAGGTGAATAGCTGGTGTCATATTTTTTTAAGTTAGGACTTCTGCTATGCCACAGAGTTCAAAGACAGGATGGGAATTAGTTTGTTCTGTGACCATAAGAGTTTTTTACGTCAAGACCTGAATTTTATCTCTTCTTTATAAGGATTCTTCTAGAAACAAATTTATGTAACATCATACCTTTCCAATTTTTCCTTTTCATTCATGAAAAGTATAAAATCTCTGGCAAGGACTTTTTAAGTGGCATCTTTTCTATTAAAGATTCAAATGTACTTTTAGCAGCATAGAAGTATGTTAGTTTGTAACTTAGGGGTACAGTCAGTTTTGCTATAACACAACACATATGCTCCTTAAAAGTCACCTCACTATGCAGCATCAGGCAATGAAAATCAGGGGGCTTTTGTAGAAGATGATTTTATTAGAAGACCACTCAAAAACTTCATAAAAGTTACACATAAAGATAGGAATCTAATAAAAGCGGTTGCACAGTTTTACTGTTAAATGGTTAAGAAACACAAAAATACTACAGATATCCTTTACCTTGAAAAACACCTGCAGTTTGTATGTGGAAGTGAACGTTGGGAGGGTTTCAGCTTGTGAGTTTTGGGGAAGTTTTGGAAGTAAGGATATCTGAAGCTATAAAGTTGTATCACTATGTGTGAGTGAGTGTGTTTCATATGACAGGTGATGAACTAAAGTAGCTGGCAGATGTTTGAGCTTGTGCAGTCATACAATTGGTATACTCCTATGTGCACAAACGAGAAGATCACAGACAAAATCATGCATAAACAAACACGGAATTTATGTGATATTCAAGCTTTACCTTAACATATGAATCACATTGGAGAACTCACTTTTCCACAAGTGTTACAGCAGAATTGATAGTACTCCTGACTTGAGTTTTGAGCCCCTTCCAAAAAAGAAAAAAACTTGCGGACTACAAAAAAGATAGCAGGTGTAGGATGAGAACACTGCCTTTGTAAATAGCGCAAGGGACAAACTTTGGTAGAATTGAAGAAAGGCTGAGAATCATTGTCCTCCCCTACCCTCTCTCCTGGTCCTGGACAGTCAGTCCTCCTTTGTGCCGAAGGCAACGGCTCTGACTTGAGACTTAAACAGTGGCCCAGCCACCTCCCACAGTGCCCAGTCGATATACGTGCATAACACCAAATATGTACATAGAGATGTATATATGTATAAAATAAAGAATTAGTGTATCATGTGTTCAAAGAATTCTGTACATTAACAGAGGTGGCTTTGTGGAGATTTCTTATCAAGACTCATTTGGATTTCATTTACAGCGCTTTCACTAATTGGCAGTTAGTATTCATTTAACTTGTATTTTTAGTTTCTGTGTATGATTTAGAAATTATGGGGGCACCTGGGTGGCTCATTCGGTTAAGCAGCCAACTCTTGATCTCAGTTCAGGTCTTGATCTCAGGGTCGTGAGTTCAAGCCTCACGTTGGGCTCCATGCTGGGCATAGAGCCTACTTTAGAAAAAAAAAAAAAGAAAAAATTATGTTTACCCTTACCATTACTTACTTTAAAATGCAACATTAGTATAAATGCCAACATAAGAAGGAATGATTTTGAAATTTAAAAATGTATTTCAAATACATTTTTAAATATATAAAAGTGTATATAAAAATATATTTGTGCAGGAGCAGTAAGGATTGACAGTCCTATCACGTGGTGGAAAATTACCACATTTAAACAGTTAAGACTGGAATTGATATTTTGGCTTGTCAACTTTTGTTTTAATTTGTTTTTGATGAAATAATTAGAAAACATTACTATGATTTTCCTGTTTGATAAATATGTTGTTTAAATTAGTTCTCAGGAGGGCATCTGGGTGGCTCAGTCAGTTAAGCGGCTGCCTTCGGCTCAGGTCATGATCCCGGCGTCCTGGGATCGAGCCCCACATCAGGCTCCTTGCTCAGCAGAGAGCCTGCTTCTCCCTCTCCCTCTGCCCCTCCCCCTGCTTGTGCTCTCTCTCTCTCTTTTTCTCTCTGTCAAATAAACAAAATCTTTAAAAAAATAATAATAAATAAATTAGTTCTCAGGAGCCAGATTTTAGGAGTATTTTATAAGACAGAACAAACAAACATTTGAGAGGACTTATTTTATGTTACAGTTATAAATATGTAGTGGGAAAAGTTATATCTTTCATTAAAAAATATTATGGTCATAGCTCGTTTTATTGCGCTTCTCTGTATTGCGCTTCACAGATAGTGTGTTTTTTACAAATTGAAGGTTTGCGGCAACCCTGCATTGAGTTAATCTTTCGGCAATATTTTTCCAACAGCGGCTGCCCACTTTCGTGTCTGTCACATATTGGGAATTCTCATAATATTTCAAACTTTTTCATTATTTTTACCTTTGTTGTGATTTGTAATCAGTGATTGTGACTCACTAAAAGCTCAGATGACAGCATTTTTTAACAATAAAGCGTTTTAAATTAAGGTATGTATGTTGTTGTTGTTTTTTTTTTTTTTTTTTAAAGATTTTATTCATTTATTCGACAGAGAGAGACACAGCGAGAGAGGGGACACAAGCAGGGGGAGTGGGAGAGGGAGAAGCAGGCTTCCCGCTGAGCAGGGAGCCCGATGCGGGGCTCGATCCCAGGACCCTGGGATCATGACCTGAGCTGAAGGCAGACGCTTAACGACTGAGCCACCCAGGTGCCCCGTATGTTGTTTTTTTAGACATAATATTACTGCACGCTTAATAGTATAAACATAACTTTTATATGCACCAAGAAACCAAAAAATTCATTTCTTGTTTTATTGTGATATTCACCTTATTATAGTCATCTGGAACCAAACCTGCAATATCTCTAAAATATGCCTGTAAAAGACTTTCATGTTAGAGTGTCCTTGTAGATTTTATATGAATTTTATGTCAATATAATATCAACATTATGTAAAAGAAAATACATTGGATACTTTGAAGAAATAAAAGAACATAAATATATTCATATTTCATATTGATTTTAGTCACTGGTCTTTTAAAATAGAAACACTAAGATTTTTATTTAGTTTTATTTTAAGACATTGTGATCTGAAAAATACTTGGACAATAAAAACATCAATTTAATTGAAAATAGTATCCAGTTTGGGGAAAAGAACGTGCTCTTTTTTTAATCTTCATTATTAAATATCTCCATTCCTTTATGTCTTTGTCTAATGCTTCTAACGCGTACCCATATCTTTTTAATGGTCAGGATGTCAGAGAAGTCTGTTAGCCAGATAACCATTGCAGAGCCATGTTGTTACAATTTAGAGCTTCCAGAATATTAGTATTAGAGAGTCTACTGTATTCCTCCTAGGCAAGATGACAGAGCATAGGGAAAAAATGCAATATATAGGGGTTTATTTGCTTTCTTTCTGCAATATTGCATTGTTTTGTTTTGTTTTGTTTTTAAGAATTTGTGTATTTCTATTCTTTCTACCACGCAACCAACATTGACTTTTTAATGCTTTCAAGGAGAGACTTTAAGGGAAAAAAGGTGCTATCCTCCATTTTTTATCATTAAGGTATCCCAATCCCTACCGCAGATTACTTTACCCCCCTTTGCCCCCACAGTGTTTTATTCTTTTAAACATCAGAATTTACATACCTCAATGCATTCATAGTGTTAATCACATCTGGGTACTTCAGTATTTTCCACTTATCTCCAGAGGCTTTACTTTCTTAGTTGTTCTGTTAATTTATTGCTTATTACATAAACTGGTATCCCACATGATGAGACCTTAGGTTTCTACCACTGTACTTTTGTAAATCAGCAAGTTAGAAAGTCACTCACATAACTTTTCTGTAGTGAAAATATCACTCCAAATAAATATTTAAACCCCCCAAATCTTGTGGTTTTGGCTTTTTAAATTTTTTATTTGACAGAGAGACACAGTGAGAGAGGGAACACAAGCAGGGGGAGTGGGAGAGGGAGAAGCAGGCTTCCCAGCAGGGAGCCTAATGCAGGGCTCGATCCCAGGACCCTGGGATCATGACCTGAGCCGAAGGCAGATGCTTGACGACTGAGCCACCCAGTGCCCCTAAACCCACGAAATCTTGTATAAAAACAAAACCATCACAAAAAGCTGATAATTTATGGGAATGCAAGCTGGTGCAGCCACTCTGGAAAACAGTATGGAGGTTCCTCAAAAAGTTGAAAATAGAGCTACCCGATGACCCAGCAATTGTACTACTGGGTATTTACCCCAAAGATACAAATGTAGTGATCAGAACGGCACCTGCACCCCAATGTTTATAGCAGCAATATCCACAATAGCCAAACTATGGAAAGGGCCCAGATGTCCATCAACAGATGAATGGATAAAGATGTGGGGTGTGTGTGTGTGTGTGTGTGTGTGTAATGGAATATTACGCAGCCATCAAAAAAACGAAATTTTGCCATTTGCAACGACATGGATGGAACTAGAGAGTATTATGCTAAGCGAAATAAGTCAATCAGAGAAAGACAGTTATCATATGATCTCACATTGGTATGTGGAATTTAAGAAACAAGGCAGAGGATCATAGGAGAAAAGAGGAAAAAATGAAACAAGACAAAACCAGAGAAGGAGACAAACCATAAAAGACTCTTAATCTTAGGAAATAAACTGAGAGTTGCTGGAGGGGAAGGGGGTGGACTGATGGGGTAACTGGGGGATGGACATTGGGGAGGGTATGTGTTGTAATAAGCACTGGATATTATATAAGACTGATGAATCACAGACCTGTACCCCTGAAACAAATAATACATTATATGTTAATTGATTGAATTTAGATTTTTTTTAAAAAGGAAAAAAAGCTGATAATTCAGTAGTCCTGTATACTTGTTATAACGACCAATTATCTAAAGGAATAATAGAAACACATTATATTCCATCAGTCATTCTACTCTAACAGTAGTCAATACGTAATATCTTTTAAATTGTATCTGTACCTTTTCTTTTTTGTGATTTTAGTTTTATTTCATGGATAAACTTTCAAGTACTATGTTACCAATAAAAGTAATATTAATGAAAGTTAGGATATAGAAAAGGAATTTAAATATCTAAAGTCTGTCAGAAAGTTGGTGTCTTATGGTTATAGACTTCCTGAAATACAGAGCACATATAATAATCTCTGAAGATTAACAAAGCAATATTCAGTTACAACATCTTGAAATTTTTCTCTGTAATGAAAGTAAATTTTCTAAGGTCGGGCACACCAATACATCTTCCTTACAGATTGCCTTATTGTATGTGACCCAGTGGGAAAAAAATTAATTTACAAAGGATGATATTTGTCATTTAGTTTATCAATGTATATTACATATTTTTTTGGCATCTGGTATTTTTGGTTTAGATAATTAGTTTGGGAATTTTTTTTCCCTCTCATTTCAAGAAGACAGCAGGAGACCTAATCTTATCACCCACCTAAAAAGGATAGTATTTCTCCAAGAAATAGCCATCCTTAATTCAGAGCAAATTTTTTTTTCAGCAAAGGTAACAAGTAGATTTTTCTTTCTTTCTGTTGTTTGTACATTTAAGATTTTTGTTTTCTCCTTCAGATTTCATTTTCTATAACATACTTTCCTGAAGTATTGTAAAATTCAATCCCATTACATTATTTATATAAAGATTCTTTAATAAAACAAAACACCATAAAATATTGCTCTTCCCGTGGTACTGTTTTTATTAGTACCCACATAGTAGCACTGTTCATTTTTTTTCTGTATGTGAATTTGGCATTAGTCCTCTATAATGTGCCTAAATTAGGATACAAAATAATGGAGGTAGGTAGATACTCATTCTTGGTGGCCCACCTCTCAAATGTAAAATGCAGTGACCATGGAGCCAAATCAGCTTACCTTTATTTATAAAATGTGAGAAGAAAGACTTGAGGTCAGGCGTGGGGGGTAGGAGGTGCATTTAACTATATGGTAAAACTATAGTAGCATTCACACACATATATACATGGTAGATAGTAGAAAGGGTGTATTTGGATATTGCATACCTGGGAGGTATGAATTTCATCCCTTTTTTTCACTCATGTTACAATAAAGAAATCACTGTTTTGCTACCAGAATATTAGAGAAACATTTGTGATAATAGAAGTACATACATACATTTTCTCTTTTTCTCTTTTAGCCATAATGAAAGGAAAGTGACCTGTAAACATCCAGTCACAGGACAGCCATCACAGGACAATTGTATTTTTGTAGTGAATGAACAGTAAGTAAAGAATTTCATGGAATGCCTTCATTTTAAATGTCATTAGTATTAAGATTGCTCTTATCCATATTTTCAATACAGTACGGTTTAACAGTTATCTGGATATTTGCAGTCAAGTGTAACAGAAAGCCATCTATTTACTTTCTTTCTTGAAGAATGTAATCTCAGAAGCTGTTTTTACAATAGTTCAAGCACAGATAGTAAGCCCAAGAGTCCGAAATTTAAGGTCAGAAAAACTATAAACTTGGTCAAATTATTAAACTAATTTGAGCCCAGTTTTTCTCATCCTTAAATCAGAGATAGTGGTAACTATTTCTTAGGATTGTTTTAAGCATCAAATGAAATATGTGTGAAAATACTTTAAATACTATATATGCTATAAATCTGTTCACCAAAAAAATAGTTCTTGGTGTCATTATTGTTTTCAATATTAGAATAGCTAATCTTATAACTGAAGCTTTAATTTTCCAGTTAGATGACCAAGTAGAATATCTGTAATAATACTTACTAAAATAAACATGATTTTAACCTATGTTGTGCTTAGGAGAACTGTTAATTTTATTTAAAGTAGTTATAAATATTAAGCTCTGACTCTAGAGCTTATTAAGCTCTAACTAGTATCCAAATATTTTGAAAAAGTGGGACACCAGCATTGTTAACTCTACGGAAGCTTCATTGTAAAGCAGTTAACATATACAGCAAGTTTTAGCATTCTGACATATTTTCAGGACCGTTGCAACCATGACATCTGAAGAGAAGAAGGAACGACCTATAAGCATGATAAATGAAGCTTCTAACTATAACATGACTTCAGATTATGCGGTGCATCCAATGAGTCCTGTAGGCAGAGTAAGTTATTCTACTTAACTATTAATTTTTGATAACTGGTATAATTGATAGCATCTATTACTGTTACTCTTAATGGACTTAAAATTATAGAATAATCATTTCATTTTTACTCTTATATGAACCTAATTACATTTGAGGTAAATGACTTAAGCAATGGTGTGGAATATAAACTAATAAGATTATGTTTTAATAATTTAATGACTTTTTAAAAAATATTGTAGAGTTCAGATTTTGAATAATTTTACAAATATAATGGATGTTTGTGTGAAAAAAATAGCAGTTTATTGAATTAACTGAAGTTTTAAAGATGAAGGTTAATATAATAGCATAGAAATCCCTTTTTCTGACTGTTACATATGCCTGGGTTGAGCAGACAAACTTTTTTTTTTAAGATTGATTTATTTATTTTAGAGAGGGAGGGGTGGGTAGGGGCAGAAGGAGAGAGAATCTCCAGCAGACTCTGCAAAGCAGAGAGCCGGAGGACCATGAGATCATGATCTGAGCTGGAACCAAGAGTCATACATTTAACCAACTGTACCACCCAGGTGCCCCTGAGCATACAAACTTTTTTTTTTTTTAAGATTTTATTTATTTATTTGACAGAGAGATAGCGAGAGCAGGAACACAAGCAGGGGGAGTGGGAGAGAGAGAAACAGCCTCCCGCCTGAGCAGGGAGCCTGATGTGGGGCTCGATCCCAGGACCCTGGGATCACGACCTGAGCCGAAGGCAGACGCTTAATGACTGAGCCACCCAGGCGCCCCGAGCAGACAAACTTCTTAAAAATAAATGTAAAATCCCTTACTGCCAAAGGGAAACCCTATGCCAGTGTGCTTGATGACTCTGATGTATTTAGAATCCATGATACAGAAAGTGCCATAGTCAAATGGGAATAGAGGTGGGTGGTTTTCCTTTATAATTAGAAAGAAAAATGTTAATTGTTTAATCTATGATCCTACATTTTGTGTCTATAAAAATTTATACTTACTGCTTTTTATACTTTAAACCACAATGTTGATATTTTAAATTCAGAATTTTAATATGAAAATTCTAACAAACCCTTGGAAAATATGCTACTAAATCTGAATAAATAACTGCCTTAAAGTTGCTTCTCAGTTCTTAAATTAATGGATAGCAAGAGAATCAAGGGATAATACAAGAACAACCTTTATTCATTAA
Organism: Phoca vitulina; assembly: GCF_004348235.1. Classification (NCBI taxonomy): domain Eukaryota; kingdom Metazoa; phylum Chordata; class Mammalia; order Carnivora; family Phocidae; genus Phoca; species Phoca vitulina. The sequence goes on from NW_022589767.1 coordinate 7,576,861, forward strand.
AAAATAATATAGGGGTGCTTGGGTGGTGCATTCAGTTAAGCCTCTGACTATTGGTTTCAGCTCAGGTCATGATCTCAGGGTCCTGGGATTGAGCCCTGCGTCAGGCTTCATGCTCAGTGTGGAGTCTGCTTGAGATTCTCTCTCTATCTCTCTCTCTGCCCCTCCTACTCGTGCGGTCTCCCTCTAAAATAAATAAATAATACAGTAGAACAATTATAATATTAAATTATGGTTATTGTAAAGAAATGGATAATAGGCAGTGATTTTAAATGCCTGTTTTAACATTTTTTGTTTTAATGTTCTTAAAATGAAGTTTTGTAGAGTATTATAAGTTAATGTAAATTTCCAAATAATGTAAGTAATTTCAAATTCTTATATAACATAAAATGCTAGTAGGATAACTGAGCATTATAGTGCTTCATTAATATATTTTCATCAAAATCAAGAGAAATGATAGGTAGGTTGAGGGCCAGCCAACAAATCATTTATCTGGAAAGAAAGTTGGATCTGTGCCTCAAACTTTACACTAAAAATTTTCCAGATGGATCAGATGCTGAAATGTTAAAAACAAAACTATAAAAACACTACAAAAAACAATGGAAGATTTTTAAAAATCAAACAAACTCAGAATGCAGATGGGCTTTCTAAATATGACATAAAACCCACAAATAAAAATAAAAATAATGAGAGATTGAAGCATACATAATTATCATGCATGCATAATATCTGCAATTCATGTAACAATTAAAGAATAATACCTTTATAATTAAAGAAGTTCTATGAATCAATAAGGAAAAGGCTTACAACCTAGTTTTTAAATGGGAAAATTATGTAAAATCACTTCCCAGAAAACAGAATTTTACTGTTAAATATATGAAAATGATGTTCATACTCATAATATGAAAAATGCTAATTAAAATCAAAAAAGGATACCATTTTTCACATATCTGATTTTCAAAGGTTAAAAAGTTTTCTTGCACAGTACATTGACAACACTGTGGGTAAATAGTCATTTTCTTTATGTAATAAGCTCCAAGAAATAGTGGAACAGAAGTAGTGGAACATATGTAGTCATTTGACGAAGAAAAGATATTCCATACCTATGAAAACAGTTATTTTAAATGAATAGATGCACACATACACAGAGTTGATGTTGGTTGCCTCACGAGGTTGTGTGGGTGCTGGAGCCCAGGGGTGAGAAGTAGACGGGTCCTGGTATACCGTTTGAGTTTTATACTGTGTTTAAGCATTTATCTGTTCGAGAGTAAGTTAAAATTAATCAACAAAACATGCTTTGGGGAAAATGTGGTTGATATTGAGTCTTAATATTCTATTATGTACTAATACAAGCTTCAAAAAACCAAATTCTAGTGGAATATGCTAGATTCTAGATAAATTGAAAAATTAGAAATAATTTAATATAACTTTTATAGAGAACTCAAATTCAGCTTCTTTGTTTTTGCTGGTTACCACTACCATTCCTGCCAAAATAAATCTTCATGCTAAACATAGCAGTATTTCAGAAGATTGTATATCCTTGTGTACACTTTTAAGAATACAGTAAACACCATCTGTCTCATATCGTTTAAGTTCAGAGTTGCCCATAAAGGAGAAAACACTGTATGACATTAAGCAGATCCTTCCAGTCTTGTGTTGACTTGATGTGACATGTTTTATATTTTATATCTGAGTATTTCTCTTGACACCTGACTTGACACTATTCACTTTCTATAATTGAAACAACACTATTAAATGCAGATAGCAAGCAAAAAAATTCTACATTTCATTAATTCTTAAACATTTGTTCATTTTTACCCAAGGTTTATTCAATTTATATAGCAGGTAGGACAAAATACTGCCATACATTGTGCCTTTTTATATTTTTTTTTAAGATTTATTTATTTATTCTGAGAGAGAGAGGGAGAGAGAACGGGTGGGCGTGGGAGGCAGAGGGAGGGAGCGAGAATCTTCAGGCAGACTCCCCATTGAGCAGGGAACCCAATGCAGGGCTTGATCCCAGGACCCTGAGATCATGACCTCAGCTGAAGACAAAAGTCAGTTACCCTAACCAAGAGGCTCTTGGTGTCAGCTCAGGTCATGATCTCAGGGTGAAGGGATGGAGCCACGGGCTGGGCTCCACGCTGGGCATGGGGTGTGCTTGAGACTCTCTCTCTCCTCCCTCTGCCTCTCCACCCCACCCCACTCCCCCCACCCTAACTCGTGTGTGTGCATGTGCACTCTGCTCTCTCTCCCTCTCTTAAAAAAAAAAAAAATTGTATGTCCCAATTTTAAAGGACAGATTGTAAAACTTGTGATTCTTTGTAATATCCTGAGGGAAAAATTCTTTGTGAATTCTTACACTTGAAATAAGTAAGTCCTCAAATGCAGAATTGTTATAATTCACCTGAAAAGATTTAAGTCCTACAAGTTTCAGAGAAATCTGAAGAGAGAAAACTATGAAGATGAGATATAAGTACCTATGCACTAATAACACATTTTCTGTTTTGCTTTTTTCTATTTAGACTTCACGGGCTTCAAAAAAAGTTCACAATTTTGGAAAGAGATCAAATTCAATTAAAAGGAATCCTAATGCACCTGTGGTCAGACGAGGTTGGCTTTATAAACAGGTATTTTCTGTTTATTTTCTATTTGATGTGAAAGAAAGATGGAATCAAAAGAGACCTTTTCAACTGAATGCACCTAGGACAATTATATAAAAGGTAGAAAGAACTGTAGAGTAGTCATCAGATTCTTTTTATTACCACCGAAGACGGTTAGGGGAACAGAAAAGAAAGAAAAGGTAATGGTTACTTAGAACAGAGATTGTGTGTGTTTGTTTTAGGTATTTCTGGATTTGAAGTTAAACATTTGCTGCATGAAAATGTTAGCAATAATATGCTAAAATTATCCAGGCAGAAACATTTCTTAAATGGGGGAAGAAAACATACAGAGGTATTGTTCATTTTTCTATTCATATAAAAATCATTAAATGTACAATTATATACTTCTTTGCTTTAATTTACAGAGAAATCTGATCATAATTGAGATTTTTCAGATTTTTCTCAAATTTTTTCTTTTAGGCTCTCAAGACTACTCTCTTAGCATGGTTCAGTCTCAGACACCCTAATAAGTTGGGGGTGTATATTTTTCTGTTGTTTGGAAAACCTGGTAACTAAGCTTTTTTGGAGCCTTGCCATTACTTTGAGAATTAGTAAGGATGCATGTACACTGGACTTTCTGACATCTGTTTGGACTGCTTGGAGGCTATTTTCTTTTTTACTTTCTGGTTTGCAGCTGGGTTTCCAAGTGACCACCAGATAACTGAGATGATGTACTAGGCATTCAAGACCTTTATCTTTGCTCTCTCTCTGATTCTATATGTACATAGATGATACAAAGCAAGTTAAATATTAGGTCATTGATGGTGCTAGTTATTCGGTCAAATATTGCTAATTGTTTTCAGATTACCTAATAATTATAGTCATTAAAATTCATAGTGAAATTGTTATGAAACATTCATTAGACATTGTTCCATGAAAGTTGGGGTGACAACTAAACATATACCGAGAGAAGGCCCTCTTAAAATCCAGAGAATTCCCAGTCATTCAAGCAAATTAGTTTTGCCAGTGTCCACTGAGTTGATTGAGTATATAACTTGAATATCAATTTTTAATTTTTATTTTAAAATCATGTATATTTTAACTATCTGACATTTAAACTTATCCAAGCTGAAAGATTTTTTTAAAGAGTTTATTTATTTATTTATTTGAGAGAGAGCATGCAGGAGAGAGAGCACAGGTGGGGGGCGGACAGCTAGGAGAGGGAAAAGCAGACTCCCCGCTGAGCAGGGAGCCTGTGATACAGGGCTCAATTCCAGGACCCCCGGAATCATGACCTGAGCCGAAGACTGAGTTGAAGACTGAGCCACCCAAGTGCCCCTGAAAGATTTTTTTTTTAACTTGTCTTTCTAATAAGTCCAAATTAAGTTCAGATAGCTTAGCATAATATTGAGCCTAATAGAGGATATGGGACTTCTTTAAAATGATTTTTGTTCTCGTTTCTTGATCCCTTGATTAATTTGTATTGGAAAAGTGTTACCAACCAGTTTCTCTACCATGAGTGTTTATTTTATAATAGGTGTGTGACTTACAGAGAGTTTGTTTGCAGAGTCACTTAAAAGTCTAAACTTTTTAATTATTTGTATTAAAGAATATTATTAGGAAACTGAAAATACCATATACCATTAAAAAGATTTTTTTTTTTTTTGGTCCTTTGGTGTAACTGTCAATTTTAAGGACAAATCTTTTGTTTTGAGATTTTTACCTATATAATTTAAGTTCTAAAGTCATTGTTAGGTGGTTACAACTAGAAATAAATAAGAAATATTAACGCATATCCAAACTGGCCTCTTTTTTGCCTTTGTGTGTGTGTGTGTGTGTGTGTTTCATTTTCTCTTGCAGTTTTGCCTTATTGCATGGGGGAAGGTAATTTTTATTAAAATTGTAATTTTGTTTGAGCTTGGTATTTTTATTAACTGAATTACTTAGAAGAAGCTGCCAAAGAGGCACTCTCTTGCAGGATGAGCAAAACCCAAACTGTACATGTAAGAAGAAAAAATGTTTGTGAAGTGTATTTGTATGCTAAGTTTCCTTTATTCACAGTCATTTTAAATCACATTACCTTTGGGATAATTTCAAATCACATATTTTTCTTATTGTTGAAGATTAACATATTTATTAAATCTGGTTTACCAGAATACACACAATGCTGCATAGTTACATTATCCTCATGTTAGCAGACATGTGTGTTCAGAAAAGTGAATTTCAAATTGCTTACAAATAGGAAGCCAAATCAGATTGCTTCAAAAGTGTTTTTCACATGAGAGTATTACTCTTCAGAGACCTGTATACTTGGGAATATCTTCATGTTCACGTGATCCAAGTCTCTAGAAAAGTTCCTCCATATTTTGGCTTTTTAGTTAGGTTTCTGTCCAGCCTATATCAAATACATCTTGTCTTAAAAACTTAGTTTAAATAAATGCATCAGAAATGAATTTGAATTTTCTGAAATGAAAAAAACCCTTAAATATGCTGGTTTAATTTAGGACAGTACCGGCATGAAGCTGTGGAAGAAACGCTGGTTCGTGCTTTCCGACCTCTGCCTCTTTTATTACAGAGGTGAGCTTACCGTAAACTGTCTTAGTGTATTATTTCATAATTGCAACAGAACGTGTTAAATAGTGGATGCTTTTTTAAAGAAAAAATCATTACAGTTCTTCGGCTGTTTTATTATCAACAAACAGTATCCAGAAAACCTTTTCTTCATCCATATATAATACTGAGTAATTGAGGTAGGACTGAAGGCCGTATAGTGCTTCGAGCAGCTTAGTCTTGAGTTTGGGTCTGATTTCTGTAGTTTGTGTTAATCTTATTTGTTTTATGTAAATAGCATATGAATCTTCACTCTGTAATGTTATCCTTGAATTCATTGCCTACTAGATAAAAGTCATTAGTTTGTTGAGATTCTTTTTATGTGTCAGCTTTGTTAGATCCAGCTATTGATTCATTGAACACACAGTACTCCCCAGAAAATGTCTTGAGAGTATCAGAGATTACTCTGATATATTGGCAAATTTTTTTTTTAAAGTACAAAGAAATGTACTTATTATGATCTCCACCCTCCCTGCCCCCCCGCTTTTTAAAACAATGACAACCTCTCTGAAACATGGAGAAAATTGTGTAAGGGATATATACCAGGCTGTTAATGTTGGTGTAGAGGAAATAAAGGTATTATCTTAGGTATGGGGTAATGGTCTTCATTTCTCCTATGTGGATATCATAAACTCCTTTTTTAAATATGTTTTCTTGTTAGTAAGTTATTGATTAATACAATTTTAAAGGAAAGTCCAGCGAAGTCTCTGCTCTGTGCTGTATGGATCTGTTAGATGCTACATGGTTGGTACCTAACAGAGAAAAGTCTGCTTCGGCTGTGATATAAAATCATTAATCTGGGCAGTAGCTCTTTCTTTCCTACTTTTAAAGTCCAGTTGGAAACAGTCACCAAAGGATTAGATTGTCAAAGCATGTTTAATAATTTATAACTTTTCTAGATAAGTATTTCACAAACTATAACAGGATTTTAGAACTGATTAACAACTTTAAAATTTGTGATTATACCAAAAAAGTGTGATGAAATTCTGTGGTCATCTGTCAGAGCAATATAATGTATATTAACCTTCAAATTAGAAATTACTAGAATTGTGTATTCATCTATTTTTTCCCCCACTGCAAACTATGGTTGAGAAGCACTGCTGAGTCGGAATTAACCAAACCTATAAAATTTCATTGTGTCATAGAGATGTTGGTCAGGCAGCAGGTGTGGTATTATCTTTAGTTTGAGTGCCAATCATATTCTACAATTTTCCTTAAAGGTTTTCCCACTCTTCCAGAAGTCAGGAGTTATATATAACTCAGGCATTATTTCTAAGCTGTTAGATACTTTTGGATCTTAGTTTGTACTTCTCTCTTTTGCAGTTTATCTATAGTCTACTTAGAGCTTGAAATGAGAACAAAAAAATATTTATTACTATTCTCATATAAAATTCCTTAATGTTAATTTACAACAAAAAGAACATTGAATTCCTTATAACTTGCTATCGTTGCTCATGGAAAGGTACTGCTTACCACTATTATTAAAATAGAAAAACTTTTAACCTAATTTTAAAAATGTAAATGTTGAGTTCAGAAGCCATGTTGAATATGAGATTCCATATTATTATTAACCATATGCATTTTATACTTAATATATTTATTAATTTTAGTATGGTTTTCCAGACAGAAGCAATGTAAAAAAGAAGAAAATATAAAAAGGAAAGAAATATCATTTAACTCACTTTTGCACTTTAGATGGTTGGAAATGAGTAGATGGTATTATACACTTTCACTATTTTATCAACAGGAATTGTCATATTTGAAATAAAAACTACCAGATTTTAGTGAGATGATTATAATACCTTGCATTTTTTTGAGCATTTACTACATGCTGAGCATGTAACATAGATGATCTGTTTCATCTCTTCCTTACAGCCATTTAACAAGGTAGGAAATCTTACTTTGCCTGTTCACACAAGAGGACCCTAAAGGACAGTGAGGTCATATTGCTTGCCTGAGGTCTCACAACCAGCAAGTGTCAGAGCCAGGATTTATGCATACGCACTTCTCTTAACCACAGGTTTTTTTCCTTCTACAGGTCTCTTCTCTTAACGGGCTGAATACAGCAGCTCCATTCATTTCTTCTGTATCTTTCCAAGTGTCTAGTATACGGACATACACAGTGCACTGTCAGAATTTTTTGACAAATCAGTCCACATTTCACAGATATGGAAAGTAAGACAAAATAAGTGATTTGCTATTTTTTATAATAGGTTAGCAGCCAGTACCAGATGGAAGCTCAAGTTCCCACTGCTCTTTGCAAAGTCGCGGGCATATTATGACAGAACACTTAGATTGCTCTATTTTACGGTCTGTCTACTGACAAAACTTATTATGGGACTTAATTCATTCAACAAATATTTATTGAGCAGGACCTGCTTCATTCCAGGTGCTGTCAAAACAGTGAAAGAAAGCTCTCATGAAGCTTCATTCTAGAGGAATCAGGGAGACAGTAAATAAATTCAAATAAATAAAAAATATGATGGTAAGTGCTTTTAGGAAAATAAGGTCATCGTATGAAAGACACGCATGGAGGAAAGATTTCTTTGGATCGGTTCTCTGAGCAGATGTTTTAGATAGCAAGGTCTAAATGATGAAGAAGAGCCAGAGTAAGTATAGTATTCAGGCAGGGGGAGCAATAGTGCAAAGGCTCTGACGTTAGGAAAGTGGAACATTGAAGGAGCAGAAGGAAACCGTTGTACCCAGCTGGAGGACTAGCAATAGGGAGGCAGGTGGGAGGAATGAAGATTGCGCCAATGTCAGACTCTACTAGGATTTCGATTCTACTGTAAATACCATAAGGAAACAATTGGATGTTTTTCAGTATACGAATGATATGCTTTGATTTACATAAGCTGCTCTTAGAAAATGGATTATAAGGAGGAAGGAAGGAAGCAGAGACTAGTTAGGGGTTATTAGGTAGAAATGATAATGGCTCGGAGTAAGGTGGTAGGTAGCAGTGAGCACTTTTGGTACACCAGATATATTATTAGGTAGTAAAATACAGAAGTGAACAATATAAACTCCTCTCTTCATGGAACTCACAGATTAGCTAAAGGAGTCTAAGAAAGACTGTCATAATATTCAATTATGTTGAATGAGTGTTAACCAGATGTACAAGGAAAAAATTAGGAAAGAAGGATAATCTAGACAGTGGACTTAGCATGTTCAAAGCATGAGTGAGGATGGCATATTTGTAAAATTGCACATGGGGCTTATGTTGCTGGAATGAAGATTATGCCTGCAGACACAGGAGTAAAGGCTAAAAAGTAGATCGAGGCACAAAAGTCATTTGTTTACCATCCTAATGAGTTTTAACTCTATCTTAAATGCAAGAATAATAATAGGATCAAATGCACATTTTAGAAAAATCACCCTAGCACTTGAACTACAAGCCAGGAGACCAATTAACAAAGTATTGAAGTATTCTAGGTAATGATAATTAGTAATAATATTCCAGTCTGTAAGTTATATACCCATCTGTAATTATATGTGTTTTTTGTCTTTTACCCAAACATCTTTAAAGCTGAAGTAGAAGTGGGGAGTCTAAAATGTTAACTTGAATCTAATCAATGTTGAGCTTCTTAGATTCTTGTCCCAGGTTATGTTCCCCAGGACACGAGCTCTGTGATGGAGATTAATGTGCAAGAGGCTTATTGGGGAGTGTTCAGGGGACCATTATACCTGCAGGAAAGGGAAGGAAGTATGTTGGGACAGAGGGAGTTGGGCTGTCATCCAGTCTAACAAAAGGTCCAGCTCACCCCCCCTGGAGAGTTTGTTCATTCTACAGATAATCAGTACCCACTCTTTGCTTGTCAGTGTATGAAGCCCTTTAGGTAAAAAATAGTTACTTAGGTCAGGCTTGACAGAACTAAACAGAAGAATGTCATGATTAGGAACATTTGAAGAATCTAGTGAAGAACTCTTAGGATAGTCATTTGACAAAAGATGAAGATTTTTATATATGCAGTGCCCTTAGTTTTATATAATAAGGGCAGTATTTATTGAACACTTCAAATGGGCTGAGTGCATTATGGAGTTCTTCATGTCTGGTAGCTCATTTAACCCTCACAACAATCCTTTGCAGTAAGTTCTGTTTTCCTCAGTTTTATAGTTGATGAAACTGAGATACCCAGCATCAATAACTTGCCAAGATCTCATAGCTGCTTAGTGTCCATCTGGGAAACCATTCATGATGATCCAGTGAAATCAGCCTATGCCATAGTGCCTGTGCATATTCTGAAATAACTTTAGGAAAAGTCACCATTTCCAATAATGCAACATAAAAGAATGTATTATTTGATAAAATGATCTTTTAATAAAGATGACTTCATGAACCGTTTCTGATTATATGCTTTATATAAACAAAATTGGATTTAAAATACAGTGTGACTCATTCTTTTAAATTGTCATATTCTCTATAATTGATGACTGCTTTCTACCTCTTTTTTTTTTTTTTTTACCTTTTAGACTAAATCTGAACTTGTGTTCATTCTTTCATTTATTAGTATAGTAAGAGCAGAATTTTGTAGCCTTATGAGAAAAGCTACAGAAGTAACCTTGTTGAATGCAACTTTCTTTTGGAAGTTTCACCATATATATTAGAAATGAGGGGAAAATAAATAAAATTCCTTGTTAAGTTTATGATAATAAAAAAACATGGCAAGCATAATAAAAAGAATTATTTCTCATTTATGGTTTTTCTCATTGCTGAGTTCATCAGCCTAATGTACAGCTTTATTAAGTTGTCTTATGGGTTTCTAACAATGAACTATGTATTTCGAGTTTCATAAACATCTCTGCCCCCGAGCAGCAAGTTAATAATGTGAATCTATACTGTGCCAAGATTAATGTTTTATCATTTTCCTGGGTGTGTTTTATGTGCTTTGCCTTGTAGGCCTGTAATTTATTCCCATAACTTTGTTGTGTATCAGAATGACTGGTAAAAAGCTAACCACAGCTATATGTTTTAAAAATCATATAATTCTTACAGCATAGTTTAAAATGTATATTTATTCAAATGTTTTTTAGCATCTACTGTCGTTCTAAATGTCTTCATTCAGTTGACATTCTAGTGGGGAGAGAGAGTTGATAAACAAATAATAAAGCATATAGTGTGTCTAAGGTATTGAGGGGGTAGGGGCAGTAAAGTTCCAGAAAGAGAACAGAGGGCTCTGGATGGGTTGGGATGGGAAGCAGTTAAAAATAGTGGGGTCCAGGAAGGCTTTATAATGAGACATTTGAGCCAGACTGGAGGGCATGAGCAAGTGAGCTGCGTGTTTGTCTTGGCTTGAAATGGTTGGGCATTTAAATCCTACCAGAAATGTGGGTAGATTGACTTTGTAAGGTTTCTGTGTTGTTACTTATATGCTAATATATTTTCAGTGAATCACATGTGAAGAGGTTTGTAGAATGTGATATATATGCCAAACGAATGTATGCTGTTTTTATGTCTAATTGACATTTTTCTGATGTGTGAGAACCATTTCTGATTTGCTTAGGATGGGGAAGCTTATGAAAGTGAAGAAGTATATATACTTGTGCTATTTAATATTTCCTTTAAAACCTTACAAAGAATTATCTAAACGACACATGAGTCCAGTTCATTTATATATAAGAACCTTTTGATTTGATCAAAATAAATTTTGAGAAAATTTATTCTGCTTCATGAGAACATTTAAAATGCTAATCAGATGTTCAATTATCTCTTAGATGAGAAAGAAGAGGGTATCCTGGGAAGCATACTATTACCTAGTTTTCAAATAGCTATGCTTACCTCTGAGGATCACATTAATCGCAAATATGCTTTTAAGGTAAGGAAATAGCCGTACTTTTTTAATTCTGTATTTGAATCTTGCACTGATTTAAGAGATGGATATTGGCCCATAGATTATTACAAAAAGATATTTTAGTGATGGTCATTTTTATATTTAAAATATATTAGTTAATAGTCTTAAGGTTGAGTAGGAGAATGACCCTTTTAATTAGGAAGCATGTTCTCAAATATCTAAGGGCCAGGTGTCTTTATGTCTACTTCAGAATGGTTTTAGATAAAGCAAATATGTGAAAATGCTAATAATTGGTAACTATAGCTGTAGGTGTCCTGGCAATCACTGTACTATTCTTTAAAGGTTACTGTATGTTTGAATTTTTTCATAATAAATTTGGGGGAAGAGTACTGTAAGAGACAACAACTGTGGTTTTTAACGTATGTACATTTATGATCTTAGAGAGTATTTGCAGAGATGTTCTTGGGTCTAAGTACATAATGAACATCAGGTACTTTTGAGATAATATTGATGTTGAGACGTTAAAAAGTATTAAATCCAAGCAGACCTGAGCCCCCCTCCTCTGACTAACAATACCCACCCACTTCTGATATGCTGGTTTGTGAAATACCTCAAGTTAAAGGCCACTTTAATGATAACTTGGTTATTTTTGTTTTCAAAAGCCATACTGCATTCTTTGCTTCATGACTATGGCTGAAATAAATTTTAGAGGTCACCTATTTTTTTAAGTCAGTTTTAAATTAAGAACTCTGAAGGGTTTGATGTAAAAATTTCATTTGAAGGGAAAGGGGAAAAGGAAGGGTAACACATGCTGTAATTTAACAGTGAAAATGTTTACACCCCTATAAAATTGATTCCATTTTTACTGCCCATCCACTTTTTTATTTTATTTTATTTTTTTTTTTTTTTTTAAAGATTTTATTTATTTATTTGAGAGAGAGAATGAGAGAGCGAGAGAGAGCACATGAGAGGGGGGAGGGTCAGAGGGAGAAGCAGACTCCCTGCTGAGCAGGGAGCCCGATGCGGGACTCGATCCGGAGACTCCAGGATCATGACCTGAGCCGAAGGCAGTCGCTTAACCAACTGAGCCACCCAGGCGCCCTGCCCATCCACTTTTTTAAAGAATACTCAGGACTGCGGCTGATTTACAACTTTTGCTAATTAACGTGTTGCATTATTAGCTGTGGAAGAAAAAAAACAGGAAAGTTAGAGTGGGGGTGGTGGTGATGGATGGCCTCAGGGAGAAGGTGATGTCTGAGCAGACACTGTGGGTAAGAAGGGAAAGGCATGGAATTTCAATAAATTGTGTTAACAGTGTGAACCAGAGAAACAGAATTAAGTATTGATGATGCTGTAACAAAATTTAATACTGGTAACTTAAAATAATAATTTGATAAAAGTTACTTCCACGTGTAAGACTGTATGATACCATTATTTGATCTTGAATTTAATTTTTGTGTTTGCTCATCAATTTGGCAAAAGTTCATTGAATGTGCTCTTTGTAGGATATTTTGCTGGGTTCTTAGACTCTTAAATATTAGAATGTTGAAGTCACAATAACAGTGACCATGCATGTTAAGTATATTTTCTCTGTAATTATTTGGTTTGGTATTAATTTTACTTTACTTGTTAACAAGGATAGTAATTTCTCTCTCAAATTCTCTCTTTTGCAATGTTGTTTCCTCCAAATTTATGAGCCACTTTTGACTACTGCTTATCACAATGGTGAGTAGAAACTTCATGGACGATTGTGGAACTTAAAGCTAGATAGCAGACTCCATCATCATCTAGTAAATATTTCTGCTTGACAGCTGGCAAGCATGGGTGTGGTTTGTTAGCATAGGAATCACGGCTGTACCTCGAGCTTCTTAGCACTAGCCCCACGTTCCTTCCCTTGATCACAAATGTGGACAGTGGTCTTTCATTTCTCTAAAACCCGATTCAGGCAGTCCAGGGATACTTTGCCGTGGCTTTAATCATTTTAACAACACGTAGCACTTGAGCTGTTTCTATTAAATTGTTTCCATGATAGTTTTAGATATAAAACTATATCTCTAACAAGGTCAAGTGAGATTTGTTGCTTATGTCGTTATTTGGATCGCTGTGTTCATTGAATTTATTTCTGTCTTGATTCTTTCTGAAAGAAATTTTTAGAAAAAGCTAATTTGACACTGTAAACAAAGCAGATAGTCAAGATTTCGGAGTAAAGCGTGTGGCTCCAGATTTATTCCTCTCCAGTTTTTATATTTAGCAGACTAACTCTGTACTTCATACTCCTTTACCTCGTTGTATGCTAAAATAGCCTTTGTTTGTTTTTCTTTGTCTTTCCGTGTATGATAGGAAACTGTCACAGGCATTTTTACATGGAAATTAAGAATGTTTCCTCCACAGAATTCTCTACCTTGGCCTTTTTTTCTACTTTGATACAGCTACTACTGCTGTCCTTCTTTGCCCCGTCAGCCCACGTGCTAAGCTGAGCTCTCAGTGCTCACACCTGGGATAGCAGTCCCTCATCAATGCCTTTATTTCATTTTTCTTCCATTTCTCAGGAACAGAGGCAGATTGAACCACTATAAAGATAAAAACCCACTTACCATTACATAGGCCTTCCTCAAACCCAAAACATTTACATTTTATTTAACTCTGACACTTGAGATGAAAATCTAAAGGGAGATACCGTTTTGGATCATTTATAAATCTTTTATGTTTGTGTGTAGATGTCTATGAGGATTAAACAAAATGCTTTCACAGCAGCACCTTTTGAAGACTAAAGAAATTGCTAACACAAAGGGGAAATACTATGACATGTACATTTCTATTAATTTTATTGCTGGTTGCTCTAGAACATCCTTTTTTATTGAAGTATAATTGACATACAGTTAGTCTCAGGTGTACATCATAATGATTTGATATCTTTATATATTATGAAATAATCCTCACAGTAAGTCTACTTACCACCTGTCACCATACAGAGTTATTACAGTATTATTGACTGTATCCCTACGCTGTATATTATATCCCTGTGACTTAGTTATAACTGGAAGTTTGTACCTCTTAATCATCTTCACCTTTTTTTCGCCTACCCTCCAATCCCTCCTGCATCTGGTAACCAAAAGTTTGTTCCCTATATCTTTGAGTCTGTTTCTGTTTTGTTTTGTTTGTTCATTTGTTTTTTAGGTTCCACATATTAGTACAATCAGACAATATTTCTTTTTCTGTCAGACTTATAGTACTTGGCATAATACCCTCCAGGTCTATCCATGTCATTGCAAGATTCCATTTCTTTTTTATGGCTAAGTAGTATTCCAGTGTGTGTGTCTGTGTTTGTCTGCCACATCTGCTTTATCCATTCATCTATCAGTGGACACTTAGGTTGCTTCCATATCTTGGCTGTTGTAAATAATGCTGCAGTGGGGGGTGCATATATCTCTTTGTTTTTTGTTTTGTCTTTAAAGAGTTTATTTATCTATGAGAGAGAGAGAGAGAGCACTCGCACAAGCAGGAGGAGGGCCAAACGGAGAGGGAGAGAGAGAGAATCCCAAGCAGGCTCTACACCCAACATGGTGCTTGATGCCAGGCTCCATCCCATGACCCCAAGATCACCACCCAAGCCAAAACCAAGAGTCAGATGCTTAACCAACTGAGCCACCAATCGTATTTCTCTTTGAATTGGTGTTTTCTTCTTTGAATAAGAAGGGGATTTGTGAAAAGAAAAGAAAAAAAAGAAGAAGGGGATTTGCTGGATTGTTTGATAGTTCTATTTTTATGGAACATTCTTGAATTAAGAGGTGTGAATTGTAGTAAATAGAAATTGCTAAGGGTGTATACATGGAACAGGCATGGCAAGGAGGGCATGACAAGGGACTTCATTTCTTACCTCCTTTCCTTCCCATACACCTTTTTTCCTTGTTTTGATTTTCAAAGGAAAAATGGCAATGTTGGGAGGACATACTAATATTTATATTTTTTCAAGATTGAATTATATTTTAAGTCACTCATTTCTGTAACTGTGTATAAGCCAAGTCTGCTTTCTTTGAAAGTTGATAGTAATGATCTATGTAGGGAACCACTTAACTGTCTTTCTTTTTCTCTTACAGATCCCGTGTATCTATTTACAATGATCCTGTCATTTTCAATCAGGCAGCCCATCCAAACATGCGGACCTATTATTTCTGCACTGATACAGGAAAGGAAATGGAGTTGTGGATGAAAGCCATGTTAGATGCTGCCCTAGTACAGACAGAACCTGTGAAAAGGTAAAGGCTTGTAGGGAAAATAATGGTGATTGCCACTTACATTTTAATCCATGCCCTGCAAGTATATATCGTTATCATAGTACATATCATTTTATAAGTCATGATATGAAATCATTTCTTCCTCAGAAAGCAAGGAGTAATTCATATTCTGTATTAAATTAATACACCTTTAGTTAATTTGAGATACCACCTGCATTTTTATTCCACATTTCCTCTTTATTCATTTTCACCTATCAGTGTACTGAGGTGAATACAGAATCCTAACATTCAAACTGAATATTCTTTCTTCTTACAGAATTACCTTTAATTTCCGGTAAGTACATTTTTAATTGTTATCTTAAACCTACACAAGACAGTGTTTTAAGGCCTAAATCCTCAAAGAGAATTTATATTCATGAAGTTAATTTTATTGTGCTTTTATATTATGTTGTATGTTTTTGGAGTATAATAAATATAAATAAAAAATTTTGATGAGTTTCATTTCTTCAGCATTTGCTGGTTAATTCTGATGGTTTTATGATAAATGTCTCCAGAAAACAACTCATTAAGATCATTTCTAAGTATGTCTATTTCTTGATGAATTCAACTTTCTTTCTTTTGAAACTTCAGTACTCAGAGTCCTTGGTAATATAAATATGTACTATTAAAATTGATCTGTGATTTCTTTTTCTCTGCTTGAACATCTAAATCATTTTAATAATCAACTATATTAAGAACTAGTGAGAGGAACTCTGTTTATAAAACTACTTAAATAGCAGCTGAATAATGTGCTTTAAAAAAAAATTGTATTCCTGTAATTTGAAGAAAAATCTGTGACACAATTAAGTTCTTTTCCAGTCAGCAGCAATTGAGCATATACCTTATACAAGGAAGATGCTTACTTGCATGTTTGGTCTTTTTTCTCTCTTCTGAAGGAATTAGGGGTGTGTTACAATACAAATCTTTAGTTTTGATGGGGAGGAGGGTTAGTGTACATATTAATAAAGTCTTTTGACTCACTGGTTAAAAGATTGAATGAAGTTGATGCTATATAAATATATTTGTGTTTATTTTTTTTAAATATCAAGTTCAAATCAACTTTACCAGTCACTAGTCATTAGAGCTAGGAAAAAGGAGAGAAAAGAAAGGAAGACCCAGATTAAATACTAGGACACCAATTAAAAAAAAAAAAAGACACTCAACTAGTTGCATATTCTAAGTTGAAAGCTAATAAAAGGAAAATTTGCTTTTGGAATTTCATGTGTAAAAATTATCCAAATGGGGGTTGCCTGGCTGGCTCAGTTGCTGGTGCATGGGAGTCTTGATCTCAGGGTCATGAGTTTAAGCCCCGTGTATGGGTGTAGAGTTTACTTTAAAAAAAAATAATTACCCAAATGGACATAAAGAGGAGATGATTAGCACAGATAGCTAGGGAAAATGTGTAGGTGAAAAGAATTAATTGAAAATCTTAAGATAATTTTAACCTTAGAGTAAAATTTTCAAGAAACTATTTAGAATAAAGAAATCAGTGTCATAATTTAAATATATGATTTCCAGATAATCTCATATTGTATGTTGTCCTTATCTCAGAATTTCAACTTCAATTTTTTTTCGTAATTTTCCACTCTAAAAACTGATAATTACTCATAATTTAGGGTGATAAAAATAATAGTATTTTGGTTGGACTTATGACAAGCTTTTAGTTGATTATGTGCCTGTAACAATTTTTAGCAGGTTGTGTTGATATAATTTACTCAGCCAGAAATTACTGAAGACCACCCATGTGCCCAGCCTGATGTCACCATTATCCTGTAGGAATTACGTCTTTCTTCTACTTCTCGCTGTTGGCATTTTTATCCTGCCTTGTTGGTCTCACTTAATATTTCAAACTGAAGGAACCTAATTATGGTAATACTTCATAAGTATAGGGAGATTTTGTTTGGTTGGTTTTAAGGTAATGGGCTCTCTTTCCTGTATGGCTAGAATACTTAACAAATATTTATCAGAGCATATCACCTAAGAGATAAAACATCTAGCTTTTAACTAGATAGTTCATTTCTTTTAAATTCGCTTGTTCCCATTTGAAAAGTCAGTATATATGTCTTTTTTTATTACATTTCTTAAATGATAAGTCTTTGGAAAAATCAAGATAAGAAAGGCAGTGCTGGGGCGCCTGGGTGGCTCAGTTGGTTAAGTGACTGCCATCGGCTCAGGTCATGATCCTGGAGTCCCGGGATCGAGTCCCGCATCGGGCTCCCTGCTCGGCGGGGAGTCTGCTTCTCCCTCTGACCCTCCTCCCTCTCATGCTCTCTGTCTCTCATTCTCTCTCTCTCAAATAAATAAATAAAATCTTTAAAAAAAAAAAAGAAAAAAAGAAAGGCAGTGCTGTTCTAATTTAAAATAATAGCTTTAGATTAACTAGAGGTAACTAAGTTTAAAATTTTTTTTTAGATAAAAAAATTTTTTTTCAGGTATGTGATATTCTATGTTAAACCCACTCCTTCACCCCTAGAATTTAATAAGGATAAATGTGCTTTTAGTGTAAATCTTCTCTTTTATCTTTTAAGAGAAAGAAACTCCATAGCATATCTTAGTAAACTTTCCCAGTGTCTAATATTGTTTCCAATCTACAAGCTATGAGTTATATCCAACCTAAATATATGGATCATACACAAATTTACGAAAAGCAGTCACCTTTCTTTTCATTGTTTTCCTCACTCACCATACTCTATAAACTATCTATAGCTGTATGTGTGCGAGTTATATATTTCCCGCTCATCACTTAACACTGACAGCAGTACCCCATTAGGATCCCATAGGAGCATTAATACATATTGAAATGTGGACGGTTGGCCAATTCCGGAAAGGCCTCCCAGCATGGCACGATCTTGGCGATTTCGTGCAGGTTCAGACACTCAGCTTGGTCTTGTCAGGGTCTGGAAGTGATTGGTCTCAGAGAAGCTGATTCTCATCAAAAAGACCTAGATAAAACAGCTGGAATGGTGAGCAATAAAACTGGTGGCCCAGTCACCTACTATTATTAAGCAGCACATTCTTCCAGTGGGGAGATGGACACGGAATGCCACATTCTAATCCAAAATTGTGTGATAAAATAGAATGATAACAGTAATAAAGTGTGTGGCAGCCACTGATACACTCATCTGGTCCTCACACAATCCTATAACCCTGGTGCTACAATTATCCCCATTTACCAAAGAGGAGGTTGAAGCACAGTAAATTTCCACACCTTGTCCAGAGACACAGCCAGTAAGAGGTAGAGCTGCAAGCTGAACACACGCAGTCTGGCTGTGAGAGCCCTTAACCAAAAGTCAGGTCCTCTTGAATGCAAACACGCTAGTTAGTCATACGGTGCAGATCTTCGACAGCATCAGACTATAATTTCTTGGTGCAGCCATTTCCACAAACCAGACTCATGTTTGTCTCAAGATGAGTTAAACCCTCCTGGCTGGAAGCCACGTTGTTTATTTCAAATGACTGGCTGCTGTGGTCTTTTAAGTGTGGATTTTGTGGTTTTACTCTCAAAGGGTAATCCTAATTTGCTTTATTTCCAGATTTCTAACGGGGACACTCATCACTTTTTATCCTTCAGTGCTTTATACACTGTATATTTTATGTTTTCTTCCCCCCACCTTCTTTCTATTTACACATTCTGATGTTGTGCTTGAATTTTCATATCACAACATTAGGGATTTATACAGGCTTATCCTCTATGACCCTTTCAGTTTTTTTCATAAAGTCAAAGGTAACTTTGCATTTTTCCTAGATTGAATCCAAGAAATAACACGTGCATTATTTCATCTGACTTACTATGATTTTCTTCTCTGATTTCAGAGTGGACAAGATTACATCTGAAAATGCACCAACTAAAGAAATCAATAACTTTCCCAACCATAGAGTGCTAATTAAACCAGAAGTCCAAAATAACCAGAAAAACAAGGAAATAAGCAAAAATGAAGAGAAAAAGGCATTAGAAGCTGAAAAATATGGATTTCAGAAGAATGGTCAAGATAGACCTTTAACAAAAATTAATAGCGTAAAGTTGAATTCTCTGCCATCTGAATATGAGAGCGGGTCAACATGCCCAGCTCAGACTGGACACTATAGGCCAGTCAATGTGAATAGCTCAGAGAACAAAACAGTCAATGTTAGCCTGGCAGATCTTAGAGGTATAAATCACCCAAATACAGGGCCCTTACACACAGAGGCTGATCGAGTCATCCAGAGGACAAACTCAATGCAACAGTTGGAACAGTGGATTAAAATCCAGAAGGGGAGGGGCCATGAAGAAGAAACCAGGGGGTAAGTGTCTTGTTCTGTGTTCTGAACCCAGATTTCTTTCACACTATGTCAGTGGAGATTGGTTTCTGACACACCTATTGAAAAATAGTACTTGAAATTGCATTTTTAGACATTATAGCTTCCTGTCTCTCTTCTTCATGGTAATGAGACATGAGTGTTTTTTCTCTGTCTCCCATTGTTCTGTCCAGATTTCTCAAAGAGGTCCTTACCCTGTAGAGGAGAAAAATAAACAAGTCCAGTATACTGTGACAAAATGAAGGAAGAACATGATACTTACAAGAACAGGGACAATCGGGGCGCCTGGGTGGCTCAGATGGTTAAGCATCTGCCTTCGGCTCAGGTCATGATCCCAGGGTCCTGGGATCGAGCCCCGCATCGAGCTCCCTGCTTGGCGGGGAGCCTGCTTCTCCCTCTCCCTCTACTGTTCCCCCTGCTTGTGCTCTCTCACTCTCTCTATCAAATAAATAAATAAAATCTTTAAAAAAAAAAAAAAAAGAACAGGGACAATCAACACAATCTGTGGGTCCAGGAAAACCCTTCTGCAGGAAGTGAAATACAAAATGAAATGTAAAAAAAGTGGCATATTTATCTTGGTTTAGATCTGCAAAACTGCAGAGTTGATAGGGAGCAGGAAAAGGAATCCAGAGAAATCCAGTATGGCTTAGGTGCATCTGCTGTGATGGTGTAGGAGAAAGGAGGCTGGAGAGATAAGCCAGAGGAGATGTGTTCACATTGGTGTTTCAGAAAGATCTCTCCAGCTGCAGAATCTGGAGAACAGATTAGAGAAAGTTCAAAAGCTATTGGAGTAAGTGAAACAAGGAGAGGAAGGGGATGTATTTGAGGTAGGACTGACAAGACTAGTTGAGTGCTTGGATGTGCTTGATTGCAAACTAGTCCTAGTCTAGTTTGAGTGATGGGGAAAATCAAGAATGAAACCCTGCTTTTAGGCCTCTGATCATCAAGGGTGGTTTGGTGCCTTTAACAGCATGGAGAAGATTTGGAAAGAGAGATTTTGTAATAAATGATTGGACAGGTTAAATTTGAGGTGCCTGTAGTCTGTAGCTCCCAAGAGAAATCTGGACTTGAGTAAGGTTTGGGACATCATCATTATATCAAAAGTACTTACAGGGAAGGATGAGAGAAGATAAATTCATTCAGCTGGAGGCTGGATAAAATAAAGATTCTAGAGGAAAACCTGAAAGAACATTTACATTTAAGGGAACAAACGGATTGTGGGGGCCTGCAAAAGAGATGAAAAATGAAGACCAGAGGAGAGGGAGGAAAAGCAGGCACCTACTGATGAGGAACAGTGTTCTGTCATTAGGCAGGAATTTGGTGATGCAAAATTTTAAAAATACTTTAATGTAGTGGGAAGAATTACCTGAGGAGTTATTGTGACTCTTACTTCTCAGTAGTAGAAAACCACAAAACGATGACATTAATGTGTTTCGGTTAAATGAAGATTAATTTAATGTGAAACTTCTGAGGTATAGGAACGTTCTTCCAGTTTGCTCAGTTGGCGTGGCCGACGTCTGCGGCTGTCAGCCAAAGTCTCTCTCCTTTCAGGAACAGCTCAAAGGCCTGGGTGCACTTGGCCTCATCTTTTGTTATCTCAACCAGCACTGCAAAAACACTCCGGCAGTGTGTTCACTTTCATTTTCTTCTTCTCCACCCGCAGCACTCACTTTTCTGATTTTCCCAAGGGAGAATTGTGAGACATATTTGTTAATTTCTGGCTGAAGAGACGCCAGAGTTAGTTTCGGGGGGGGGGGGGGGGTGGGGAATGAACGGATGTTTGATAGTACTTAAGGTAACCATTTTCAGGGGAACAATAATAAAAATCCCAGCCAGAAAATTTGCTGAATCTCTACCCAGCAAATTAAATCTCACTTCTTAGTTAAATCACGTTCCTCAATGATTTCATACTTTCTTACGGTTGAAACTGTATAGTTAAAGAGGTTCGACAGACATCTGGAAGTTAGGTTTTTTTTTAATTGTTGAGCATAAATATTAGTTTCAAGAACTTTTGGGTTTCTTGATGGGTATAATTAACATACGTAAAGGCTTTCTCTGTGACTTTCTTTTGAATGCAGACCTACAGCTTCTGAAGTTTATTTTGACCTAAGATTTTCTCTGTGTTTTTCTCCCCTCCAACTTTGGATTCACTGGCTAGAGGCTACTTTGGATCATTGAGATAGATCAATTCTACATTATCATATGAACTTCATATTTAAAAAACAGTTGATGTTTTATAATTAAATAATTTTTATTGGTGGAAAGAAGCATACAGGTTATTCATAGTATAATTCATTTTGTAAAACTTTATGAAAGGCTTGCTTTTAAAGTTCTGATGGAAAGAAAAGTTTAATATTTCATCAAATAATAGATCCCTGCGTCTGTGAACAGAGCTTTAAAGTTTCTTTGTGAGTGGCAGTCACTGTTAAGATGCATGGTGCCTTAATCCATTGTTCTGCCTGGCAGAATCACAGGGACAGGGTTTTCATGGTGTTTGACAGGCAGCTGCTGGTGAATGGAGCACCAAACCTGATGAAGGAGCTTACAGTGTTCATTTCTTAAGCTTTCACTTAAAAGTAAATCACACTTTGCTTAATTTGAATTTCTTTGGGGAAAACCACTGAAGGAAACTAGTTTTTGAAAAACAGGTCTCAAAATGCTAGAAAGCGTATGGGCTAAAAATAAATTTACTTGATAATAACCTAACTTTCTATTAAAATTCTTCAAAAGTAGTTTCAGAGATGGCAGAAGAGCCTTTTAAACTTTGTAATCATTAATTAGCCTCCTCTTAATGATCGTATGGTATGTTAACGGTTCAAGTTCCATATACATCTCTACAAGAGGGTCCAGCTCACATATTGTGAATGCTTCAGAGCACTGATGGGGGGTGTTTAGTGCAATAGATTTTCTGAAATGGAATTTAAACATTAGTTTATAGACAGTTTTTAGTATTTTAGATTAACAATATATGTCCCATCCTTATATGTTTATAAATAATCTTTTCCCATATTTCCAAACTGGATATAAAGTTAATATTTATATT
Source organism: Phoca vitulina (assembly GCF_004348235.1). Classification (NCBI taxonomy): domain Eukaryota; kingdom Metazoa; phylum Chordata; class Mammalia; order Carnivora; family Phocidae; genus Phoca; species Phoca vitulina. The sequence continues at coordinate 7,599,473 of NW_022589767.1, forward strand.
ATCAATATATTCTTCTATGATATAGTTCAGTGCTTAGTACAGAGCCTTTTGCATGTTAAGGTTTCTATAATAGTTCTTGAATTTGTGAATGACCAAATCAAGGTGTGTTGGGGCAAATTGCTTTAGTAGTAGGACAGAATTTCTAGGATGGAATCTATTTCTGTGCTTCCTAAGCAGATAGAGGTGGGGTTGCCAACTCTGTACTTTTTCCAGTTTCTAGCTTTAGTGTGAACAGAGAAGGTGGGGATAGGAAGGAAGGAAGACCAATCCCAGAGAAAAAAAGAGGGAATATTTGTGGCGAGAAAGCCGCAAATAAGTGAACCCTTATGCTGGTTATACCAGAATACTGGGTACCTTTCTCCTTTACGCCAGCCCCAAAGGCATCAGATGATTAGCCTTGCTTGCAATAGTTCTTGTGGGGATTGTGGGGGGAGGGTGAGGCACGATGTTCAATTTTGAGCAAGCCTGTTACAAGTGAAGACTTTGAGAAGCTGAAGAACAACCAGCATGATGAAGGAGGTTTAGTTTAGAGGGAAACGGTTGAAGGAATTGGAAATATTTCAAATACGTAATAAGACATGGAGTTTAGAACTATAAGATAGTTTTGTGATCAGATCATCTTATAGATGATAAAACCAAATCTTCAAAAGTTTCAGTTTGCCAGATTTGGCTCAGTCAGTACAGCTTGGGACTCTTGATCTCAGGGTCATGAGTTCAAGCCCCATGTTGGGCGTATAGATTACTTTAAATAATAAAAAAATTAAAAGGAGTATGTGCTCTTGGTCTTTCCTACCCTGTTCTCAAAACACATACTACCCCCCCCCCCCCGCCAAAAAGAAAAAAACCCACCACACACTCTAACATTCTCTGAGTCCCAGATGAACTCCAAGGTCTTTGTACTTAGTAGAAGAGCAAGGATCTTGGCCCTCCTGACTTTGGATCAACTGCTTTTTTCCACTTTACTCTTTTTCCACTGTGTTGCTGTATTTTTCACAGCTTTATCCCCTTTGTGGGTGCTTTAAGCCACAAAAAGGTATATTTGAGACTCCCTCTGGTGTTTGTGTAAAGGTAACATCATTTTACTGCCCTAGTGGGCACAAATTTTGCAGGGATTTTTATTTCCCCATACTTCATAGCTCGAATGCACCCAGCTCATTATACCTAATCACAATGCAGTCTTTTCTTACTACAGTACATTAGTATGCATTGTTACTGACAACAGTCTTTGGGTCAAACAGCTTTGACATCCAGCTTGTCAGCCAAGGATTCTCAGATGATTGAAGAGTATGGTCAAGTAACTTACACATTAAATTTTCTGGTCTATGTAATCACCGACCTTCTGGGCATGTTAACATCCAGTAGGAGGCAGCAAAATATTATGCAATTACATATGCACAATTCCAAAATATATTCTATGTTGAAAATACAGTATACAGAAGAAAAGTATTAATTAAACATTGAAAGAAGAGGTCAGGTAACCTGGGTTTATGGGGCCCCAACTCTCCCACATTTGGTTTATTGAATTACATTTTATATTAGGATATAAATTTATGCCCAATATAGATGCTAGCATAAGATGAATACTTATGATTTAATATTGATTTTTTAAATCTAGATTTTATTGTGGTTACTGTTATTAAAAAGGTTGTGTTAGCATTTAGAATTTGAATTGTAATTACACCTTATGTCTACCTCTGAAGATGGTGGGGAAACACAAATGCTAACTTCATTTAAAATTTTTAATTGATTTTTGAAAATCCTTTTTATTTAATTTATCTACTGGCATGAGGTTAGCAAAAGGATAGTTTTGATAAATTCAGAGCAGTGTTTTTATCACAGTGTCTTTTTTAAAAAATTGTAAACTAAAATTCTACTTTATTCTTTCATTTTAGGAAACTGGAATAATCTTTGCTTAGTAATATGCCTAGTGTATCTATATCCAAAAATACGGCATTTTAAAAGAACTTTATTTTAGATGCTTAATGTCCATGGGGAAGTTTTAGATTGCTTTAAAAAGCCTCCCACAAATGTTTATACCAAGGTGGAATATTCATTTCTATGCTAGAAACATGTGAAATTCCTGAGATTTACAGTTGTATACCTCAATATTGTTATGTTTGAGTATTTTTGTCTCTACGTTCAGTTTTGAGCTTTAGCTTCGAGTCATTTTTATTTTTCAAATTAAGAAAAGTTATCAAGGGGAATTTTCTCTTCCAACCACAAATGTACTGATGTACGTCTTCCCAGAAATAGTCATGCTTTCTGAAGGAAGCGTTGCAATGGAGGAATCACACACACCTGCGGTAGTTCATTTCCTGTCCTCTGGCTGTGTAGGCTCAGCCCACACCCTTCAGTACTCCATTCCTACACAGTGATCCCACTCACCTGTTCTGGTGAGATGTGTGAAAAGATTCTAGGAGTCTGTTGATATGAAAACAAGATATGGAGACAGACGAGATTAGACCTTGGACATTCTTACTAATAAGTATTTTCCCTTTTTTAACCAAACTGTACGTTGTGTGGAATTAATAGTCTTTTATGTAAGTAACAAAGATGTTTTTTTTACTTAATGTAGTAAATTCATCAACTGAATTTCATAAAAAGGTTAAAATCTGTTCATTAATATTTGATACCCCATGTAATATTTTGATCAACTTTTTAAAAGTAAGTCCCGATATATATTTTACTTACCAGAAACTGGGGGGGGATGTACTCTCATTTATTTTTTTTTTTTTTTTGTACTCTCATTTAGAATCTGGAAAACAACTCTCTTCTTCATTTTTACATTTCAATTATTTTTTTTTTTAATTTTAGAGTAATTTCTTACCAAACATTACCAAGAAATATGCCAAGCCACAGAGCCCAGGTTATGGCGCGCTATCCAGAGGGTTATAGAACACTCCCAAGAAACAGCAAGACCAGGCCTGAGAGTATCTGCAGCGTCACCCCTTCCACTCATGACAAAACAATGGGACCTGGAGCAGAAGAGAAACGGAGATCAATGAGAGATGACACGATGTGGCAGCTTTACGAGTGGCAGCAGCGCCAGTTTTATAATAAGCAGAGCACCCTCCCTCGTCACGGTACTTTGACCAGTCCTAAAACCATGGTTAATATCTCTGATCAGACAATGCACTCTATTCCCACATCACCTTCCCATGGGTCAATAGCTGCTTATCAGGGATACTCCCCTCAACGAACATACAGATCAGAAGTATCTTCCCCAATTCAGAGAGCAGATGTGACGGTAGACCACAGGCACAGGGCCCACCACCCTAAGGTAAGATGTCTGCTCAGCTTGTGCTAACTACTACTTTGTGGAGGCTGTGTTTTGTTTCTGGCCACACTGTTCCTTCTTTTAAATGTGAAAGACAAGAAAATAGGGAGCAGGTAAGCAAGGCAGCTCTTTTGTTTTAAAAATTAAGCAAAAATAATCTGCAGTATCAGAATCTCACGTATAAAAACCTAAGCTTGCAATGCATCGTCCCTCAAGAGCAAAGAAGTAGCAGATGCTTTATGCATTCTTCTGTGCTGGATAGCATATCTCATCAGCTTTCCATGTAGGTTAAGACCACTTGCATATTTATTGGCTCTTCACACACTTGAAAATTCTACACCTGCCCCTTTCTAGCATACCTGCATTCATATATCAGGCTCATCCTGCTCTTTGCTAAGATAAGTGCTAACCTCATCTTCTAATCAGCTGCGTATTTGGCTTATTGAAATACCTCCTTAGATGCCCAATTTAATATTAGAATAATAATGCTTACTGGTATATATACTTTTTTAAAATTAAGATATACATAGAGATCATGTTCTCATTTGTACATGCAGTTGGTTTAAGCATTGCTTAGTAAATTATTTGGAGTGAATTCAGAGTGCTTTGTGTTAATTAGCTTTTTATAATACTAAAGCGGTCATTTTGATCAGTCAACCTGCATGCAGCCATTTCTTTAATGTCTATCCTAAAATGAAAAAGAATTTTTCGGGGCTCCTGGGTGGCTTAGTCGTTAAGCGTCTGCCTTCGGCTCAGGTCATGATCCCAGGGTCTTGGGATCGAGCCCCGCATCAGGCTCCCTGCTCCGCGGGAAGCCTGCTTCTCCCTCTCCCACCCCTGCTGCTTGTGTTCCTTCTCTTGCTGTGTCTCTCTCTGTCAAATAAATAAAAATAAAATCTTAAAAAAAAAAATCATTTAAAGAAAAAGAATTTTTGTCATTTTCTTTTTAATTCTAAAGAATTTTTTTGCTTTATACCATGTTAAAATGTACCTTTTCTTATCCTTGTGACAGACTGAATCCTTCAGTTATAACATTGCATAAAGTTTATGTTTGACGTTTCCATAAATAAGCATTAGTTAGAAATGAATAAGTCAATCAGGATTTTTTTTTCTTTTTTTTTTTGGAGGAAGCTTTAGTTTGCCTCACCAAAAAAAAAAAAAAGCTCACTTTGAACTCCATGGTAACAAAGTTCGATGTTTTAACACTTTGTATACCCAAAGGCTAAATCAAGTTTGATTTAAAAAAAAAAATTCGTAATAATAGGGTGCCTCAGTGGCTCCGTCGGTTAAACACCCAACTCTTGATTTTGGCTCAGGTCATGATCTCAAGGTCAGGAGATCCAGCCCCGTATGGGGCTCCGCACTCAGCATGGAGTCTCTTTGTCCCTCTTCCTCTGTCCCTCCTCTCATGCATGTGCACTCTGTCTCAAACAAACAAACAAAATAAAATAAATAGTAACAATATTTAAGACAGATCTGCTGTAATACAATTTATTAGTGTGTGGTTGAAAAGTGTTCTCCTGGTATTAGTATTTTTCATAGTCTTGCTCAAAATTTATCATCTGTTTCAACAACAAATATAAAATGAGTGTGTTCTCTCTATCTAGTTCCTAGTCAACTAATGTCTACTGTTCCTCTTTCCAAAAACTTCTTAAACATTGCCAAAAAATTTTTTTTCAAACTATCCTGTCATTTTCCTGGGTGTGACCCATGGTTCCCGAAGTATGTCCATGGATTCCCTGAGGGTTCCTGTGGCCCTTTCAGGGAGTCTATAAATAAGCTCAAAACTATTTTTATAATGGCAATAAGGCATTATTCATTGTGTTACCATTTTCTAATATCGCAAAAGCAATGGTGGGTATTGGCACCTTAGCATAAATCAAGCGAGTGGCTCCAAGCTAAGTGGTGGTCATCGTAGGCTTCACTGCCACATACTTGCAGTAGAAATAAAGTAGCAGTTTCACTTAGAAAACCCTTTGATGAAGCAGTAAAAGATAATTTTATTCCATCTTGACCTTTCATTATATATCATTTTAATATTCTTTGTGATGAAATGGGAAATATGCTTAAGGCATTTCTCTTGCATACCAAAGTACTAAGTAATATTAGGGTTGACTCGCAGAAAGAGATTTGTGTGATTGAGTTGCAACTAGCTCCTTTTTTCATGAAACACCATTTTTACTTGAAAGAAAGAATGACAAACTATAGTTGTTCAGACTTGGTATTTGACGGACACTTCTCAAAGTGAAATGTTATCCTGTCACTTGCAGGAAACAACTAACAGTATTTGTCACTGATGACAAATTTGAGCTTTCAAGCAAATATTAGAATTTTGGAAATCTTGTATCTGTCACTGTGGGTTTGACAGCGTTCCGGTGCTTCAGGATCAGTGGTGGTGTTAACAAATGTGTGTTCCTGGTACTGTATACTGATATGTGGCAGCATCTGCATAACTCACTGAATCACTGTTTTCCACATGACCAGTGTTTGATATTACAGAATCAGAGCTGGGTAAAAAATTCATTTAAAGCATAAACACAGGCATACCTTGTTCTGTCGCACTTTGCAGATACTGCATTTTTTTTTTTGCAAATTGAAGGTTTGCACCAACCCTGTCTCAAGCAAGTCTGTCAGTGCCGTTTTTCCACAGCATTTGCTCACTTCGTGTCTGTGTCACATTTTGGTAATTCTCACAATATTTCAAACCATTTTATTACTGTTTGTTATGGTGACCTGGGATCAGTGATTATGATTCACTGAAAGCTCAGATGATGGTTAGCATTTTTTACAGTAAAGTATCTTTTAATTAAGGTATATACTTTTTTTTGACATAATGGTATTGCCCACTTAATAACAGCATAGTTTAAATATAACTTTAACATGCACTGGGAAACCAAAAATTTCATTTGGCTTGCTTTATTGCAATATTCACTTAATTATACTAGTCAGGGACCGAACCCACAGTTATCTCCTAGGTATGCCTGTAAACCAGGAGGTGTTAATGTAACAGTATGAAAAGTTCATTGATGCAGTTTCAGATACCACTTTGCAACTAACTTTTAATATCTACTTTCATAAGCAGTAATAGCAAATTTTAAGTGATATTTTGTAATGGAAACTTCAGATTTCTCGTCACTGACATTGACCACAGAATTTGTATGGTACCTTCCTTTTCCTAGCATGTCTATGTGCCTGACAGGAGGTCAATGCCAGCTGGCCTGACTTTACAGTCCATCAGTCCCCAGAGCCTCCAAGGCAAAACGGTGAGTTCAGTATTTTTATTTACCATGTCATGTTTTATGTATGTGCTACACACGGTAGCACGTCTCTGACAGAGCTTCTAAGTTTGAATTTTTAGAGGGATTCCTCCCAAAGGAAAACCATTGCTACTTTTGTGAAAGAGATGCTCATCAGAAGAATTTGGGATCATGTAACCATTTCATTGTCGGACTGGATACGTCTCCCTAAATGTCTGAATGCCTAAATATAGGATTATATTTTCAAAGTTTGTTGTATAAATTGGGTGGGTTTCTTTACTTCACTGGATGTTAATTCCCTTGTTCTTAAAACAGAAGTTGGAGTAGTTGATTAGTGGAACAGATCCAGGCAGGGTGGTGTAGTGTGTGTAGTCCCACTGCGGGCCTCTTAAGAAGTTTCTCCCATGAATTTTTATATAGATAAACAACTTAAGAAGGGAAAAAACTGATTTACATATTTATGCAGGGAGATACTATAATAATACACGAGGTGTTAGCAAGTACTTACCATTATCATTTCATCCTCAGTATTATGTTCAAATTGGGAAGGAGTTCTATCACCAGAACACTATTATTCTTCACGTTAAAGAGAAAGGACAACTTTTCATTACTTCGTTTAATTTTAATGGCATTCTTTTATCTGTGCTTTAATATCAGTAGGTAGTCTCAGTTCTAGTGAAGATGTGATTTGAGGATCTGTACAGTTGTTCATCATTTAAAATTCCTCTCCTGAAGGAATCAAAACAAATTCATGTTGTATGTGTTTTGCAGACATTGTTTTATTTCCTCTTTCATCCTTTACATGCTTAGATATAAGGAAGATATTCTGGCTTTAAACTACTGGCAGCTTATTTATTAAAGGTTATAAATATTGCTTGATTAAAACTAAAAACTTTCAAATGTTGCAATTTTTAAATATGAGATTGTTGATCTGACAAAGAAACAGACATAGAGCATTATAGCATTAAGATAATGCTAAGTATCATATTATGAATTTTTATCTTCTGCCTTGCTCCCTCTAGTGGATATTTAGGATAAAATTTACTTATCACCTCCTTTTGTGCAGGTCAAAAATGTGCCTGTTTTTTGTTTTGCCTATTATCAGAAACTTATTGGAACCTTTTGTCCTTTTGAAAAACTCTATCTTTTTAACTCAGCAAATAATAAACCAGAGTCTCAAGATTCCTTCTTTTGGTATTTCTTTCAAATATCACTCTGGGTCTTAGAATATCTACATGCCTTACACCACCCTACCTTCTCCTTGGCAAGACCTCAAGAGCTTGATACAGTGGTCATAAGACAGACTGTCCCATAGTCATGAGGTCACCAGATGTGGTTTGCATTAGAGCAAAAGCAGCTATTCTTTTCCTGTTGTGAAATTTCTTCAAGTCCCACACATACACGTTCTTTGACTCTTTAATATAAAAGACTGTTGTCTCATCCATGTAGATAGCTCTTTCTGACGAATCCCATAGTAACTATAGTTTACTTCTGATATTTTTCTCACCTGAAGGCAATATTTTTTAATATAATTTCAGATAACAGTTAAAAATTATTTCTGTCCCTCAAAAGCGTTGTATAGAAACACTTTGTATAGAAGCATCGTATAGAAAGTAAAGAGCAACAGCAAATGAACAGAACAGAAGAGAGCTAGCATTAGCACTGTGATATAGGCAAGACCAATCAATCTCAGGAACGCTTTTTGGCCTGGAAGTTTTAAGAGCACACCATAGCCCTTAGGTGATGAGAGTCTCCCTCTGGCCCATCTGCAGTTTTTAATCATAACAAAGTTCAGAGAAACACCAAATAATATTTTATGACCTGTAAGACTGCCAGCGACCATACTTTATTGCATTTCTAACAAAAATATATCAGATTGGCCTGTTAAGGAATGTTATCTCTCCCTTTGAAAATTTATCTCCCTTAGGGATCATAGTAACCAATCAAAAATCAAAAGGTTCTCTGCTTTCCCCAGAGTGTGGGAGGAGGGTTTATATACTCAAGGAACGTTTCTGTTTGTATTAAATGCTGTCTTTTTTTTTTTTCCTTAAAAAATAAAAACTGATCTTTTGGTCATTTAAAATATCCTGTGAACACACTGACAGAGACATTTAAAAATATAACTGGGAAGCAATTAATAGATCCTGGGTACTGAGTTTAATAATATGAAGATATCATCCAAGTTTTACATGAATTTTAATTCTTTTTATTTGCCTACTGTTCTCTAAAATAGAGTGTTGGACGTGCAGGTATTGTTCTGTTGCTGTAAAAGTCTTAGGCGTCATTTTAAAATATCTTTTAATAATAGCTCTTATGTACAAACCTTTATAATGGTTTTCTGGCATTGTGCTTTTTTATACTTAACATTTAAACATTCTCTCTTGAGTTCTGAGAAAATGCCTTAATACACTGTTGTTTCGCTGTATCTTCTAAGTAACACTGTTCCTTCTGTTTCTCTAGATATCTATGCATTTATGTAGGACCTCTCTTCATAGTGCCTCGGCACTATGTTTGATGTCAACCATAAGAGGAAACTTGCCAAGAAATCTTGGTTTAATATCTGTCACTTAAGACAACAATTAATCTGTTTTCCACTGTTTGGATTCTTAAATTGTACTCCTTCAGCCAGAGGAGCTTACGCTGCTGCTAATAAAGCTGAGACGGCAGCAGGCCGAACTGAACAGTGTCCGGGACCATACGCTAGCACAGCTCATGCAGCTGAAACTTGAGGCCCACAGCCCGAAGGTCAGCTATGAAGAGTTTTGTATGTGTCGTCTCCCATTACCACTCACTTTGAGCCACTCATTAATCAGTTTGATCAGTGTTATTGGTGTCGAGCATGAGCCCATGCAATCATTGCAGCGACATTATGATCTCCTGTTGACCCTTTGAGATTTCACTTATACGTCATTAAAGGGAGATGGGGTAGGTGAATTTCTTCCTAGCCTTCTAACCCGCTCACCCACCAACCAACTTTTGGTCGTGAGATAGGAAACACATACAGACTGCAAAACAGGGTTATCATTTGCCGTATACTGTAGCTTCCACATCTGATAAAGCATACTGAAAAATCCTATAATTTCCTGGAAAGTAGTAAGTTGAAAATTGATTATACTTGTAATAATACCGCCTTTTAAATGTCAGAGATTAAGTTTAAGATATTTCTTTTGTTCTTGATTAAAAGAATGAACACATGTAAACATTTCTCAAAGGGTTTAATAGCCTCTGGTTATATGAGAAACATCCAAAGAAGTAGTACTATGTCGCAGAAAAGTATTAACATGTAAAACTTGTAACACTGAGTCTGCTAAAGCCATTTGAAGGATTTTTCTGCTTAATATCTTAGCTTCTGTGCATGTCTACTTAATTTCTTATAAAACTAAGGGTAATTTTATAATTTAATATGTCATCTGTACAGTTTACAGGGGAGCATGCCTATGAAAGTTGTGCACTGTGACATAGTAGGTTGGGGTAAACTACCTGTTTTTCTTATTTCAAAATTGACCTTTTCATGAATTCTACACCCTCTTTTTCTATCCCCTTTGTTTCTTGATTGATGCCTACTAGAATGAAATTCTTTCACATCATCTTCAAAGGAACACCATATATTTGGATCACCAGGTGGGATTTGTAGAATTTTTTTGCTTATAATACCTAATAGAACCTTTGAAATGTAGTACAGTTTTCCAGGCTACTCCGATATTTCATTCATTTAGAGCTAATAGCATGACTTTTTCAAGTGACAGAATAAGATTCTTAACAGGGAGAATTCAGAAATATAAAACAAAACAAAAAAACAAGTAAAAAGGACAGTTGTGAGTGTTAGGGGCGATACAGATACTGGGTCACCAGAAAATTGAGCCTGAATTCTCTAGACTTCCCTTTTCTTATCCCAAGAACACTCATACTCATTAAGGCTTCTCTCCGCTTGGAGCTGACCTAATTAAAGAAATAGGTACCAAGCCATGAATGCCTTGTTGGAAGACCAAGAGGGAACTTCCCAAAGAGAAGTTTAACTGTGGGTGAAAAGTGTGATGGTCATTTTTAATTGTGTAGCTTGGGTCCTTGTTGGCCATCTCCTCCTGGTGTTTGGTCTTTGCTAAGCTGTGTAGAGTCAGTTTTACAGTGGCCCACTGTTCCTCGAATTACCTCAGTGGTAGCAATGGGTGTGCATGGTTAGGGTGAATGGCAGTTCATGAATAGGGACTGACACTTCCATATTTTAGTTTTTATGAAACTCTCTCTTAATATTTAATTTTAATTTGATGAGAATTTTTGACATGTTCTTACACAGAATTTCTTCCAGTGAATGCATTTTTTTATCTATATAAATTAAGCCATAACTTTAGTTTGTTTCAAAATGTTCAAACTTGAACATTTTACCAAATGAAAGAGGTTACTATGGAAAAGGATGTAGGACAGATGTTTACATATTTATAGTTGCCTGCTTCAAATAAAACAATAATGCACTGCTTTAATTTAGTTATATTTAAAGAGGGATTTTGCATTAGGATAACCCTTTAAAAGATGTTCAGTCCTTTTTTTAATTTTTAAAAGAAATATACTTTTCTTAATATGTAGTTTATTTATTTTCCCACAACATGTTTTCATCATGATTTTGCCTATGGGGAATGCTTTAGAAATCAGCATTTCATGACTCCAAATTCCAGTCTCCACTCCAGAGACTGGTACTATTGAAATTTAACCGCGGTGTTACATTGCGCACTATGAAAGCAATATAATTAAGACAGGTTAGCCAATGAAATGGTAAACATAAGTCTTCCCTCAAAATGTGACATTGCCAGAAAGCCTCTAAGATAGATGGTAAATAACTTTCATAAAAGCTCCTTTGCCTATAAAGCTAGAGATAGTTCTGAAAAATAATGGGATACTACAAAAATTAGGTTTAAAAAACAAGGATATAAATGCGAATCTGAAGTTATATAGTATCTCTGGAAATAAACCTAGTGGTTCACTGTAATTTGTTACTTACCTCAATAAATCAAAACTGGAATTACAGAGACACAGACCTTTAGAAAATCACAGGAGGCTCCTGGCTGGCTCAGTCAGTGCATGTGACTCTTGATCTCCCAGTTGTGAGTTCAAACCCCAAGTTGGGCATAGAGATCACTTGAATAAATAAACTTCAAAAAAAAAACCTGGAAAGTTCGGGTAAATATATTGAAGATACCACCATTTGCTACTAAGATGCTTTTCCTCAGCTCCTTTTCCCAGGTTGATCTCTGTTTCTTCCCTTTGCCCAAGAGACCCAGATCCGACTAAAATTTCTATTCCCCTTGGTCCTCTCTAAGCACGCTCTGCTGAGCCTGTGCTGTTGGAAAGGACCATGTTAATGGTCCTATAGGTGGCTTCCAAAAATCTCAATTTTTCATTGATCCTCTCTATTCCCTCTACATGTCAGCAGAGATTTTGTGGTAATGAAAAGAATTACAGTTATTGTTTGAATGCTTATTTGCATAATCGAAATAAGACTATTTCTGATGGGAAAAAATGGGCCATTTTTAGACTGTAATTAGACAATATATAGAAACAAGGTGGTGGCTTTGCCCAGAAACTCAGATATGCCTAAATATATGTATCCTTAAGGTTTCCTAAAGAAAATCTCTCTTTAAATAAATGAAAATTTTTTTATGGTTTTAAATAATGACATTTAATGTAAATGAAATATTTACTTTTGAACTGTTCTTTATTTTATATCAGTAGTAAGATTATTAAGTTATATAAAAAATTCTTAATTTTGAATTTTAATGAAATTTTTGTTCATTCATTCAAACATTTCCACCTTAAAAAAAAAAAACATTTCCAGCTTCTAATCTTGTTACTGCCAGTAACCTATTTTAGATTAACAAGTCTGTTGTTTTTATTAGCATTATTGGTTGCCTGGTTTATAAACTGATACACCAGTTTTTATATAACTACAAATTGAAAAGTAGATTTTAAAATCTGAAAGTCAGAAGAAAAGGCTCCAGTCACATTTTATACTACATATCATACCAAATGAACATATACTAATTAATACCCACTTTCAACACTTAATTCTCCTAGCTCAAATAAATCATTAGAATAACCTAAGGCCAGCAACAAAATGTAGTCTTTCTCCTACCCCTTGTGAGAAAGTCAAAAGAAAGTTTTTATTGATGGAAATTCTCTTAATTCCTATCATTGTTCATGAAAAATAGAACCAAGTATAGTCTCTGAATTGCTAGTCTCTGAGTTGCTTCAGAGGTAAATTCATTTCTGGTATTACCAGAATGCTTATAACAAATAAAAAATTAAAATGCCTTCTCTGAAATTCTGAAGATCTACATGTTACACAGTCAATCCAAAAATCTTGACTCCTGGTCCCTGTAGCTTGAGCAATATAATTTGGCTTCTAATTAACCACCGTTTTGAAGATGAGTCCTGTACTGAAGTGTTTTTAACAATAACAAAAGCTATACTAATTATATGGTAGAATTTTCTTCTACTTTTTGTTTCATTTTGAAGTATACTATTATCGTCTGCTTATGCTTGTACAGCCCAGTTCGTAGACTATTCACAGTCTACATTTATTAAGACCAGCCTAGGTTTATTTGTCATTGTGAATTTTAAGATAGCCTATGAACATACAGTAATCCTAACTGGTTATACTTCATGTACCTCATCCAGGTTCTATTTAGAAAATAAGGGAGTACCTAACTTTTTGGTCAGTCATGAAGGGAAGATGAATAGGAATGGGGAAATGAGAATGTTTCCATTCCTTTATCCATTTTCCTCACCCCTATTTTAGCTCCTCCCTCCCTTTCTTCCTTTCTTCCTCACATGCTTTTTCTAACTCTCCCTACTAGTGAGTAAAAAGGAGCTGCGATAAAATTTAGATGATGTTCTCTTTCTCTTCTTCCTAAAACCTTCCTGCCAGCTTGCCATGTAGGCAGGGATAACAAATGAGATGCTAGGACCTGAGAGATTAGGGAATGAGGAGGTAGGTAGGAATGGACACAAGGATCAAAGAGCTGCCCCCTTGTGGGCAAACTAAACATGTAACAAACCCTCTCCAGCACCACGGCTCCTCACCCCCTGATTTTATTGTAGCACTCCAGCGGCCAACCTCCTCCTTTAAGAATACTTGCTACAGAAAATGGAATTTGACTTCTACAGATCTGAGCTTTACTTGCACTGGTACTGCAGCAAGTATTTTTTTCATCTTTCAAATATAAAATTGTAACATTGAATGTGCTTTTACAAATTGCCCTTAAAATTGTGGCATTCTGCCTTTACCCCTCTCCCTTCAGGAATCATCATAATTACTTGTACCAGAAACATTTACTTGAGAACAGGAAAGGAATCAGCCACATTTGTGTTGGGGATTGCCTCTTCCCCATGTATTCAAAAGTTCTTTGTGAAAAGAATATGCCTCTGTTCCAATAATTAATGAAACTGATTTACCTCTACCCAGCTAGAGCTGTCTCCCCGCTGCTAGAACACACTTAAGTCAAGTTTCCGAATATAGCATCAAAGAGTATATTCTTTAACATTAGATGACTAAAGGATCTCATTATCCTCAAATTCTCAAAGAAAAACTGGAAATTTCTCCTGACAAACCAGTTTGCCATAGTACAATAAAAGAAAAATACAGCCCACGCATACCTCTGGTGTTCTTTGTTGTACAAAAATGTTTAAGATTTGCAAGAATCAATAGCTAAATCTTTGTCTTATTTTATCAGTACATTTTTTTTTAAGTATCCTCAAATGCTTGTGGGGAAGATAAACTCATTTTGGTTTAATACTAACTTTTAAAACATCTTGAAGAGTAAGCTAAACTTCCTAATTTGCAGAAGTTTTGTAGTAGCATTGAGATATCCTTTCAAGGAACTATAATGAAAGAAAACTCTATGTAGACACAATCTGACCACTTTTAAACATACTTATGCCAAGAGAAATGTAAAAAGGAACAATTAACAGAATGTATGTAATTGGTACTGAAACCATTCAAGGTAAAAATCCAAGAATACTTTTTTGCATTTTGTTCTTTGTGTTCATGAAGGACAGCTTTCCTATAAGGGAAAAAATGCTAACAAGATGATTGAAAAGATTCTTGATGGCTTTCATTGTTCCTGTCAATTCAGCAGCTTCATTCTGTGGAGCTATTAAGCAAGATCCCATTTTCTCTAATATTTCAAGGGGTCTTGGAGCTTCTATTTTTAGGGATGATTGAGAGATAATGTTTCTAGGGGATATAGAATAGGCTTTTGGCAAAAGCAAACTAAGGAAACTGGAAAAATTAAAGTATGTTATTTAACATTAATGCTGCTAGTTACATGATACAGAATATCTGTATTTTCTTACGCCTTGCTATTAAGAGCGATCCTTTCTCTCTCTCCCTTATACCTCCTTGTTCCTTTCTTCTTTTTCTGTCTCTCCCTTCCTCTGCATATTTGATCACAGAAGTCGTGGGGAGAGGGGGATAGTACCCAGAAAATTCTTAAGCAGTGTATGACATCATAATGTCATATATAAATAGACAGTGGGTAGATTAGAATTGAAAATTCTGTATGTGTTAACTCTGATCTCTTGGCCTACCCACTGCCTACACATTATTATGGTTTTCCTATTTCTTACTAGTAATTAATCTATCCCTTTTTGCTAACTGTTTTCACTCATCTCAGCCTTAACTGGGGGAGTTCTCTGGTTTGGGTTTTGTTTTTGTTTTTTAAGCGGGCTCCACACCCAGTGCGGGGCTTGAACTCATGACCCTGAAATCAAGACCTGAACTGAGATTAAGAGTCAGACGCTTAACTGACTGAGCCACCCAGGCGTCCCAGAAGTTCTCTGGTTTTTGGTGTTCTCTCATCTAAGCATTCATCTACACATCATTTTACTAGTTGTCTCTTAGTTATTCATCTCTAGCCCCTGGATTTCTCCCAGGAAACAGAGTCTGTGGTGTGGGTGTCCTGGATACGGGCTTGTTCTTGGGAAGTTTACTTTGGGAAGTGATACCAAGGTACAGGAGTAAAGAAAGTGAGCAGGGAAGGAGGGAATATATTATCAACTGCCAGAGGCAACTTGGGCTTCATCTGACTGATACTTGTTGACAAAAGAAGCACTGCAGACTTGCCCAGCTGAACAACGGGAGGTGGAGCATTTGTACTGGGAGTACATTTGTACTCCCATCCTCCTTTGGCCAAGGGCTGCCTCAAGACTAACTCTCCAGCATATCGAGGTTATGCATACATGAGCACCTAGTGGGTTCCCATGCACAAAGTGATTGTTGGCTCAGCAAGAGCGGAAATAAAAGATGGGCTAATAGGATGTGGAGAAGGGCACAAAAGGTATCTAAAAGTCCTCACTCTGCCTTTCCAGTTATGTGTTTCTAGTTGATTGTAGAAATCTGCACTTGGACATTTTGCCTTCAGTACAACCCCAGCGTGTCCAAAATTTGAATTGTCATCTTATCCTTCAGTTCCCTGACCAAAAAACTAAAAGCAGAAATGGTTCAAAATATTGTTGACCTTTAACATCATTGGTGTAACATTTATTGAACTCATCATCCTTGGGGAAGAGCTCCCTGGGCTTTGAGAAGGGTCAGGACCTTTACTTTAGCTATTGGCTTAGACCTAGAATTCAAAGTGGTGGTTTAAGCCCTCAAGGGAAAAGAAAAAAGTGAGACCCAGTCTTCTCCTCCAGCTATGGCTGGGAGAACCTGACACCAGTCTTGGATGGTCTGATTGCCTAGAGGATGAAAAGAAAAACCAATGGAAGCCTACCTAGAAGGATCCAAGGTATGACAGTTCTGTTGTTCTGCCACTCTAAGCGTGGAAATTATACAAATTTATGAAAACGGAAGAATTAAGTCCGACAGCTTCCTGTAGTTACAGTATGTTCTCCTAATATTTTATCTGCCCAGACCCACCACAATTAAAGTTTAAAATACCATGAAACTTCGAATTTAAAGTACGTTAAGAACAGTTTTACTGAAAACAGGAAAATTGTGAGATTCTGTAGAACTATCTGAAGAGGTTATTTTAGCTGAATACACAATATCTGCATGGTGTTTAGTCAGGATAATAGAGGCAATCCTAACACCCTTAATTGTACAAATAAGCTCCTCGTTACCATTTAATCACAAAATCTTGGCAAATTAAAAGCACCTGCCACGTTATGTCTTTTGGCTAACTCCAAAAATTTCACAAACTTTTTGCTACAAAATAAGGTCTCTTTGTTTTGTCATTCAAACCCTCACTCCTCTACCACCACCACCCCAACCTGTGAAACAGTTCCTACTCTAGAGCCCCTTTTCTCCAGCCAGCAGGTCACTGTTTCTCAATACTACTTTAAAAGCAATCCCATTCTCTACACCGTGCACCTGTCCAGTACCTGTTCATCCTACAGCTTAAGTAACACTTTACAGTCCAGAGCATTGTCATATACAATATCCCACCTGGGTGCTTATATATACCCTCTGTAGCATGTGGGCCAGTTACATTTGTTCCCATAAGTCAGGTTTAATCCCTTGCCCAAAATCACAAAGCTGGGATGGGTACACTGTATTAAGGAGTTTTCTTTCCTTTTTTCCTAAATCTATTTGACTTCCTCCAAAATTAATGGAGTTGTTCTTATATTTTCCTATCTAACAAGATGGAAAAATGAAAACAATTTCCCCACCTCTCCTAAATGCATAATATTTATACAGTTCTATTTTGTATTTACAAAAGCAAATATTTTTGTAGCCCAATGACTGTAGCTTTTGTTTCTATCTCATTTTTATTAATTTTTTCTGAATGTTCATTCAGCAAAGATTTATGGAGCTCAGTGTGTAAGGCAGGAAGTTAGTGCTTACAAAGTAGAATTATTTAATTATTTTCAAAGCCCAGGAAGGAAATAAAGTTGAGCATAAATGCCAAAATCATTTTTAAGATTGACCTAAGAGTTGATTATGTAGTTAAAACATAAGCTGATAAATCTTTAAATTAATGGTAGGAAATCTGCTACTCAGTGCCAATTGTAACTCAGAGTACAATTGCTATTAATAAAACCCAGGTCCTTACGTCTAGGAGATATTTTAACTTTGATTTAAAGCTCAAATATATTTTCAAGCAGATTTACCCACAGACAAAATGAACACCTTTTTTACTAACAGAGATATCAGATTTTCACTCTTGGAATGTTTGTCCCTTTAAAATGGTGGGGCACCTGGGTGGCTCAGTCGGTTAAGCAATCTGCCTTCAGCTCAGGGTCCTGGGCTGAGCCCAGGAGAGCCCAGTGCCCCACCTGGGGCTCCCTGCTCAGCGGGGAGTCTCCTTCTCCTCCTCCCTCTCCCTGTCCCTCTGCCCCTCCCCCACACTCCTTCTCTCTCTTGCTCTCTCTCTCTCTCAAATAAATGCATAAAATCTTTTTTAAAAATTTAAGAATGGTATCGTTAAAATACATGTAAGGAAGAGAAAAATATAACCATATCAAACATCATATCCACAATAATACATTTTTACAAAGTTAATTTTGAGTTCTTTTAATATTTCCAGTTGCCTATGAATCCCAGGAATAAAGATGGTAGTAGCATCAGATAATAATCTATTCCTTGAAGCTAAAGGAACAGTGGTTAAGAATGAGTCCCTAAATCCTCTTAGTATAGTGGATATTAATATGTAACTTTGCTTTTTTATAGAGCACTAAAATGTCACCTTGGCTCATAAATTATGAAAAAAAAAGAATGAGTCATTAAATAAGGAAAATGGTTTAAGCTACTGAAGTAGAAATCAGATCTGTAAAGTTCATCCTGTAGCCAAAAGGATTTTAATTAAAAAAAAAAAAAGCTTAAAAGACCCTTGGTAAAAAGGGGTGAAACTCACTGTGAATAAATTAAATAAGTAAATTGTTTAGAAAGACATTACCTGAGACTTTCAAAGTTTTCTTCAAACATATCAGAGGTATATATATTTCTCAAAATGGGGGCTCTAAAAATTCAGCAATTTAAATGAGGTTGTGAGTATAGCGATTACCCTCCTTTTTTTCTGCTGGGTTCGGGTTATTTTTATAATGTTTCTCAGTAAGTGGGCCTTACAGTCAGTGATCCTGAAGCCAGTACTTACTGCGTCAGCCAGTTTAGAAATGCTTCTGCTTTTTCTTTTAAGGGAATGTCAGATATGTTTGACTCCTATATTAGTGTCCCAATTTGTTGTTCCTTTTTTGATTTTTTGTTTTATCCATCTTTCTCCCTTGAAGAAAGAGAGAAAACATATTATATTGCCTAGCAGCATCTTTTAAAGTACCATTGATTCTTCTGAATATATAGCAATAGTAATATTTTCCCAAAGTTTTACTTTTAGAGAACCTATATAGCATGGACAGTTTATTCAGATTGCTCTAAAATTTTCACAGTAATAGACCTCCATACTTTGCCCCATCAGTTATAAAGAGACTTATTTACATTCCTCTACTTAAAAAGTCACTTCAAATTTCCCTGCTCCCTGTTAAACAATGAGTAGTTTCAATAGGTAGTCATACCCTTCAATCTCAGGTTCGTGGACTTTCAGATGTTCCTAGAGTGAGAGTGGAAGGCATTTACATTGTCATTATCTAAATGAGCTGTTTATAAAGAACGCCGCATTCCTCAAAGCTTCACCCTAGGCATGTCAAATTCTTTAGCGTTTTAGTCTTGCCACACTTCTTAAGAGTTTATTGATCTAGACGCAGGAGGACATTCTTGAGAAATGAATTCTTCAGTGATTAGGCCATCAGGGGTTTTTGCTATTGTTAAGACAGATTCTCAACCTTAAAAATTCTTTTCCTAAGAAGTCATTAAGAACTCAGGAAAAGTCCATTTTCCATTTAAATAGAAAATGACAGCACAGAAATGGGTCTTCTCATTGGTTATCAGGACAAAAGCTCTGTGGGGTAGATAGGAGTCATCTCAGACTGCTTCCTCCCGAAAAGAAGGAAGCTGTTAGCACAGCATTCAGACTCAAACTCAGTTACAAGACAGAGCTTGACCAAATGTTTTCCCCTTCTGGGAATAAGATCCAGATCAGGGAAAAAATTATATCAAACTTACTTGTCTAGAATTTCTAAGCCTACTGTCTAATATCATAGCCACTAGCCATTTGTGACTATTTAAATTTACATTTAAAATAGTTACATTTTTATAAAAGTATAATTCTTTTCCCCAGTCATACTAGCCACATTTAAAGGGCTGAAGAGTCGCATGGCTACAATATTGGACTATACCAATGTAGAACATTTTCATCATCATAGAAAGCTCTATAGGACAACACAGTTCTAGATGATTTATTACATAAACTTTTTAAAGACCAATTAAGCCACTACTTAACCACTTCTTTTTTTTGTTATGTTAATCACCATACATTACATCATTAGTTTTTGATGTAGTGTTCCATGATTCATTGTTTGTGCATAACACCCAGTGCTCCATGCAGAACGTGCCCTCCTTAATACCCATCACCAGGCTGACCCATCCCCCCACCCCCCTCCCCTCTAGAACCCTCAGTTTGTTTGTCAGAGTCCATAGTCTCTCATGGTTCATCTCCCTCCGATTTCCCCCCCCTTCATTCTTCCCCTCCTGCTATCTTCTTCTTCTTTTTTTTTTTTTTTTTTTTAACATATAATGTATTATTTGTTTCAGAGGTACAGGTCTGTGATTCTACTTAACCACTTCTTATACTTAAAGGAGGATTCAAGAATTAATCTTTTCCAAGGATAAATTACATGAATGATTGTCTTGGCTCTGCTCACTGCTAATCTTTCTCTTTCCTGCCATTTACCCCAAAATTATTCAGGAGCATTTATCTCATGAGTTAGAATATCCTGTTCCTTCTGCATTAGTAGCTGGTCTAATTTCTAAGATAAAGACTTTGAAACTAATATTTAGGAGTTGCTAGATAAATAGAACAACTGGCAGTTGGATTCCTGACACCCCAGGTCCCCCATGATGCTGCTGAGTCCATCAGTATTATTAATAATGAGATTCAGTTGATTTTTTTAAGGGGGTTAATACCTTAACGCTATATTTTATACAAAGATAGTTATTTTAATGGAGATGTAATACTTGCGTTTAGATAATTAGTTTGGAATTTTTCATCTTTTGATATTTGTGCAGATAGCTTGATTAACATTTAGTACTGACTCATCAAGACCTTGAAAAAGTCTTTACTGGGGGACAGTTGAATTAGTCCTCAATTACTTGAGTTAGTGCCAAGATGGGACCATGGCTATCAAGCCTGATTTCCTGTCAGAACTATCAGTGGATCTTCAGAAAGACAGAAAGAAAGTACAGTACTCAGGGCCCTCTCTCCCCTATCCCCAGTTAGAATTGCCAAGAGCCCAGCCCTGCCTATGGTGTTAAATGTCCACAGGTGATTTTGTCTGTCCGTCAGGTTTGAGAACCATTGAGGTAGATGGATTTATCACAAGAAACACCAAAGAAAGAAGTAAAGTGCAGTTTTTCTGAAGTAAAAACACGATCTCAGTGCTTTCTAACCTTTTTCATGTATGGCACACAAAGAAAGTGGCGATATTTGTACAGCACCTTGGCGGGGACTAGAGGTGCTAGCAGCAGCATGGTAGGCCCACTGAGGGCTGAGGTGGTCCCCGTCCCACACACCTGTAATCCATTCCCAGCCCACAGGTGTCAGTTGGGAAGTTCTGCTCAAGGTCCTAGTAAGTATGACCTAGTTACATATGCTTGTGTTGAAAAGGCTTTTTGGTGATGGGCTTTTAAGTCAGGATATTTCTGATAGTAACATCAAAGTATACTTTGTGTTCATATTAGCCCAGCATACCTCAAAACTGAGAAAGAGGCTGGAATGAAGTGCCAGACTTTTTAGGTAGTTTGTCTAAACATTTGGACTTAAAAACTTCAAGTAAAAAGATGTGGTTTTGTTGTAAACAAATACATTGACATTACCTAAGTGTATTTCCAAGATACTTCCATTTATGTTTTATTATTATGAAATGAGTCTTACTAGTAGCTTTATAATTTATCAGTTAGCTGACATCTAAATTTATATTACCTGTTACTTCAAACAAGGAATTAAAGTATTTGAAAGTGAAGCCTTTAACTCCTTTTCAAGTGAATCACTAAACATTTTCCATGTACTAATTAGTCTTTCTCTTGCTCTGATTCCCTAAAACAAAATACGTCAACTGTTAACATCACTATCATAATACTGTGTAGGATCCTTGTATTCAAATCAGAAGAGAATTATTGGATTTTACTTTTAAGAACTTGAGCATCAAATTCCAACTTGCTCATGGAGCATTATGTATTTTTTATGTCATTATTTACTACTTTAACTGAGAAGCTGTCATAAAGTTTACACAGCCAAAGTCAGATAGAATATGCTGTTTCAATGTAAGTTACAGAAACAAGTTAGTTTTGGGGCGCCTGGGTGGCTCAGTCAGTTAAAAGTCGGCCTTCGGCTCAGGTCATGATCCCAGGGTTCTGGGATGAGCCCTGCATCGGGCCCCCTGCTCAGTGGGGAGCCTGCTTCTCCCTCTCCCGGTCCCCCCCCCCACTTGTGTTTCTCTCTCTGTCAAATAAATAAATAAAATCTTTTTTATTTTTTTATTTTTTATTTTTTTAAAGATTTTATTTATTTATTTGACAGAGAGAGAGATAGCGAGAGCAGGAACACAAGCAGGGGGAGTGGGAGAGGGAGAAGCAGGCTTCCCGCCAAGCAGGGAGCCCGATGTGGGACTCGATCCCAGGACCCTGGGATCATGACCTGAGCCGAAGGCAGACGCTTAACGACTGAGCCACCCAGGCGCCCCAATAAAATCTTTTTTAAAAAAGTTAGTTTCTAAGTATTAAAATATAGAATATTTGAGAGGTGTTTTAATGAAAGGAACCGCTAGCCTATTTCTAGAATATATTTGGAGATAAAGCAGATCTAGTATTTCCAATTCAATAAATCTGGAAAGAGTGAAAATTCAGTCAGATCCGTGAAATTGTTTAATAGGGACCGAGCTCTCATTGTATTGGATCCTGATTATTACATTCAGTTTTTAGCTGTTGCACACCACACGCAGAGAGAGAGCCACCACATACAGGACCACTCACTTTCAAATCACTAACAGCCCACTCCTCAGCTGTCCTAACAGCTCTTGGCTAGGTAGATTTGGTACCCTGGGGAGTTCCGAAATGATCCTGCTGCTTCTCCTTTCATGGACAGTCTTATCCCATCTGAGTAATTATGGGACTATTATTAGTAAAACGGGATCCCAGGGAGTATATGAGCTGAAGAACATACACTGTTATCCAATTATATTTTACTTTAACACTATGAGAACATCATAGTTAGTTCTGCCAAAGGAATCTTTAGACCATCCTGTCACCTTGGTGTTTTAATGACATCAGAGATTCTCAAGGGGCTCATTAAAATTATCTGGGCATCAGGGGGTGCCTGGGTGGCTCAGTTGTTAGGCGTCTGCCTTCGGCTCAGGTCATGATCCCAGGGTCCTGGGATCAAGCCCCGCATCGGGCTCCCTGCTCAGCGAGAAGCCTGCTTCTCCCTCTCCTACTCCCCCTGCTTGTGTTCCCTGTCTCGCTGTGTCTCTCTCTCTGTCAAATAAATAAATAAAATCTTTTTTAAAAAAATTAAAAATTAAAAAAAATTATCTGGGAATCAGGGTGTCTGTATTCTTTTCAAATTCCTCGAGTGGTGTGGTTGTGAGTTAAGAACCCCTGGTCTAAACTTGAATTTTGATTTCTGAAGTAGTAATAAAGGTGGGGGGGTAATTACAGGATAGTTAACATGTATTTACAACTGTGTTGGGTAGCTTACTTTTTTTAATTAGTTAACATTTTTTTCTAATAAATTTTGGATGTAGATACAGATTCCTAAGACAGAATAAAGGTTTATAAAAACAGTTTTCTGGATCAGGACCTTACTACACTAGACAACTCCAGTAGGTTTCATCCACTTAATTCCCAGCCTTGAACATGATATGAACACATGGTGCTAAGATTTTTCTTAGCTTTTCATCACCAAAGAGTATTTGCCAGAGGATATGATTGTTCCATTAATTTTGTTTATTTCATGTTTATATATTTTTATCCTTGACTCTTTAGTAACTTTTTTTTAATTAGAAAAGAAGTATCTACTCTGGGGAAAACTTGGGAAATGCAGAAAAGTATAGAGAAAGGAAAAAATAATAATCCACAGTCCCACAATTCAAAATAATTGCTGCTAACATTTTTATTCCTTTGTTGTACTAAATTGTCAGTTTCTAGAGATGACTTCTAATTTTAATACTTAGGATTTAATATGTATGAAATTTTTCATAATGAAAAATAGTCCATTTCAGAAATGATCTCTGAAACACTCTACAGTTTGTATAATTCATTTTTTTTTAAAGATTTTATTTATTTATTTGAGAGAGAGAGAGAGCATGAGAAGGGGAGGGGTCAGAGGGAGAAGCAGACTCCCTGCAGAGCAGGGAGCCCGATGTGGGACTCGATTCTGGGACTCCAGGATCAGGACCTGAGCCGAAGGCAGTAGCTTAACCAACTGAGCCACCCAGGCGCCCTACAGTTTGTATAATTTAAATACTATTTTTGCTTTTAGTTTTTCTGTTCCTAGTTAGTTTCTTCTTGGAAAAAACCCTTCTCGGTGACTCAGTATTTAATAAGCTTTGACATGTAAATTAAACAGACATTTTAAAATCACAAATATGTCATCCCTTTCCACACATGCATATTTACCCTCTCAAAGTAGTCCACTAAATAAGTCAGGCTTGATTACCCTTGTATAGAAACCATATTGTCCCTTCAAGTAAATTTGCCAGGCTTAGAGTATGAACATTTGTCCTTAATCTGTACTATATTGAAGCTCCACTTAGAGGTGTGACCCTTATTGACGTAGCCATTTGACACAGGGGCCAATCTGTAGTGCCAGATTTCCAAGACTCAGTGGGCAATTTCAGTTTGACCTTGAGTATCATTTACATTTGGATACTCTCTGATCTCCATTATTTCTTAAAACATTCATGTTCCTGACCTCCACCCAATGCAAAAAAATTTGAGTCCAGTATTCTTTTGACTAATTTCCATGGTATGCTGTTGAAAAATAGTAATGATGAGATTGCTTTGAAAATTAAAATTTAAAATGGATAGAGACCTATGCTTACTTGTGTTATATGAAGTATGTGTATCAGTACAAATGAGTAAGCCAAAACATAAAAGCAGTTACACTTTATTCCAAGATTCACATTTGACTAAGATAACTAACATTCCCTTAAAACATAGAAGACACTTGAAAACATAAAGAGGTCTTAAATTTCCATGATAAAAGTTTTTTCTCCTAAGGAAAATTTACATCTGTACTTGTCTATTTATAAGTTACTTTCCAACACTGTAAAAAAAAATTGCCCTGAACTTCATATCAACACATCTGTTTCCTGTGTACATGAAATGTCACCTATAAATATGCCCTAGTCCCTTACTGGATAGCATTGCAGGGGAGAAAAAGAAGTTTGAGTTTAACTGATACGCAAATGTTGAGATTTTAAAATAAATTATTTTTTAAAAAATAAATTATTTAGTTTGAATAAAACTTTAAAAAAAAATAAACCAGTCACCAGTTTCTAATTTGACAATCAAAACATTTTATTGACATGAAACATTGGTAACTAGGCTGAAAATAAAATTGTTTAGATGTACGCTTTTCAGGATTTATCTTTTATTTACATTATGCATTTATTAGTCTCAAGATTAGTAAACTTTTATTGTAGATTTAACGGAGTCAGTAAAGTAGTATTTGTTAACCATAATAAAAATGCTTATTTTCTATAATATGCAGGATGAAAATTATGTAAAGTGTATGTTGCAAATTGCAATTATAAACAGACTTGTCTGCTTACAGATGGTACATCATTGGCCTTTTACTCTCTATATATTATGATGATTCTCTTTTGAATGCTTTAGCTCTTAAGTCCAGGACCTCCTAAAACAAATATTTTTCTAGAGGCAGTAATTAAGTACAACATTAGCTGGAAATGTGAAACATGGTTTCAGCCTTTTTAGGAGCTAGGGAGATACATTGAGTCTTTGCTAAATAAATTTTAGTTTGCATATCCTTGAAATAATTCTACATGTTGTGTTATACTGTGAGAAAATCCAAAACAGTGTATATAGATGTCTATCAAAATTAACCTTAATGAAATATGTGATTACCTAAATGATGAGATATACTGATTATTATGTTACAGAATTTTAATATTACAAGAGAACTAAATTTTTCTGATCAGTATACAAAGAACTGAATATCATTTTAAGCTTTTTTACTAAATAAGTAATCAATTAAATGATACCGTTTTCTCCTTTTAAATAGGTTTTCACCCTGTAATTTACTCTTTAAATAAGTCATGATGCTTTATCATCTATTCTAGTATATGTAAGAATATTCATTGACTATATTGAATATATTTATAAAGTAAAACCTAGTTGCAGCAGTATTGGAATTAGTAAGCTTTTCTATAACCTGGGAAGTATTTTACAGCATTTAATACTTGCTTGAAATGGTTTATATAAGTTAAATCTGTACAACCTTGGGGTAAAATGTGAACAACTGCGCTATTAGGAAGATATTAAAGTAGAGGCTATATTTACAGTGTCGTCTTTCAAATCTAGCTATGCTGTAAACTGATGTTTGCTGTATGCTCCTCCTGATTTGAAATAGATGAAAGAAAATGAACCTATTATCACCATGGTTCACACAATGATTGAGAACTCGGCGCTAAGACCCCAACTGTACCAGCAAGTAAGGTCTTGGACAGTGAATGATACTGCTTTATCATCTGCAAAATCCCTCAGTGACAGTTTTGGTTTATCCTCAGAGTTACTCATAACATTAGTGTTTTCTTATTTCATTTTTTGTTTCTGTCTATTTGGAAAAATGCAATTCATCCATGCTTTTTAAGATGCTGCAGTATTCTTAGCATGGCTTTGCTGAACATTTTGCTGTTGAATATTAAGTGTGCCATTTTCCTGAAGTTTTTGTGCAGAGTATTTGATTGATACGTACTTGGAGGTCTGCAGTACATTTGCAAAATTTTTACTAGATTGCCATTAATTTCGATTAACTCTAAAAGCATTAGAACTGATTTCTAGGGAAAAGTTAAAAAAATTTTTTTTTCCTTTTAGGGGCAGCCCCCATCCCACCCTACCCCACCCCACTGTTTTAGGAATAGATATTTATATGGGAGTTATTTAAATCTAGTTTCTATACTGTGGTATAGTAAGACCTAAATATAGCCACTTCTTGACATACTGGGAATATCTTCTCCCTGTAGTCTTACCTTCTTAAGCCATCATATGCATCATCTTACGTCATTCTTTTCCCTAACTCAAAATATGTGCCATGGAGCTGGCTGGCTTTACTTTAGGAGCTTGGTAATCTGCAGATCTGCAAAAGAAGTCATTTTATACATTCCTATCCGATTTTTTTGTATTTCATGGTCTAAATGTTCTTAGCTGTGTGTTTTGCAACATCAGCTTCTTCCACTTCAACACCTTCAAATTACTGTGGCCTATGACCTGTTATAATACTTTAAAATTCATACAGAAGAAGAAAATTAACTAACATGAAAAATGAATGTATTTTTATTAAAATACGAAAAAGCACCTATTTAAAAAAGAAAAAGAAAAAGCACCTTGAACTCTCTCTGGCTTTACAGGCCTCTGGTTTGCTTTAGTCATCTTGGGATCAGCATCATGGATGGGCCTTGAAACAGTTGGTGGGAGGGTGAGGTTACTCTTACTTCTGAACAAAGTTTTCTATCAATAAAGAAACAAAGTATTAAATATTTAAAGTTAAACAGCTTTACTTTTCAAAAGAAAATGAAATCTTTGTATTTTTAAAGTAACCAGATTATAGAACCTTGACACTTCATTCCAAAATTCCACTGCTGAGAACCTTTAGCCCTTGTTCTGGAATTAATACCTTTCTCAGTATCTGAAGCTGTCACTTTATCATTTTATGTAAGGGTAAATGACAAAGAGATCAAAGGCCTTTTGTTGTAATAGGTTATACTTTCTACTTTTCATATTTTGTATATTTTCATTTGTGGGTTTTCAGTTTGGTTTGGATTGGTTGTTCTTTTTTATATTGATCAGTAATCAGGGTTGATGATGCAGAAGTCATTGCTGATTGAAATTACTCAGTTGCACTAAAAGTTCTAATTGGAATTTTCCAAAAGTGTGGCGATATCTGAGAGTGGTCTTATATACTGGTGTCACTGACCAGACCTATAGATTTATATAAATATATTTCCTCATTATTATATTTCCTTATTAAATATATGAATACTTGAAAGAAAAAAACTAAAATTGTACAAAACAGAAAAATCTGAATGGCTAACAGCAGCAGCCATTCCTGGGCATGAGCTAGGCAACCAATTACCAGGTAATGCATATTGACTCTCAGTCCTGTCAAGTTGGGGTGTCTTCAGGCAGTCCTTTTTTAAAAATCAGCCATTAATAAAGTACTTAAATGTTACAGGGCACCACTGGTGGATAACAGTGACCTTCAGACACACTTCCCAAACTATCTTATTAATTTGCCTAAATTGAAATTAGATCTTATTTTTTTCTTCAGATTTCCGTTACCGTGTTATTATCCAAAGGAAATCTTCATGGAAGTTTATATTGTACACTCTTACAATTTGCTTCTGACGTTGTATTACAGTGCTGTGTTATAGGTTCCTGAAATACACCTGAAAATAAGGTGGCACTATCATGTTTTATGACCTGTTATTCTGAATCATAGCCATTGGGTTTTCTTGCAGGAGAAACGTTACGTTTGCATTTTCTTAGAAAAAAGAGGACACCTGAAAAATTACGTATGTGGGAATTTTTTTAGAATTGGTAATATAAAAAGGACATAAAACTGAATCAAAACAAATGCTAAATCAATCCACATTGTGTTGAAAAATTCCTCTACATTTATTAATCATTTTACCGTCTTTCACAATTATATTTTTGTACTAGAGTTTTTATAAAATAATAATATTATTTATTTTTTAAAGGTACAGACTAATATTAGCAACTACCTACAGTCCTGTGAGGATTTTTGAGTCCTCATAAAATGTCTAATTTTATCAAATATTTCCCCAAAAATGCTTTTTGGGGTTTATATATATGTATTTATTTATAAATGTTAAAATATATACATACATATTTAAAAGGGATACTGTAGAAAGTTATATTTTGATTAACAAAAGTAATTTTGTTTTAACCTAATGCCAACCCTGTGTTTTTAAATATTGTTAGATATTTTATTATGAAAAAGCTTTCTAAATAAAGCACATTTCCTTATATGTATGTATGTCAATAAAGTCTGTATAATACACTTCTCAAATTGAAGCTTCAGCACTGCTCGACCTTTCATAATTCTACATAGCCCATTTTCATTTGCTTTTCTAGTGTTGCTGAGGTACTTCAGAAAAAGGTATTCAAACCCAGAACTTTTTTTTCTTTTGCTAAAGATGAATTTGAAAAATGATAAAAAAGTATTGCCATGAAACATTTTAGGCACAACTTAATGAGAATATTCATGAAATTACTTTTTTCTTATTAGTAGGATTTTCATAATGAGGACTAAGTAGCAAACTTCTTCAATTCTAGGTGGAAATTTTTTCAATAAACTATATCCATTTTTTCTTAAGAAAAGCCTCAGTAATTATTATCCATAATGAAAAATAGACCATGCTTAAAAGTTTATTATTGGAAGAATAATCCTGTTTCCTTATTCTTTTCTTCTGATAGGTAAAAGCAATGTATAGTGGAAGGCTGATTATTTTAAGATTTTGTTAGTGTCTAATAATGAATATTTTTATTGAATAATTTGATAAAATGTTTAAATAAATTTTTCAATGGTACTAAAAATACAGAAACAACAAAATAAATTAATGTATTGTGCAGTATATTTATATGGCTATAAGGATCTATCACTCTTAAATTGTAACAACACAGTACACATTTTTTATTAATTTGCCAACTGATGTGAAAATGAATATGCAGTAAGATTCCCTAAATAAAAATAGTATACCAATACCCTAAATTTGTATTACACATTGCTAAATTTCCATTTTAAAATACAAGGCTTTTTTCTGTTGACCCTGGGATATAGGATACAATTCGTATTTTAATCTAGCTGTAGCACTATCCACTAGTTACATCAAAATTTTATATTCTATGGTTTAGTAAAGCTGTTTTGCATTTAACTTTAAATATTAAGTAAAGTGTATTTGGACATTTAGGAGCTAAAGGCTTTACATCTCTAACTTTTTATAAATGAGAAAATTTAATTTTGGCATTATCTTCATTTTTTATCATGGATCTAAGCATTTTAAAACTTATTTTTCATCACTTTTGTTTTCAGATAAGAGTACAAATTACTTTCTTGGATCTAGGTGCTTTAATTTAGAAAGACAATTGACACTTCTTAGGACATATTCAATGATCTTTATTTTAAAATAGTGCACAAGTATTCTGACTTTTGTCATTAAATTCATTTTTCATGTGGTAATTCATTTCTATGAAAGTTTTGTTTAATCACTGCATACCCTTAAATAGTCACAGATTCATTTGCATGAGGACGTGAAAGTAATGTCTTGAAATGAAACACATAAATCCAGGATTTCTTATTGTATGTTTGTAATGCTTACATTTTTAACCTCCTGATACCCACATTTCTAGATTCATTCAAAGATACTTGCTGTTTAAATTATGCCTCCTCCTAAAGATGTAACTGGCAAGCAGTTTTTTACAGTGGGCATATATAGTTATAACTTTTTTTTTTATCATTTTTATTCATTTATATGTGTTTATGTGAAGTTTAATTTTCCAATCTAGAATGTAGTGGGGATACATTACTCCCATCCCCACTTAGAGAAGAAGTGTGCCATTTAGTAAACACGCAGTGAGCCCAAGTAAATTTTTCCTGCTATGTTTTTGTTACTGTCTTAGCAGTCAGTATAAAGTCAAAAGACAAGAGAGCGTGAAATATTGCTCGCAGAGGCTATGATGTTACCTGTGGTATCACTGATGGGGATGGCTTTTGAAATCCTGATTAACACAAGCAGAAGTGAAGGTTTATTTGACCAAAAGATACTGGGACGAAGCCGAAGAAAGGATGTTTAAATGCACTGAGCAGTAATTTCTTGTAGTATCATAAGACAAATGGCGTCAATGAACACATATAAACTCTTTATGAAATTTGACTATCCATAGTTTACAACATAGGCTTTCAGTTTTATGAGGATTTGAATGAGTTTCCTGTTTTCAATTAAACTCATCCTTTTCCCCCATTATCTTTTAGTTCTTAAGACAGAAGAACAAGATAAGTTTATATTGTGTATGTGTGTTTATATATTATGTATATGTATACAGTATGTTATGGGTTTTGTTAATAAAGTTGTACTAAGATGTGTTCGCATTTGAGTGTACACATACACAGTTGTCTGATTATGTGTATACCGTGAAGGATGGTTTTGACTGCTGAAATATGCCTGGTTTGAATATTTGATTCAGTACAGTTGCTATGATTGTATTTGTCAATTTTTCATTAAAATAATGTGTGTCTTACAAATGGAAAATGTAAGATGCTGTATAATTTGTTTGACCAACTTATTATTTTGTTTGACAAGCTTAAGTTAACATTTTTATGTATCTTGCATATTGTATCACTGTTAAATATTTTTCTGCTTTTGTAATGATCTGTGTTTGAATTAAACTTCTTAAAGTATAAGAATCATTAAAATCCCATTTTTGTTATTGTTATATAAACCTAAAATGTTAACTATAGGCTAAGTATATTTTTTAAATACTATTTTTAAACTTGCTACCTGACATTTTTTCCTATAGCTGTCACAAGATGAATGTAGAGGCACATTATACAAATACAGACCTGAAGAAGTGGATATTGATGTAAGTGTTAGTATGCTATGTATATTGTCAGTACTCTGTTATATTCCCTGCCAAAACATTGGAAATAAGCATGACAAAAAGCTTCCTCTTCCTCCCTTGCCCTCCAAAAGGACATCAAATAAAGTAGCATTTTCTTTTACATCTAGGTTAGATTAAATCATCACTCCTCTATGTACTCTATAACAAACCCCCCCCCCCCATAATTAGCAGTTGAGCATACTAAGAATCACTTAAAGGAAAGTAAAAGACATTTCTAATCAAAAAAAGTATGGAGGACTGGAAACAAACTAAAATTGTCCTGTCTTCTAGAGAAAGTATCAGCCTCTAAAAGTTCTATCACTACTTCCTTTTTAAAATTTAGTCTTTTCTTTTTTTATTATATTTTAGATTGGTTGACTTACCATGTCATTATACTTTCTCATTTCAGTATATTCCATTTGGTATAGCTTGAGTTTTGTCATCTAACAAAGACAGGGTCATTATTTTAACAGCTATGGCAAAGAAAGTGAAATCTCCAGTTTTCTTGCCTACTTGTCATTATGCAGTCAAGTTTGGGGCATATATACAGTTTATCCAGGGGTTTTATTTTCAGACATCTGGACAACTGGTTTATTGTAGTATTTAAATTTTCATGGACTATCCTCTGATATTTTCATAATTAAAAAATTAGGGTAATACCAAGAGTTTCAAACATTTAAACTATTGAAAATGATTTTTTTCCTCCATTTAGCAAATTTTTATTTGTATTATTGCAGTTAGAAGCAATCTTTTCCTTATATTCTTTTATAAACATAAGAGCATAATTTTAAAACATAAAAACAGAATTCAGTTGATATTTTCATTAAGGATTGCATATATCACTTAACATACCTAGCAGTTGGTAGGTAAAAAAATATTAACCACATTGAAATGATTTAAAGTTATATGAGACTGCTCAATTGCTAACAGTATCTCGAATTATGTAGATTAAATAGTATAGTTGAAATGCTTTTTCACTTTATATGCATGTTAAGCATTGTATCTTTAAAAGCTATTTTGGGGGCTCCTGAGTGGGTCAGTCAGTTAAGCATCTGCCTTTGGCTTAGGTCATGATCCCAGGGTCCTGGGATCAAACCCCGCGGAGCCTGCTTCTCCCTTACCTCCCCACTTGTGCTCTCTGTCGCTATTTCTGTCTTTCTATCTCTCAAGTAAATAAATAAAATCTTTTTTTTATTATTGTATTACGTTAATCACCATACATTACATCATTAGTTTTTGATGTAGTGTTCCATGATTCATTGTTTGTGCACAACACCCAGTGCTCCATGCAGAACATGCCCTCTTTAATACCCATCACCAGGCTATCCCATCCCCCCACCCCCCTCCCCTCTAGAACCCTCAGTTTGTTTTTCAGAGTCCATAGTCTCTCATGGTTCGTCTCCCCCTCCAATTTCCCCCCCTTCATTCTTCCCTTCCTGCTATCTTCTTCTTCTTCTTCTTCTTCTTTTAACATATAATGTATTATTTGTGTCAGAGGTACAGATCTGTGATTCAACGGTCTTACACAATTCACAGCGCTCACCATAGCACATACCCTCCCCAATGTCTATCACCCAGCCACCCCATCCCTCCCACCCCCCACCACTCCAGCAACCCTCAGTTTGTTTCCTGAGATTAAGAATTATATCAGTGAGGTCCTATGATACATGTCTTTCTCGGATTGACTAAATAAATAAAATCTTTAAATAAATAAAAAGCTATTTTTTATTTTACTGATTGAAATAAAGATTGGCCTAATTAGGTATTATTCTATGGCTATCTTAAATGTGTTTTCTTGTTACACCTACCTTCAGTTACGGGACTACCTACTGCCAATTACAGGAAAAATAAAAAATTGCTAACAACAGATTTTCTCTTAAAACCTAGGCCAAGTTAAGCCGGTTATGTGAACAAGATAAAGTGGTACATGCCCTGGAAGAGAAACTTCAGCAACTCCACAAGGAGAAAGTAGGACAATTATGTTTATTATCTCAGTTGATGTTACTTTTTATGCTTATTATCAGGACACTGATAAAACTAAAGTAAAAAGAATTAATTCGATGATGCAGAACATTAAGTGTAATTATTTTTATTGTAATAGTACACGCTTGAGCAAGCTTTGCTATCAGCCAGCCAGGAGATAGAAATGAATGCAGATAACCCAGCAGCCATTCAGACCGTGGTGTTACAAAGGGACGATTTACAAAACGGACTCCTCAGTACATGTAGAGAACTCTCTCGAGCCACTGCCGTAAGTAGCAGATTTTTTTCTACTGAGAGTCACTGAAATATTATGTGGTTCTTTTTTCTTTTTTTTTTTCTATTTGTTTCTATGTAATTTGACTGTCTTTAGGATTATTCTTTACTATAACAAATTAATTTGTTATTAACTAATAATAAAAATTAAGGGGTGATTTGTTTTCTGATGCAAAATAAATATAATTATTTCTCTTATAGTAAGCATTCTTTTCCTTGTGAAATAGTTGTTTATAAGGGAGATAAATACTCCATTTATGTATTATTAAAATGAAAACTTATTATGTTAACATGTATTGCATTAAGAGAATAAGTCTTTCGGGACACCTGGCCGGCTCAGTTGGTAGAGCATGCGACTCTTGATCTCAGGGTTGTGAGTTTGAGCCCCATGTTGGGTGTAGAGATTACTTAAAAATAAAATCTTTTTAAAAAAGAGAACAAAAGTATTTTGTGGATTTTAGGGGAGTTAGAATCTAATTTTGGGAAGGTGGTAATTGGATTCATTTAACCAACCATTTCAATAAAAAAAGACACCTGTGAAATGTTTTTAGGAAGCTGTTGACATTATCATTTAATAGCTGCAGTGTTGATCTCAGTTTAGATATTTCCATTATTTCATTTGATTCTCTTAATTATA
The DNA here is from genome assembly GCF_004348235.1 of Phoca vitulina. Classification (NCBI taxonomy): domain Eukaryota; kingdom Metazoa; phylum Chordata; class Mammalia; order Carnivora; family Phocidae; genus Phoca; species Phoca vitulina. The sequence continues at coordinate 7,633,858 of NW_022589767.1, forward strand.
CTGTGATGTTCATAAATTTTTTAAGAATTTAATATCCTTTCAGTTGTGATCTCCTTGAAATCAGAACCCTATCTCGTTCGTCTTTATAGTTCTGGCATCCAGCGCTGTAGGATGTGCATTAAAAATTTTATGATTGAGGGGCACAAGGGTGGCTCAGTCGGTTAAGTGTCCGACTCTTGATCTCAGTTCAGGTGTTGATCTCAGGGTCCTGAGTTCAAGACCCATCCAGGGTTCCATGCTCAGCAGGAGCCCGCTTTAAAAAAAAAAAAAAGTGATGATTGAACCGAATGACTTACCCAGTGTTAAAAGCTAATAAATGCTATGCCTAGAATTCAAACCCATGTCTTCTGAGCATAATCCTGAAGACTTAAATCTACATAGATTTTCTCTAATAGAGTCAAAAAGAAAATATATGCACCTGAAATGTTGTCTAAAAGGAAGTAGTCACTTAGTTAACCAGTGGTGGGTAGGATTTGGATAGGAAGGGACAGAAAAGGGTAGTCCATACAGGATAAAATGCCTTGAACCACAACAAAGAGATGAGAATGTGAGAGACATGTTTGGAGAAACAAGAAATAAAAGTAACTGACTGGAGTAGAGGATTAGGAATATGACATTAGAAGGGGAAAACGGGGCTAGGTTGTCAATGCCAAGCTAATGAAAAGCTCAGTATCCCTATGGCAACCTGAGTCAAATCAAAATGTAGTTGGGAACTATTTCATGGTTTGGTGTCTGTTTTAGAAAATTCTGAGGGTGAGTGTTCAATTGAACTGTTATTTTTTCCCCTTACCAAATGGGTTTAGTAACTTAAATTTGACCAGTAGGCTTAAAAAAGGTTTAGTAGAAATTAATCATGTTTGAATATCCCATTTTCTGGTTGTTACCCATATAATCACTTTCCAGGTTTCTTTTTCTTTGCCTTCAGCGTTACTCATTGGTCATTACAGACCCTCAGTGTGTTCTTCTAACACATGTCTTACTACATAGAATACAAACTATACTATTGCCTTTGTAAACTTGTTCATATTTGTAGCTCAAGCCTAACAGCATATGGTTAACAGTCAGTGGGTGTTGATTAGATTTAAAATTGAATTACATTTATGCTAGCAGAATCCCAGAGGATTCCTCTAATTCTTTCACAGTTGCTTGAGGTCATTGGTTCAAATCCAAGTCATGAGGTATAAAAGATACAAGAGGTATAACATTAACACTCCCAAAGATCAAAGCTTTGATTCTGAGAACATCTTCTCCTCACCTAGTTGGCCATTTAGGTATGTAAAATTAGGATTAACACAAGGCAGACATGTAAAGCAGTGTGCCTATTTATGTTTTATTTAATTCCTGATACTATATCTTCTCTCTAGAAGCCCCATCCAACAAACATACATGCTTTAAGCACATAGTGCCTCTGTGTTCTCACCTTGTTTCTACTTCTTTTTACCTAAGCCTGATTAGTGAGAAAGGTTGTAATAACGCTTGAAACTTTTCAGTGTGTCATTATCTTAGGTTGGGGTCTTTTCTGAAAGCAGAGCCTGAGATGAGGGACTGGGTTAAGATAGTTTATTTAGGAGATGATTCCAGGAAGCAGAAATGAGGGTGTGTGGAGAATAAGACAGGAAGGGAGAAAAGTTAGGAAAGGTTTCCCTACTGAGCTGGTTTCCACTCTATGGAACTGGGGACTCTGAGGAAATGAGTAGATGCCCCAGAATTTTCTACTGAAGGCTGAGAGGCTATGTCTCACTCATTGGTTGAAGTTACCCCAGTGTCCTTAATTCACCCACACATCCAAACTGCCGTAGCTGGCTTACCATAAGACTCTGATGTGCGTGGAATTTACCACGGTCCCTTGAAATGAGGTGGGCAAAGGGGATATAGTGTGGAGCTCCATAAAACATCTGCTACAGTCATCTCTCTTGGAATTTACATTAGGCCTCATGTCCATATGTAAGAGAAATATTCTTAGGCTTTATCAGCTCAATGGCTGCTTCTCTTACTCTACCCAACAATTCAAGGAACCAGATAATTTGTGACTCATCTAATAATGGCAGCAAAATATATTTGTAATTCTGTGTTTTTCACATATATTACCTAGTTTGATCTTTAAGAAAATCCTATGCAAAATAAATAATTATCTCCATTTATTTTCATTCTTATTATCTTCACTGCACAGATGAAGAAACTGAAGTTCATGGAGGCAAAATGACTTGTATAGGTGACATAATTAGTAAGGAACAGAATCAACACCTAAATCAAGGACTTTTTAATTCTTAGGCTTCTGTACTTTCTAGTCCATTTCACTATCTATGTGGTCACATAACATGTACTTTCTGGAACTTGAAATCAAATTTCAATTATCTTACTCAACAATCCAAAATTGGAATTTCAGAAATCATAAAGCAGGTATAAAGGGCTCCCATTCATCCTGAATCATGCTAGTAGTTAGCTTATACATTTATCCACTGCAAAAATAATACCAGCATATGAAGTAATAACAGTAATCAGGAATATTTCTTGGAGCAGTTATTGGGTACTAGATTCTAAGTACTTAACATGTACTTAATCCCCATAACCCCTTGGCATGGGTACCATTATTATTATGTTAAAAATGGAAAACAGAGAGATTACCCAGGATTACAGTGAATAAGTTGTATGTATAGACTTCCATTAAACTGATTTGTGTTCTAAGTTGGATTCTAGCTAGGAGGACCATAAGTAAACAGATTTTAGACTCTGGTGGGTATACTAGAGTTTAGGATTATAAACTTACAGGGACAGGGAAGCAGGACAAAGGAACTGCCTTGGGGAAAAGCTTGCACGTTAAATACCTTCATATACTCATTCAGACTCCAGGTAATAAAGAGTTTCTGAGAATCATGGTTACAATAGTGTCGTTTTTTTGTAGTAGTTCCATCAATATTCATGAATTTGCATGGAATCTGTTTTGAAAGATTTTAAGATAATTTTTTTTAAAAGATTTAAAAGAGAGTGAGCACGTGCATGAGTGGAGGGAGGAGCAGTGGGAGAGAATCTTCAAGCAAACAAATCTTCAAGCCGACTCCCCGCTGAGCTGAGCCTGATGCCTGGCTGCATGAGATCATGACCTGAGCCGAAACCAAGAGTTAGACGCTCAACCAACTGGGCCACCCAGGCGCCCCAATATAATTTTTAAATACCTGGTTATTTTATAATTACAATACAACATCCCCCCAAAAAGAGATAGTCAGGTGTGATATGCCTCCTGATGTGCTGCGGTAGAAAGTGCCCAACAACAGATGTGAGGCATTTTTACCAGAAAATCAAATCTAAATCTCAACAAGCCTCAATATGTAACTACGAGTTTATAGGAAATAAAAGGAAACAGAAGAGCATGTAAGGAATACCCAGGAATTCAATTAGCAAAATGTAGAGTAGGAGAAATTCTGCAGATCAAGTGACCCAATCTCATCCCCATATAAGTAGCAGGGGCATAGAGAGGATGATAGGGGAAACTGTTATAATTTTTTTAAAACATTTTTAAGGAAGGGGTGGCCTGGATGGCTCAGTCGGTTAAGCTTCTAACTTCAGCTCAGGTCATGATCTTGGGATTCTGGGATCGAGCCCCACATTGGGATCCCCACACAGCAGGGAGTCTGCTTGTTCCTCTCCCTCTACCCCTCCCACCACTCATGCACTCGCTCTCGCTAGCTCTCTCTCTCTCTCAAATAAATAAATCCTTTAAAAAAAATTTTAAGGAATAAATATTAATGATTTTTAAAGCAAGAATTTCCATGTTATTTTTTCATTTTAGTTTCTTTTCTTTAGAAATACATTCTGAGGGTCCCCTGGGTGGCTCACTCAGTTAAACATCTGCCTTGGGCTCAGGTGATCCTGGGATCCTGGGATCAAGCCCCACGTTGGGCTCTCTGCTCAGCGGAGAGTCTACTTCTCCCTCTCTCTCTCTGCCCCTCTCCCCCTACACCCCGCTGGTGCTCTCTCTCACTCCCTCTCTCTCTCTCTCAAATAAATAAATAAAATCGTAAAAAAAAATACATACTGAAGTATTAATAGATGAAATGATGTGATGCTTGGTGTTTGCCTTGGAATAATTCCCCAAAGATAGAATATGTGAGTACTATAGATGAAACCAGAATGGCCATGTATCCATACTGTTGAATTCAGAGTGGGCCCTACTTTTGCCTATATTTGTGAATTTCCGTTGTGTATGTCTGAGAAAGATTAAAAGAAAATCCACAGAATTGCTAACAAAAGTGTAGTACATTAATAGGTATTTTTTATTTCCCTATATTCTAGCATTTCTACATTTATAATTATACAAATTTATTACATCTAAAATTTGTACAATAAATAGCCACTTTCTTTGAGATGGAATATAGTTTTTATTTCAGAGATTAGAAGAGAAACTAGATATGAGTTAAAGATTATAAAAATAGATTACACGTTTATGTTTATGTAGCATATTGTATAGCTGTTCCCATGGCTGCATTTGGTTATAAATTGCCATTGATATTGGACAAGAAAAGGAGAGGTGCTTGGCTGGCTCAGTCGTTAGAGCATCCAACTCTTGATCCTTGGGGTTGTAAGTTCAAGCCCCACATTGGGTGTAGAGAAATTACTTAAAAATAAAATCTTAAAAAAAAAAAAAGGAAAGGAAAGGTCTTATTACATTAAAAACTTGGAAATGAATTATTAGTCCTAATACTTTCTTAATAAAAATGATAATATGTATTCACTATAGCTCTACTGGTAGATATTAAAATCCTCATTTTACTTGTTCCACATCCTGAAGTTAGACTGAGTCAAATTTTTTAACATCTTCTGCCATCCCTGTAACAATCTTATGTGTACACACATTTTTTTTTTTTTACCTTTGTTAGAGTATAAATATTCTCAGAAAAGGACACAATTTAAGTGCACAGATATGGCTGACATCCATATCAACACACTGAATTTTACTAAAATGCCAGAAACTCCCCTCCCAATGACTGCTTTCCTAGAACCACCATTATCTGACTTAAACTATACATTAGCTTTTTGCTTATTTTTGAACTTTATAAATCATATATATATAAATCATGTATAATCATATAGTATATACTCTTTGGCTTCTTTTAACATTGTGAGAGGCATCCATGTGGCTGTAGATTGCAAGATGTCATGTATTCTCTTAACTGTATATAGCATGAAACTCTCCATGCTTTTTATCAAAAGCACTGTCTCCTGACTTAATGCCTGTGATTTTAAGATAATTGAATGGTTTTTTTTTTTGTTTTTTTTTGTTTTGTTTTTTTTAAAGATTTTATTTATTTATTTGAGAGAGAGAATGAGAGACAGAGAGCATGAGAGGGAAGAGGGTCAGAGGGAGAAGCAGACCCCCCGCTGAGCAGGGAGCCCGACGTGGGACTCGATCCCGGGACTCCAGGATCATGACCTGAGCCGAAGGCAGTCGCCCAACCAACTGAGCCACCCAGGCGCCCAAGG